>NC_044041.1:191731662-192042317 GCF_901765095.1 Microcaecilia unicolor
GGGCTGGAACAAGGACCATGCCTGACCTTCAGCGTTGCAAAAGTGTCTGTCTGTTGTAAGTAACCAAACTGTGAAAATAAAAATGAAGCTAGACCTTGAGTGCATGAAATTAAGTTTCAGAGATATTGGGGGCATAGGGAGAGGGAATCAGTGCTGAAACTATAGCAGATCCTACAGATAAGGAGTAAATTGCTTAGACTGGACTATATATGGCGATTCAATTTTCAGGACCTGTGCTGCCTTTTTTTTGATGCCCTGTGCAAATCACTATCGTGCTGTCCATCTCCTCTCCGCCCACACAGGACAATCTTGCTCTGGAACAGATAGCAATTATGGCCTCCAAATGGTAACTATTTCCCCCTCGGGGGACAGAGCTTTTCAGCAATTGATTGGAAGTGCACCTTGAATTTGCTAGATAAAGCAAAAAAAAAAATTTCATGCAGGAAAACGAATTTTTTGTTGCACAAAGGTATTCTGGTCTAAATTTGATCACCTGGCCTGAAATGAAAGCTAATCTTTAAAAAAAATGTATATTTATTTATCTAGTTACTGATTGATTGGTTGCCTTTTTCACTTACCCATAAATTGAACAAGGGACAACAGAGCCAAAACAGCATATATATACCAGTATTGTTATTGACTTTTAAGGCTCTGTGGGAGGGTAGCCCAGATTATCTGTCTTCACCTACTATAACCTATGCTCCCTCTCAATTGTTGTTGCATTCTCTGAATGGCCTTGTTCTTCTCCCACCCCCATCAAGAGCCCATTGTGATTCTACTCAGTATTTTTCTTTTTTGCCCCTTTACTATGGAATAAACTCCCTCAGCAACTTCATTCAGAACTTTAATGCAAGGGTTTAAAAACCTTCCCTTTTTCAATAGCATTTGAAGTTCTGTAGAGACACCGAAGGATAGATGATAGCAGCAGTCATTGTGTCTGTAATATATTCCTTCCCTCCCTTCTCCCCTCTTTCCCTATCATCTCTCTCTTCCTTTTAGCAATTGCTGCGATTGCCTTACCTTTTCTTTTAAAATGAAGTTCTTTTCACTTTTCTGTGATTGATATGGTACATCATCTAGCCTTGGCTTGTCCAATTTTGGCAATATATCAAGTTTTATGAATAAACATAAACATACAGAACGGAGATGTAGAACACCATAAATAATATCATTTCAAGTGAGATAATATAATAAATACAAGTAAAGTGAACAAGGAAATTAACAAAGAACTGACAACATTAAACAATAAACAGCATTAAGACAAAATGTATCCGTAGAGGAGAGAGAGAGAGTGAGCGAGAAAAGAGAGAGTCAGGGAGAAGGAGAGAGAGAGAGAGAGAGAGAGAGAGAGAGAGAGAGAGAGAGAGAGAGAAGAGCGAGTCAGGGAGAAGGAGAGAGAGAGAGAAAAAAAGGTCAGGGGAAGGAGAGAGAGAGAGAGTGAGCGAGAAAAGAGAGTCAGGGAGAAGGAGAGAGAGAGTCAGGGAGAAGGAGAAAGAGAGAGAGAGAGAGTCAGGGAACAGGAGACAGAGAGAGAAAAGGTCAGGTGAAGGAGAGAGAGAGAGTGAGTGAGTAAACAGAGAGTCAGGGGGAAGGAGAGAAAAGAGAGAATCAGGAGAAGGAGAGAGAGAGAGAAAAAAAGGTCAGGGGAAGGGGTAGAGAGAGAGAGAATGAGCGAGAATAGAGAGAGTCTGGAAGAAGGAGAGAGAGAGTCAGGGGGAAGGAGAGAGAGAGAGTGAGCGAGAAAAGAGAGTCAGGGAGAAGGAGAGAGAGAGTCAGGGGAAGGAGAGAGAGAGAAGAGAGAGTCAGGGGGAAGGAGAGAGAGAGAAAAGGTCAGGGGAAGGAGAGAATGAGCGAGAAAAGAGAGTCAGAGAGAAGGAGAGAGAGAGAGTCTGGGGAAGGAGAGAGTGAGAGAGAGGTCAGGGGAAGGAGAGAGAGAAAAGGTCAGGGGAAGGAGAGAGAGAGAGAGAGAGAATGAGCGAGAATAGAGAGAGTCTGGAAGAAGGAGAGAGAGAGTCAGGGGGAAGGAGAGAGAGAGAGAGAGAGAGAGAGAGAGAGAGAGAGAAAAGGTCAGGGGAAGGAGAGAGAGAGATGCATATCCAAAAGAGTGTGCTAGGAAAGGAAAGTGGTTTACAAAGGTGCTGTAAAAGTTGGCCTTCATTTACCATGGGAATTACTAATCTGCGTTATCTCAGTGCCATAGGTTAGTGACTCATATGGTACATGAGCAACTTGTGATCAACCTTGCAATCTGCATTATTCACCCTCCCCAGGAGCATCAGGCTGCTAACCCAGAAAGAATTCTTAAAGCTGTACTGTGTTCCCTCAATGTGACTGTAGCAATTAGCACTTTTTTGAAGGATGTTAGATGTGACCTAATGCAAGTATTGAAGATAGACAGCATGAAAATACAGTGGCTTTGCTGGACGTTCATCACAGAAGACCCATAACCCAATTCTTCTCTTGCTCAGTCAGGACAAATATATTTTGAGCACATCTTAACTCAGGTTGTTTGGGGGGAGGAGTTACTAAGGTGCATTAAAACATATATGGCAGCTTGACAGCTAACAGCAGTGCCTTGAGAATATCACTAGGTGTCACTGGCTCCATTTTGAACCAGGTATCAGCAACAATCGGAGCAACTGGGGAATACTCTTGCCCTAGAACCCCCCAAACCACTAGTAAATGAGAGAGGTAGGAATAGAAGATGTATAGGAGGGTTGGATTCTTTTTTTGGGGGGGGAGGGTATTTACAGAGGATGGGGGGGGGGGCTGTTCAGGGGATCTATTCAGGGGCATTGGCCTGCAGGGAGAGTGTTTATGGAGGGATGGGGGAATGACAATTACTGTAAGCTCCAGCCCATTTAAGATGCTGCCTGGAAGCATCAAGCCTTGGGCCAGTGACCTGATGCTCCCAGGCAGGAAAAATAAGGCCAGCTATGAATTTTCCTGGAATAAAATAGCTTCAATTTGCATAATAATGACGTGATTTGCATACATTTGCATGATTTGTACCTCATTATTATGTTTCCTGTGGTAACCTAAATTAACATGCATTATCAAACATATAAATGGCAAGTGATCGACTCACCTGCAAATGCGCAGTAGAGACTTCCCTCTCTGTCCTGCCCTCGCGTCAAGACGTGTTGAAGTCAGAGGGCGGAACAGAGAGGGAAACGGAGTCGGACTGTAGGACGCTGCCGCTGGAGCCTGGAAACGAACATCGCACGCACCAACCTCCCCCCTCCCCCCCATCCCCACCGTTGCTCCCGCCCCCCTCCGTATCGGGCCCCCTGCACTGACCTGACAGCGCCTCTCACCTCCGTGTGGAAGTGCTGCAGGCAGCAGCGCTTTCACATGGAGGTGAGAGGCGCTGTCAGGTCAGTGCAGGGGGCCCGGCACGGAGGAGGGAGGGAGCGGCGGCGAGGAGGGTAGCTGGAAATCTCACCCGTTTTAATGGGCTTAACGGCTAGTAATAATATAACACAATTATTGCCATTTAACATGCACTAAGGGGCAGATAAGCCTGTTATTCCCTTAATGTACCTTAGTAACTATCCCCTAATTATCCTGTATTAAAAGG
The DNA here is from genome assembly GCF_901765095.1 of Microcaecilia unicolor. Lineage (NCBI taxonomy): Eukaryota > Metazoa > Chordata > Amphibia > Gymnophiona > Siphonopidae > Microcaecilia > Microcaecilia unicolor. The sequence goes on from NC_044041.1 coordinate 191,735,243, forward strand.
TACTTGAAATACATGTTGTCCTGAGTGGACAAGTTAATTTGCGTCTCCCAAAAGAAAATAATTGGGCTTTAAATTATCTATGCTGAATGTCCAACCAAGTCATTGAGCGGTCCTTTTACTAAGCCATGTTGGTGCCTATCCAGCATATTTTCGAATGAGAAGGCCGGCCATCTTCCGACACAAATCGGGAGATGGCCGGCCATCTCCTGAAGCCGGCGAAATCGGTATAATCGAAAGCCAATTTTCACCGGCTTCAACTGCTTTCCATCGCAGGGCCGGCCAAAGTTCAAGGGGGCGTTTCAGCAGGGTATGGAAGGCGGGATGGGGGCGTGGTTATGAGATGGCTGGCTTCTGCCGATAATGGAAAAAAGAAGGCCGCCTCTAAGGAGCATTTCGCCAGCTTCACTTGGTCCATTTAATTTTAGGACCAAGTCTCAAAAAAGTGCCCCACCTGAGCAGATGACCACCGGAGGTAATCTGGGATCACCTCCCCTTACTCCCCCAGTGGTCACCAACTCCCTCCCACCCAAAAAAAAAAATTAAAAATCATTTTTTTTGCCAGCCTCTATGCCAGCCTGAAATGTTATACCCAGCTCCATGACAGCAGTATGCAGGTCCCTGGAGCAGTTTTTAGTGGGTGCAGTGCACGTCAGGCAGGTGGACCCAGGTCCATCCCCCCCATACCTGTTACACTTGTGGTGGTAAGTGTTGAGCCCTCCAACCCCCCCCCAAAAAAACCCACTGTACCCACATATAGGTGCCCTCCTTCACCCATAAGGGCTATGGTAGTGGTGTACAGTTGTGTGGAGTGGGTTTTGGGAGGGATTTGGGGGGCTCAGCACCCAAGGTAAGGGAGGTATGCACCTGGGAGCAATTTTTGAAGTCCACTGCAGTGCCCCCTAGGGTGCCCGGTTGGTGTCCTGGCATGTGAGGGGGACCAGTGCACTACAAATGCTGGCCACTCCCATGACCAAATGCCTTGGATTTGGCTGGATTTGAAATGGCCAGCGTCAGTTTCCATTATCGGTGAAAACCGATGCCAGCCATCTCAAACCCGGCCATCTCTGACATTTGGCCGGCCCGAACCGTATTATCGAAACGAAAGATGGCCGGCCATCTTTTTTGATAATACGGTTCGGGACCGCCGTTCGATTATGCCCCTCCACACATGCCTAACACACATCAATTTTGAGTTACTGCCTGGCTACCACGTGGCCCCTGTGGTAATTTCATTTTTGATACGCGTCCGCTACGTGCACCGGAAAATAGTTTTTATCTTGTGGTGCACAGCAGAAACCAGGCAGTAATTGTCATTCTACGTGCGTCAATGATTACCGCACAGTTACCGCATGAAACCCTTACCGCTAAATCAGTGGCTGGTGGTAAGGTCTCAGACCCAAAATGGGCACGCGCCAAGTTTTATTTTGCCGCACGTCCATTTTCAGCAAAAAAATTTTTAAAGGCCTTTTTTACAGGCGCGCTGAAAAAATGAAAGCATGTGCCTACAGGAGTGCAGCCCATTTTTCGGCGCACCTTAGTAAAAGGGCCCCTGTATTTCCCTGCGATCCATATTTGACACTTGCATTACATCACATATCTAGCATCCATTTTTTTTAATGTGCTAATCGCTACAGACGCATCGAGTCAATCCATCAAAAGATGGAGAAGAAAATCCCTAAAGTCCATTGACAGGACTGATGAACTGAAGTTTATCACTCGTCCCACATATAAATTATAATATCGATTTCATACTAATGCTCTTGCAATCCCCCGAGATCTCTGAAAAGAGATTCATTAACGCAGGTAAAATGATCACAGCATTTCTGTCTGACATGCTGCCTACGTCTGCAAATAGCGGACAGCTTCCCTGGGCGCAGGATACTTATTGCCACTTGTCATTCCATCTATCAGCAGAAAAGTGCTTCTTTTATTCAATTGATTTTCATCTTGCTGAAAATCACCAGTTAATTTCTGTCAGCTGATGCTGCTCACTCAATAATGGTTTCAGGAAAAACCCAAACCAATATGATACTTCACAAAGAGAAACAAGCACTGCCCACCATAACACTGCTTTCTGTGTTCATCTGATCAAAAGAACACTTAGGGGGAGATTCTACATATTGCGCCTAAAAAAATTGGTGCCAACTAAGCCTATTACTACTACTACTACTACTATTTAGCATTTCTATAGCACTACAAGGCATACGCAGCGCTGCACAAACATAGAAGAAAAACAGTCCCTGCTCAAAGAGCTTACAATCTAATAGACAAAAAATAAAGCAAACAAATCAATTAATGTGTACAGGAAGGAGGAGAGGAGGGTAGGTGGAGGCGAGTGGTTACAAGTGGTTACGAGTCAAAAGCAATGTTAAAGAGGTGGGCTTTCAGTCTAGATTTAAAGGTGGCCAAGGATGGGGCAAGACGTAGGGGCTCAGGAAGTTTATTCCAGGCGTAGGGTGCAGCGAGACAGAAGGCGCAAAGTCTGGAGTTGGCAGTAGTGGAGAAGGGAACAGATAAGAAGGATTTATCCATGGAGCGGAGTGCAAGGGAAGGGGTGTAGGGAAGGACGAGTGTGGAGAGATACTGGGGAGCAGCAGAGTGAGTACATTTATAGGTTAGTAGAAGAAGTTTGAACAGGATGCGAAAACAGATAGGGAGCCAGTGAAGGGTCTTGAGGAGAGGGGTAGTATGAGTAAAGCGACCCTGGCGGAAGATGAGACGGGCAGCAGAGTTTTGAACCGACTGGAGAGGGGAGAGGTGACTAAGTGGGAGGCCAGCAAAAAGCAGATTGCAGTAGTCTAAACGAAAGGTGACAAGGGTGTGGATGAGGGTTTTGGTAGAGTGCTCAGAAAGAAAGGGGCGGATTTTACGGATGTTGTAAAGAAAGAAATGACAGGTCTTGGCAATCTGCTGGATATGAGCAGAGAAGGAGAGAGAAGAGTCAAAGATGACCCCAAGCCTATGCTAGGAGCAGCGCCTAGATTTAGGCACGGTATATAGAATAAGCTTAGTTGATATCACAGTGGCTAAAACTATGCGTATCTATTTACACCAATGAAAATGTGGCGTAAATCCCAGCGCGTAGATTTACACATATTGGGCCATCTCTCTATATAATAATTGGTCAATCTGCGTCCCTGGCTGGCTGGTCTCCTAACCATATGCTAAGGAGCTTACATCAGCTCGCCTCCAGCATTCCCTTCCCTCTCAGTGTCCCGCCCTTGCAGAAAGACGAAATGATGTTAGAGGAGGGCGGGACACTGAGAGGGAAGGCAAGGGAAGGCTGGAGGTGACGCGAGCAGAGCCTGCCACCGCTGCGACCTCAGGTATGGAATGGAGTGGAGGGGAGGGGAGGATCGCTGGACATGGATGAGATGGGATGGGAGGGCAGAAGAGGGGAGGGGAGAATCGCTGGACATGGAGGGGAGGGCAGGGTAGGGGAGAATCGCTGAACAGGGAGGGGAGGGCAGGAGAGAATCACTCGACATGAAGGGGAGGGCAGGGGAGAGAGACGAGAAAATGCTTAGACGACAGCTTTCCTAGGGCCCGTTTTATTTGTTCCAAAACGGCCGTTTTTGCTTGTATTCTATAACTATGCATGTAAATTTCGGAATACCCATGAAATACCCATTTCCCCACCCATAACCATGCCCCTACTGCAGCAGCCCTGTGATAGCTCCCACCCCCAGTGCCACAAAAATATTTTTATTTATAACCAGAAACACATCCGGATCAACACGAACATATCTAAATCTCCACTACCCAAGCTGCAAAGGACTCAAATACAAATCAACTTATGCATTCAGTTTTTCCTACATAAGCACAACTGTGGAACGCATTACCAAAAGCTGTGAAAACAACGTATGACCACCTAAACTTCCGGAAATCACTAAAAACCAACTTGTTTAAAAAGGCATACCCTACCAATCCAACTTAAATGCTTAATCTCTGCAACACAACCAAACTAAAGCACGTAATGGACATAACACAACTGTTCCGTTTTCCGATTCCCTAATGTGGCTGATCTTGATCTTACCACAACATCACCCTGTATTTGTTCACACCGGAGCCTGCAAAGGCCTCTCCAGTACTATGTAAGCCACATTGAGCCTACAAATAGGTGGGAAAATGTGGGATACAAATGTAACTAATAAATAAATAAACCCTGTTGATGCAATTATATTTATTCACCTTGAGAGTATTTTTATGTTTCATATAGATATGTGATTGAGGGTTAATGTGTAATCTAGGAGACCTTTTACGGAGTGGCGGTAAGCTCAATGCGGGGTTACTGCTCACTCTTCCGGGACTATCGCCTGCCCAACATGGCTGCCAGTGGTAGTCCCGTCCTGAACATGCGCCATTTCTGGGGGAAAAAGAAAAACCCCAGAAATGGCTTGCGTAGCAATTACCCGACAATAATTGGGCTTCGCCGTGTGCTGCCACCGCCGAGTTAGTGTGGGAGCCCTTATCCCCACCACCCTGGGCTCCCAGCCGCATGGCCATGCAGTAAGAGTTCTCTCAACGCACAGCCATGTGTGCTGGGGGCTTTTTTACCAAGCTGCAGTAAAAAGGGCCCTGGCTTGCGGGAAAAATGAAGCTAGCGCAGGGCCCTTTTTCCTGCAGCTTGGTAAAAGGACCCTCTAATTAGTAGGTTTCGGCATTAAGAGGGTATATTTATTACCTTTTATGTGTTATTTTTACATTAGTATAACTTTATTGATGTGATCTTATATATTCAAGTCCTATTTGATCCAATGCATTTTAACATTGTTACATTTATATATATATATATGTTTTATTGATTCAAAATATGTCAGATTTTAAATTACATTTATGGTTTTATGTATATATTTTTATTAGATTCCTGAGGCAGGCCTTTTGGCCGAAACACAGTACTGTGCCGAGTCTGCAGCCATCAATAAATTTTCAGTTTGAATCTTTGGAGTTCTCATTTGTCCTTGGAAAGCCACAGTCCGATTCCCACTGTTTCTGACTTGTTGTATTTCCCGTGGGTCTATAGCGTTCTTCTGCTTCGGGGGTAAGTTGAATAGTGTCATCAATATTTATTTATTTGTTGCATTTGTACCCCACATTTTCCCACCTATTTGCAGGCTCAATGTGGCTTACACAGTACCATAACGGCGTTTGCCAAGTCCGGTAGAGAGCAGATACATGGTTCTGTTGTGTTCGAGTAGGTAGGTGTATTCCAGGCTCCATTAGGGTCGAAAGGAGGGAGGTTGTATATTGTCCAGTACGATCATTGGTTTCGTTGTGTGGCCGGATGTGGGGATGTACGTTGCATCTGTAGGGTAGGCCTTTTTGAAGAGGTTGGTTTTTAGTGATTTTCTGAAGTTCAGGTGGTCATGGATTGTTTTCACAGCTTTTGGGAGTGCGTTCCATAATTGTGTGCTTATGTAGGAGAAGCTTGATGCGTAGGTTGTTTTGTATTTGAGTCCTTGGGGATGATATATGGTTAAAACCAAAACTCCCACCATGTTTGGCTGCCTATATGGTTGGCATGGTGGAGACTTGACAACCAACGTTTAAGCATGAGTGACTGGGGCCCACACAGAGTGGCGTTCACAGTTCTGGCCACCTTTGTTGGGCAGACGGGATGAACCATATGGGTCTTTATCTGCCATCATTTACTTTGTTACTGTGTTTAGAATATCTTTGATCATGTGGCCAACGTTTATACACGCAACTAACAGTCACATGCAGAAGTGCTAGAATTCTATATCTTACAGATGCAATTGGCGCCTACATTTATACTTAGTAACATAGTAGATGACGACAGAAAAAGACCTGCATGGTCCATCCAGTCTGCCCAACAAGATAAACTCATATGTGCTACTTTTTGTGTATACCTGACCTTGATTTGTATCTGTCATTTTCAGGGCACAGACCATAGAAGTCTGCCCAGCACTAGCCCCGCCTCCCAACCACCCCCACCGGCTCCACCACCCAATCTTGGCTAAGCTTTATGCAAGCTGTTATGGAATGTGGGGTATCTGGTAGTACCAGGGTGGTCAGTAAAGATTTTCAGTGGCATTCTCAAGATAATGTGCTGAAAATCAGAAGCTGGTCCCATTGAGTGTCGTTTATCCGGATAGGTGCCGCTTCCCTCAGAAAAGTGTCAATGAATGTTAACCCCAGGATAAATAAAAGATGTCCTTACCAGGGAATATAATCGAATTATTAAAAGTATCGCAATGATAGTGGGAAAGGAAAATGGTAATGTCATCTGACCTAGTTGCTCATATCCGTAAATATATCTCGTCTGCGCAGTCTAATTCTTGTTGCATTGCCCTAGGCCACAGTTGAGTTCTGTCTTCCTCATCTCTCCTGCAACGCTAAGAATCTACAGTATTCTGCTTATTCCATGCATTCTTGAGTTCTGTTACTATCTTTATCACCAGCAGCTCCCCTGGGAGATTATTGCAAACATCCACCACCCATTCTATGTTATAATACTCTAGAGTATTACACTGGCAAAGGGTTGATTCTTGGGTATTATTTACTTTGTTATCTAAGTGTCTCTCCACCTTATCTCCTATCTCTCTTCTCCATTCAGGTGTAATATTTAAGTCCTTAAGTGTCATTTAACAAGACTTCAGGTACAGACCTTGCACAAGTTTGGTAACCTATCCCTGGACCACCTTTAGCCTTATATCCTTCAGCCTTGTGGCTAGTGGCTGACTGCAGGACCTCAAGCAAATGTAGCACACTCACATATAGTGGAGGAGTGGCCTAGTGGTTAGGGTGGTGGACTTTGGTCTTGAGGAACTGAGTTCGATTCCCACTTCAGGAACAGGCAGCTCCTTGTGACTCTGGGCAAGTCACTTAACCCTCCATTGCCCCATGTAAGCCGCATTGAGCCTGCCATGAGTGGGAAAGCGCAGGATACAAATGTAACAAAAATAAAATAGACACTATTGGAGATTCTACATGGAATGTTGCTACTATTGGAGATTCTACATGGAATGTTGCTATTCCACTAGCAACATTCCATGTAGAAGGCTGCGCAGCCTTCTGTTTCTGTGAGTCTGATGTCCTGCACATACGTGCAGGACGTCAGACTCACAGAAGCAGAAGCCTGCGCGGCCACATTGGTGATCTGCAAGGGCCGACTTCTACATGGAATGTTGCTAGTGGAATAGCAACATTCCATGTAGAATCTCAAATAGTAGCAACAGTGGAGGAGTGGCCTAGTGGTTAGGGTGGTGGACTTTGGTCCTGGGGAACTGAGGAACTGAGTTTGATTCCCACTTCAGGCACAGGCAGCTCCTTGTGACTCTGGGCAAGTCACTTAACCCTCCATTGCCCCATGTAAGCCGCATTGAGCCTGCCATGAGTGGGAAAGCACGGGGTACAAATGTAACAACAACAACAACAACAACAACAACAAAAAAAGGGATAGTAATCAGCTCTGTTACTTCACAGGCTATTAATTAGACTCTCTCTCTCTCTTTCAATATAGCCACAAAAACAAACCTCTTAACAGGACTGGCTCCTAGCCAGGCCCAAACTTAGTGGCTCCTAAAGCTGTCTTGGGCTCCATCTGGGCATACACCAAAATCAAGTACTTTCTGTATATGCTCCAAGGTTTTCTCCTACCTTGCCAATTTTCCTTATACATAGAATTAACTCCTGGAGGCTGAGTTGAACACACACAGTGTCCCACACCAGGGAAACACTTAGGCCCAGGTGTCACGGTCGTGCCCTCGTTTCAGGCTCTCAGTCATCTTGCCCCCTGGTGGCCAGGCCTGGTGGCTGCATTGGATTGTCTGTGTGCTGTTTCCCGTTCCAGACTTCAGCCGAGTCCAGTCCGGATCTTCCAGCCTGCCAGACTCGCTTGTCTCGTTTGAGCCTGCACAGCACCCGTAGCTGCCTGGTGATTGCTGCAGTGAATCTCAGCTGCTGCTGGGCTTATTAGCCATTTGGAAACTCTCTGCTTGGCCTTTGCATGACCTAAAGGCCCTGGTTTGTTGGTGCTTGTTGCACTTCTGCCTAGCTTGGTTTTTATTCTAGTTTCTGGTCTGATGCTAGTTAGTCTGTGTGTAGTTTAGCTTAGGGTTATTGTTTGTTTCCTAGACATGTTCCTTGTCTGTCTTTTGTGCTTAGTGTCTGTTTGTCTGTGTTTCATGTTCAGTGACTGCCTGGCACCTTTCAGTTCTGTCTCGTGTTTGTCAGTGATTGTTCCCTGTTTTAGTGGCTGCTTGCAGCTTCCAGTTTCTACCTTGTCCTGTAAGTCCTGTCGGCCACCTGCAGCCAGGGGCTCAACTCCTGGGGAAGGGCGGCTAGTGCAGGTGAAGTCTTGCTGTTCCTATCTGAGTTCTGTCTGGTTCCTGGTGTGGGGTGGTTTGCCTGCCACTGCGGCTCCTCGGCAGTGGCCCAAGGGCTCACAAACCTAGTTCCTGCTTTTGGAAAACGTGACACCAGGCTACTCCTCTTCCCTGGCACTTCCCTCAGGTACTGTAGCCTTCTCTCTGCTTATGTTGGGAGGTTCTTATTCGGGACTGCTCCCTTGGAGGCTTCTTGACTTATGGCTTCTCCCTTGGAGACTTCTTCACTCGGGGCCTCACTTAACTGGTCTAGGGCATTTAACCTCCTCGGACTCAGCAAGTAAACTCCACATACACAATGCAGTAAACTGTCAGCACCAGTGAGGGAGTGCTCCTAAGGAACCCTACCTCTGAACAACTCACTCCCTCACAGGCCTCTTCTAGAATTAGACACAGTAGTTCAGCTGGGATCTCTCCAATGACTGGTACAGAGGCAATATCATCTTTTTCTACTGCACCCTCTTGTTTCTCTCGTTCTGGTTATCACTATCGTGACACACCATTTTGTTACATTGGGGTCATCAGAACTGATCGTCTCAAGGTCTTACCTCTAGTTTAATGCGCAAGAGTGCGTTATCCTCCCCGTTTACCTCCTCCTGATATCACCCTGCTACAAAGGACATGGCAGAAAAATGCAAATACTTCAATACTACATCTCCAAATTACTGAGCAACTTTGGCTAGTCTAATTGAAAACCATTTCATGATTGCATATTCGGGGCTGTCCCCATGGCATTTTCTCTTCCGTTTAAGTCACTGAACCCATTCCCAGATAAAAAATGCCGTCCAGAACCTTCAGACTGCAGATTCATCCCATCTGTCCCCACAGAATCCCTGCTCATTTAGGTTTGCACTGCAATGCAATGTGTGTTTTCTAATTGATCCTGGTAACAGCAAGAACTGCTATAAACATACCTTCTGCCAGAGAAACTGTAAATCAGCAGTAGAAAATATTAAGCCTTTGCAGTGGAGTGTCAGAATAATGCTTTATATAATTAAAGCACCTCTCCAATATCGAACAAAATTGTTGTCTCAGGGGGCTCCCCCTCCCCTTCCACTCCCCCTCTCCCTCCCCTCCCACTCCCCCTCATCCTCCCCTCTCCTTCCTCCCCTCTCCTTCCTCCCCTCCCCCTCCCCTTCCCCTCCCCTCCCCTTCCCCTCTCCCTCCCAACATTCTTCACTGCCACTAACACTGACTACAAGCCAATGTATTCCAGAGGACTATCCATGCCCCCTTATTGTGCCTGAGAAATGTTTAAAATTGAGGTTGAACGGTTCTCTTCATTTTTTATTCTTATTTTTTTACCTGGGCTGCCACTGTCAATATTTCATGCAGAGTTTATAATGAGTTTCTATGGAGTTTTTAATTTGACTTGGTTCTGCTGATTCTCAGTTATGGCTCTGTTTGCATGAGCTCAGCTCACTACTGGAAGAACATCTGGAGAAAGAAATACTTCAATGGGTTTTGCAAGACACTAAATTTTTACACTCAGTTATTGCTTACTTTTGTGTGTGTGTGTGTGTGTGTATTAGATTGTAAGCTCTTTGAGCAGGGACTGTCTTTCTTCTATGTTTGTGCAGTGCTGCGTACGCCTTGTAGCGCTATAGAAATGCTAAATAGTAGTAGTAGTAGCTGCCATGCCTGGGGTAACCACTGAGGTGAAAAGTAAGGGTCATAAGAACGTAAGAACATAAGCACTGCTATATTGGGACGGACTGAAGGTCCATCAAGCCCAATATCCTGTTTCCAACAGTGGCCCATCCAGGTCACAACTACCTGGCGAGATCCCAGAACAGCAAAACAGATTTTATCCTAAAATATGCAGTGGAATTTCCCAAGTCCATCTTAATAATGGTTTATGGACCTTTCTTTTAGGAAATTATTCAAACCTTTTTTAAATCCTGCTAAGCTAACTGCTTTTACCGCATTCTCTGACAACAAATTCCAGAATTCAATTACTCATTGAGTGAAGAAATATTTTCTCTAATTTGTTTTAAATTTACTATTAGTAGCTTCTTTGCGTGCCCCCTAGTCTTAGTATTTTTGGAAAACAAGCGATTCCAACTACCTGTTGCAACTCCATTATTTTACAGATCTCTATCATATCTCCTCTCAGCTGTCTTTTCTCCAAGCTAAACAGCCCCAGCCACTTTGGCCTTTCCTCATAGGGAAGCCATCCCATCCCCTTTCTCATTTTCATTGCCCTTCTCTGTAGCTTTTCTAATTTCACTGTATCTTTTTTTGAGATGCGGAGACCAGAACTGCGCACAGTTTCAACAGCCCCAAGACAAGAGATTCTGTGCATCCTTCCCTGCTTCTGTTGCGAAAACAAAGCCATTTCAATTTCTCTTTCCTACCATTTCTTATCTAGATTGGTCCATTGTGCAGTTTGTATTTTGCTTTATGGTATCATTCTTTAAATAGGGAAAAAGTGATGTTGAATCATAGCAGAGTGCCTACACGAACTGTTGACTGGGCAAACTCCATGCAACCTTCATTTCATTTATTAATATTTATTTACTGCCCTCATCCAGAGCGGTGCACAAATATGCATGCATAAGAAAGAAAAGATCACATAAAAACTCGACAAAATATACAAGCTTGTACTATACTGTGCCTTCAGCTATCAAAGTTACCGTTTAACCTGCAACGGCTAATACTGCTTCAGTAGTTTCTTAAACAATCCTGGATTCTTTGGAGTCCTAAGGGGTCCAGGAAGTTAATTCCAGGCTGTCGTGTCTGCTGCAGAATAAACTGTTCTCCTCATGCCCTCCAAATGAAACAACTGAAAACGGAGGGGATCTCCAGCAGACAAGCATTATTTGACCGAAGTGCTTGCTTCGGACAGTACAAATGAATACAATCCAACACCTTTATCATTAGCAACAGAATATTCTGCTGCATGGTTTAAAAGTGCTACAAAATTATTTTGCAGTAAGTAGTTCATTCAGCAGTCAGTAGTCAACATGCCATCAACCTACCAGATTGTCTAAATTATGGAAAGATATCTGTTGGTCCCCTCCATTAGGAATGCCGACTATCAGAGTCATAGCATGATATTCGGGGAGTCTGTGTGCCTTTCCCTAAAATTAATATTCTATCATTTGATCTCGTTAACGTTCCATGTTAACACACATGCCGATCGATGTACACACAGAATTGTAAAAGTATGCAAAATCGTTTGTCATGTGTTAAGGTGCAGACCTCTATCCCGATCTGCAGTGCTGACTGTCATAAAAAATCAATTGTTTTGCAATCAGTTTAATTCAGGTTTCAAAACCGGGAATCATGAATTCTATAAAGTCTTGGAAACTCTGCCCTGGCCACCCCTAGATGTAGAATTCCCTGCTTCCTTATACAGTTATTCACCACAATATATGAGCAGTTGCTCTGTTTGCATCACCCAGGATAACGTATTGCGTAAATCTTTTTTTTTTTTTTTATTTCAGTTCCTGAGCTGGAATGTGTGAGGTTTTTATCTTTTATGTTCGACATGAAAATAACAAGATGCTAAAGCAACTTCATACATTTAATTAACTGATTCAAGAGGGAAAAGGAATTTTTATATATATCATACTCAGCCACCTGGATTACTGCAATTCACTATACACAGGTTGTAAAGAGCAAATACTGAGGAGACTTCAAACAGCCCAAAACACAGCAGCCAGACTCATCTTCGGAAAATCAAAATACGAAAGTGCAAAACCCTTACGAGAGAAGCTACACTGGCTCCCACTTAAGGAACGCATTACTTTTAAAGTATGCACACTAGTCCACAAAATTATTCACGGTGAAGCTCCAGCCTACATGTCTGAATTAATAGACCTACCACCCAGGAACGCTAAAAGATCTTCTCGAACTTTTCTTAACCTCCACTTCCCTAATTGCAAAGGCATAAAATACAAGGCGCTGCACGCATCAACCTGTTCTTACATAAGCACGCAATTATGGAATATACTACCATGCAACTTGAAAACAATCCACGAACTAACCAACTTCCGCAAACTACTGAAGACTCATCTCTTTGATAAAATTTACTGCAAGGACCAATACACATGAAGTCCACATGCACTATCCCAGAAATACACCAATACATTCTTTTCTGAACTCTCATCCCCCATAATTTTTATCACACTTAAACCTTCACTCACAGAAAATGTTATACCAAATGTTCTCTTTGCCAAGGTTCCATTACCCCATTATTTGCCCATTGTCTCTTCCTATTGTCCCATTGTTCTTTTCCTTGTCCCATTCCCTAACGATACCTTGACTCTGTCTTCGCATAACTTCTCACAATGTAATCCATAACTGAATTGTAACAAATTGTATTTCCATTATTTACAATGTATTGTAAGCCACACTGAGCCTGCAAATAGGTGGGAAAATGTGGGATACAAATGCAATTAAATAAATAAATAAATCATGGTTCCCTTATCTCTCTCTCCTTTTTATGTGACTATGTATCATGTTATTTGATAACACCAGGCAGGTTTTAAACCCTCATCTTTTAATTGGAACTTGTTCCTCAATTACCTTTGAGTGTGAGTGTATTTTTCACTTCATTATTCTCTGGAAGACGAGACACCTTAGAGTCTTCCAAACTCTTCACCAGCTTAGCCAACTCTTCACCAAACAATAACGATCCTCTAAAAGGAAACTTACTCAGCTTGGACTCAGAAGCCACATCCGTCGACCAGCCCTGAAACCACAGCGTCCGCCGAGCAGCCACACCTAACACCACAGACTTAGCAGATGCCCGAGGCAAGTCGTATAGTACAGGGGCGTAGCTATGTGGGGCCACGGGGGCCTGGGCCCCCGTAGATTTGGCCCTGGACCCCCCTGCCAATGACCCTCTCGACCCCCCCTCTCACCGCCAACCCGCCGTCAACCCGCCATTGCCGTTGCCTACCTTTTGCTGGCAGGGGACCCCAACCCCGCCAGCCGAGGTCCTCTTCTTCCTTCGTTCTGTTTCTGAGTCTGACGTCCTCACGTACACAACGTGCAGGACGTCAGACTCAGAAACAGAACGAAGGAAGAAGAGGACCTCGGCTGGCGGGGGTTGGGGTCCTCCGCCAGCAAAGGTAGGCAACGGCGAGGGAGGGTTGGCGGCAGGAGGGGGGTCGAGAGGGTCGTTGGCAGGGGGGGGTCAAAGTTGTTGGTGGTGGTGGTGGTGGCGGCGGCGGCAGGGAGGTCAGCAATGGCGGGGGTCGGCGGCACTGGGGGGGGGCTAAAATGTGTCCCCTCACCTCAGGCTTTGGAACCCCCTCCCGCCGAAGTCTGGCTACGCCCCTGGTATAGCGCATCAGACAAAAAGGCCGAACCCATCTCAATTTTGTGTCCTGATGAAAAGTTTAGCATTTTGTGCCATTTGTTTCGTTCTTAGGGGCCCTTTTACTAAGCTGCGGTAAAAAGGGCCCTGCGTTAGCAGCAGGGACCATTTTTGCCATGCGCTGAGGCCCTTTTTACGCAGTGGGTAAAAAGGCCAAAAAAAAGACATGGCAATGCGGTAAGATTGCTCTTACCACGTGGCCATGCAGGGGGGAGCACTTACCGCCATCTGCAGTAACCAGGTAGCGCGGCACTGCCCGATTACTACCGGGTAAGCCCCTGTGGAAATATCTTTTAAACTATTTTCACTAGCACCAGAAATGCCACGCGCTGGGGGGGGGTGGAACTACCCCCAGCGCCTGCGTTAGACCAGCAGTAGCTCCAGATTGATGTGCCACTTAGTAAAAGGGTCCCTCTGGGGTCCTTTGACTAAAGTGCACTGAAAAATTGCCTGCGGTAGTGTAGACACGTGTTTTGGGCACACGCAGACTCAATTTTTTAGAACACCTGTAAAAAATGCCTTTTTAAAAAAATTTTGATGAAAACATACATGCGGCAAAATGAAAATCGCTGCGCATCCATTTTGGGTCTGAGACTTTACCACCAGCCATTGACCTAGCGGTAAAGTCTCACATGGTAACTAGGCGGTAATGACCTACACGTGTCAAATGCCACTTGACACGCATAGCTGACGCAGACCAGAAAATGAAAAATATTTTTTTAGATGTGCATAGCAGACACACGCCAAAAATGAAATTACCGCAATGGCCACACAGTAGCTGAGCACTAACTTGGAACTGGCTCGTGTTGGGCATGCATAGGTACCAGGGCTGCTGAGAGGGGGGGCAGGGGGGCAAAATTCCCTGGGCCTCCAAGGGGGGCCCGGTGCCGAGGTCAGGCCACCGGCGCTGCAGTCCCCGGTCTCACCTGCCTGCCTCCTCGGCTACGGGCCCCCTTCATTCAAAGCAGCAGTTGCAGAACGCGTCTCTTCTGGCCTTCCCTCTCTGTGTCCCGCTTTCACGAAAACCAGAAGTTACATCAGACAAGGGCGGGACACAGGGAGGGAAGGTCAGAAGAGATGCACTCTGGGCCTGCCACTTTGAATGAAGGGGGCCCGGAGCCGTGGAGGCAGGCAGGTGAGACCGCGGACTGCAGCGGCGGGGGGGGGGGGGGGGGGGGGCGGGGGAGAGATGGGGGGTGGCAGCGGAGGCGGGGCAGCCTTGCCCCAGGCCCGGCCTAGTCTCTCGGTGGCCCTGATAGGCGCTTACGCAGCTCAGTAAAAGGGTCCCTCTGTATTTTGTTCAGTGCATGTTAGCGGTCTATTTAAATAGTGCACACTGAAACGACAAGAATGGGGTTTCTTTTCCGATGTTTTATGCTACTTGAAATGGGCAATGACGGAAAATCATGTTTTTAAAAGACATTATAAATACGTTCTTATCGCTTTAGAAGCACAGCAGCACATCCCTAATGAACTTAAGATGCTGCACAATCCTGGCTGTCCAGTCCTCCCAAATGCTGTGTCACGGTGCTTAGATTTATGCATTCATTTTCTGCCCTGGTTAAGGAGTTTATTTCATTGTCACTTTGTTTTTCACCGGTTTGGAGCAATGGTAAATGAATGATGTGCAAAATGCTTAAATAAGTATAACCCTGACTCCAAAACCCCTGAACGGATACAGATTTGTTTCATTCAGCTTCTTCCAAAGCACCATCCAGAAGACAGGTTAATGCCTTGTGAGCATTTCCTATTGCTTTTGGAAAGAAAGCTGCCTCAGTGGAACTGTTTCCCCCGCCCCCTCCCTCTTACCTGTGTGGGGAGCCTCCATGGGACCCCCTCCCCCACCCCCAACCAGGCTGGTTTCAGGACATAGTAACGTGGTAACATAGTAGCAGTGGCGTTCCTAGCGGGGCTGACACCCAGGGCGGATCACGGGTGCGCCCCGCCCCCTGAGTGCAGCGCCCCCCCCCCGGATGCAGCGCAACCCCCACCCCCTGGCGAAAGGACACCCCCTGTGAAAGAACACCCCCCCCGGATGCAGCATGACCCCCCCCCAGCGAAAGGACACCCCCCCCGCCCGGGTGCACGTCGCTGGGGGAGGGGGGTGCCGTGCGCGCCTGTCCGTCGTTCGTTCCATGCTCCCTCTGCCCCAGAAGTAACCTGTTCCGGGGCAGAGGAAGCATGGAACGAACGATGGACAGACGCGCGCGGCACCCCCCCCCCCCCAGCGGCTTGCACCCGGGGCGGACTGCCCCCACCGCCCCCCCTAGGAACACCACTGCATAGTAGATGACAGCAGAGAAAGACCTGCACGGTCCAACCAGTCTGCCCAACAAGGTAATATCATATGTGATACTTTATGTGCATACCTGACCTTGATTTGTATCTGTATAGAATATAGATAAACTGGAGGTAAAAACTAAATTATTCCTCAAAATATACGATTTCAAACGTTATACAGGAATAAAATTATATTCAAATCTATGTTAGCACTATTTGTCTTAATTAAGTTTCACATTTCTCCATTATCATATGAAATCTATTATTTTATTACTAAACACAATACGAAAACATGTTCTTACATACTATAAATTGTTCTCCTAAAATATCATATTTAAAGTCCTTCATTAGAATTTTTTGCACTCTACAAATCAATCCGTTGTCCCATCATACCGTGTTGGATTACTTCATGATATCAGTAGTCCTTCTTCAGCCAAAAGACAGCTGATTGACCGCAGAAGTCTGCCCAGCACTAGCCCCGCCTCCCAACCACCAGCTCCGCCTCCCACCACCAGCTCTGCCACATGAACCTATGTTTTATTTAGTGCCAAAGACAACTGTTTTAACTTACTTTGTACTCATGCTTAAGGAAGACAAGATAAAGGTTACGAACAAGTGAAAAGTTAGGAGTCAAAGCTTGGACCAAGGTAGAGTATCACGCCTTATCCAATCAGATTTTGCTTCCTTCCTCCTTGGGTTTCTGCCTTCCTGGTACATGAGTATACAATGAAAAATTATGTATACATAATAGTGCATCCCTTGTACAGTATTTGAAACTAATCACAGGTGTATAGCTAGATTACAGAGCCTGTAATAATGGCATGTATCAATTACATTGAGTGCAAATATAATTACACTGTTATGCAACTGGATTTTGTACAGGGCCAGGTCTCAGCTTTAACCATACAGCAATCAGCAGTGAAAATACCAGTGCAATTGTTGATGCTGTAACCATGCAAACAGCTGGTCAGTGGTGACTGGAAAGAGATAATCTTGAGCTAAATGTTAGTTGGAAAAACAACTGGCAGGCTGGCAGAGTAGAAAATAAAGCAATTTCCTTGGGGGTCATTATTTCTAAATGGGTTACTTTTTTTTTTTGCATACCTAGGCAGAAATAAACCTCATTCCTCAGCCAGGGCATGTGGTATATGGTTTCAGTCTCTTAAATTTATTTTTAACATTCATCCTAACACTTGCAGTGTGCAGAGAGCTGCTTTCTTCTGGAATTCATGGAATGTGATCTGCATCGGCAACCTATCAAGGTGTTTGGAAATTGCTTTTAATCAAACCCAATATGATGGGAAATATTTTTGTATCTTTCTGCCACATTTTTTGTGGTCTCTGATTGCATTTCTCCCTCGCTTATTAGTACAGCCATGTGATGCCCTCAAATCTATGGGGACAAGCTCTCATAGTACTAGACCTCATATAGGGTCAAGGAACAGGCTGATCTCAGCATGTATGGTTGCATTTCTGATTGTCACATTGATTTCCCTATGAAAATCAGGAGCTACAATTCCATGCTTGCAGTAGGGCAATTTATTGAGTGAATTTCTTTTGTAACAGGTACATCACTAAACATTAAATATGGTTTTTCCCTTTAGAAAACTAGATGGAAGAAAGACTCAGCTGCTGACCACAGGCACTAACCAATGACATGGCTGCTTTGATAATGCTTGATGACATCACAATGCGCTCTGACCTCCCTGAGATTTGGACTGAAACAAAAAAATGGATGTGAACGTTTGGCTGCTTTGATAATGCTTGATGACATCACAATGCACTCTGACCTCCCTGAGATTTGGACTGAAACAAAAAACTGGATGTGAACGTTTGGGACTTATTGAGCAAATGTGAAATCTGAGCAGAGGTTTTGGAAGTTGATCTTCTGAGCCCTGTTTCCTTTTATAAACTAGAATAAAAATAACGAGATCTCATTTCATTTTGCCTCGTGGCCTTAATTCGCTCTTCTACACCTCTGATCCGTACTCTTTTGCTGATCACCCGGCATGCTGGTGTCATATTGGCATTCTGGCAAGTTTGCGAATTACTTACAAGCTCTGGCACATCCTGCTAACGTAGCCACCACAAAACATTAATGAGAGCCAGTTACCAGTGGCAACAGGCACCTAAAACTTTAAAAATACAAAATGTCTTTTAGAAAAAAAATAGCGGTCTTGCTTTTTAAACTGCTAACAGTAATAGCATCCCCTCCTTCTTCCATCAATTCTGCGTTCAGTTACAATATCTTTAACGAGGAGAGTTAAACAAAGAAGGGCTGTGTATTTATTTCATTCATGAATCCATAGCAATGGCATAGTGTTTATTAATCATGTTCAAAGCCAGAAACCCAGTGCCCATTTGGAAAATGTACTGCTTTATGTGTGCGTTCATCAAGTAAATGGATTCTAAGTGGAAAATGTAGCAACTTCCGAGGTACTGAGCTACAGAAAGTATAGTTATTTACCTGTAACGTAGGTTCTCTGTGGACAGCAGGATAAGTCAGCCATCATTCAAAGGTACTTATTTGTACCTGGGGCAATGGAGGGTTAAGTGACTTGCACAGAGTCATAAGGAGCTGCAGTGGGAACCAAACCCAGTTCCCCAGGATCAAGGTCCACTAAACTAACCACTAGGCTACTCCTCCACACTAGACTACCAGGGGGCCCTTCAAGGTAGGACCACCGGTAGTGGTGGGCAACCGGCAGAGCCTCTGAGCCCCCTAGAGCTTCTGGACCAGTTGCCCAAATGGTTAGTCCACCCCTGTTGACATGGCTTGGCCACCTCGACTCCATTTACCACTCAATACCATCTGAATGCCCTCAATGGAGGGCTCTGTAACCATTCCAGCACAATAGAAATTAATCAGCAAAGGCCTTTGGAGACAATTCTGTAACTGTGTTTTCGGGATCTTGCCAGGTATTTGTGACATGGATTGGCCACTGTTGGAAACAGGATGCTGGGCTTGATGGACCTTTTGGTCTGTCCCAGTGTGGCAATACTTATGTACTTGGGATTCTGAATGTAATCTTGCTTCTCTTTGGGGTTCTACATGGAATGTTGCTACACTTTGAAATTCTGCATGGAATCTTGTTATTCTTTAGAATTCTAGAATCTTGCTACTCTTTGGGGTTCTACATGGAATGTTGCTATTCTTTGTTTTTCTGCCAGGTACTTGTGACTTGGATTGGCCACTGTTGGAAACAGGATGCTGGGCTTGATGGACTTTTGGTCTGTCCCAGTGAGACAATACTTATGTACTATACATAGGCATCCAGAGAGTGTCTGATTGGTGAATATTCTATAAAGGAAAGTAGGTGATTACTTTCCTCTAAAGAATACTAGCATAACTGGGTGTATACAGGTACATATGCAACTCATGCCAGGAGATAGCCATGTAACCTGTTGTATTACTTAAACAATGTGTGCAACTTTTCATCCAGACCATACTCCGTCCAGACACTACCCATGTGTACATTTATCTGAAAACTATGTGCTATTGCAGATATGTGATAAGGAATAGAATAAGAACATAAGAATAGTCATACTGGTTCATATCGATGGTCCATCTAGACCAGTATCCTGCTTCCAGCAGTGGCCAATCCAGATCACAAGTACCTGACAGAAACCCAAAGAGTAGCAAGATTCCATGCTACCAATACCAGGGGAAAGCAGTGGTTTCCTTTTGTCTGTCTCAATAGCAGTCTATGGACTTCTCCTCCAGGAATTTGTCCAAACCTTTTTTAAACCCAGATATGCTTACTGCTGTTACCAAATCCTCAAGTTCCTTCGCTTAACTATTCCTTGAGTGAAAAAATATTTCCTCCTAAAAGTCTTTCCATGTAACTTCATTGAGTGTCTCCTAGTCTTTGTACTTTTTGAAAGAATAAGCAATTGATTCACTTTTACTCATTCTACACCACTCAGGATTTTGTAGACCTCTATCATATCCCCCCTCAGCTGTCTCTTTTCCAAGCTGAAGTACCCTAAACTCTTAAGCCTTTCCTCATATGAGCGGCATTCCATCCCCTTACTCATTTTGGTCACCTTTCTTTGATCCTTTCTAATTCCACTATATCTTTTTTGAGATATGGCGACCAGAATTGAACGCAATACTCAAGGTGAGGTTGCACCAAGGAGCAATACAGAAGCATTATAATATTCTCATGTCTTATTTTCCATCCCTTTCCTAATAACTCCGAGCATCTTGTTTTCTTTTTTGGCTGCCGTCACCAGGGGCGTAGCCAGACAACAGATTTTGGGTGGGCCTAGGCAAGAAGTGGGTGGGCACCAAGTGTTCTCCCTCCCCCCCCCCACCACCAAAAAAATATCTCAGCTGTCAGAAAAATGCTTCTTTCCACCTTGGCAGTCTGCAGCATGCATGCGCTGAAAACTGACCATGCGCAGGTGCCGGTATCATGAATAATAGCGTTCTTGTTAGCATCAGGGGGAAGTCTTCAGCTGGTGGAACTTGGGATCCCCACCAGCTACCACTAAATGTGTGCTATTCTTGGGTGGGCCTGTGTCCTAAGTGGGTGGGCCACTGGCCGTCACACACTGGGCGTAAGATTTCAAAATTGTGTCAACTATGAGACCTAGATCTTTTTCTTGGGTGCTGACTCCTAAGGCAGAGTGGAGGAGTGGCCTAGTGGTTAGGGTGGTGGACTTTGGTCCTGAGGAACTGAGTTCAATTCCCAGCACAGGCAGCTCCTTGTGACTCTGGGCAAGTCACTTAACCCTCCATTGCCCATCGCATTGAGCCTGCCATGAGTGGGAAAGCGCAGGGTACAATTGTAACAAAAATAAATAAAATAAACATCAGATAACTGTGATTTGGATTATTTTTCCCAATGTGCATCACTTTGAATTTGTCCACATCAAATTTCATCTGCCATTTGGATGCCAAGTCTTCCAATCATCATCTGCAAATTTAATCATCTCACTTGATTCTAAACGTTTACTTGCATAACCAGAGTGAAAATGTTGACATTTACTTTATAGAGTTCCCTGTTTATATTCATTTGTTCTTCAAGTGCTGCAGATATGGGAAAATCAAGACAATAAAAGCAATCCAGCAGGTCTTCCCCCGGAGAGAAAGAGAGACAGAGAAACAAATCAAAATGAAAGGAGGAAAACTGACACAAGAGGAGCAGAGAGACTGATACAAATCTCCCCGATGACTTCAGTATGCTACCAGACCATGGAAGAAACAATTTAAGGACTTGAATTTGAATTCCTATGGTGAGGTTAATACTGCAAATCCTTATATCATGATCAAGAAAGGCAGATTTACAGAAAATTCCTTCTCATAGGGCTCTTACTCCATGCTTTCAATTTTCTTGAATAGACGGTTGGTGGCCATTTAGAATGCTGCTGTCTGCTCCCCCGCTCTCTGTCCCTTTGATTGAAAGGGCTTAGCTATTCTTGCAAACGTTGGATATAGAGAATCAGCCCCCTGAATCTTGCATCTGAATCTGTAATCCTGTATATAGCTCTCAAAATAAATCAATCACATGTTCTGAGGACTTGCAGTTCTCTTCTGTGGTTCCGCCTGGCAAGAGAAGTCAAGGCTGTACTAGATGTGGATAAACACAGTGGAGAGAGATACTAGGACTGGGGTATTGAATGGTCAACCAAAGGGTGCATTCTACAAGTGAAAGGCTAACCCATGAGAAAGGGCATTAGCAAATTGAGCCACAGGGGAGGACGAGGTTGCAGAGACAGGTTACCTGTTTGTAGGATTTCCAGTTGACTCCGTTTATTCAGAACAGGTTTATGCATGAAGTTGTATTCTGGGCTCTTGAGGACATACAGGATTACAAGTCCATGCATAAGCAGTAGGGTTAAAGCAGAAGTGAATCACGCTATTTATTTATTACATTTGTACCCCGCGCATTCCCACACACAGCAAGTTCAATGCGGCTTACATAGTAAATAGAATTACAAAGTATCGTAAGGAGAATTCATAAATTGTGATAAAACATATTAGTAGAACGGTTTTAAGAGTATGTGAATTGAACATGGAAAGGTAAACAAGGTATGATAGGCAAAAGGGAAGAGATTGGGAGGGGTATGGTGTAGGGAGATGGAGAAGAGAAGACTGGGGTATGAGTATAAGGAGTCTGGGAGACATGGTAAAAGGTATAATCATCTTCATAGCATGAGGTGTGTGGGTGAGCTTAATAGGCTAGGTTGGGTCATTATGGTAAGCTTGCTTGAAGAGATGTGTCTTCAACAATTTTCTGAAGGATAAATAAAGGTTGATTGTTCGGATGGATCTTGGTAGAGCGTTCCAAAGCTGGCCGCCCAAAAATGAGAAACTGGATGCGTAAGAGGTTTTGCATTGAATTCCTTTGCAGTTTGACAGCCCTATGTGTTTTGCCCCTGAATTCTAGAACTTTGCATGTCCAATTTCACGCTTACCCCGGGATTCTATATATCGCGCCTAAATTTCCGCATGGAAATCGGAGTGTATTCTATAACAATGCACATAACTTAATTGGTTAACTAGCTAATCAGCGCTGTCAATTGGATGTTAACAAGCAATAATCAGCACTAATTGGCATTAATTAAGATTTACGCACACAATTCTCTAAGCATATTCTGTAATGTGGTGAGAGTAAATTCTAAGTCAATTAGTTGAAAAGAGGGGAAGTAGGTGTTTTGAAAATCTACGCATGTTGATATAGAATACACCCACTCTGCGCCTAATTTAAGTGTCAGAATTAACGCCAAGTAAAACATGGTGGAAATTACCAATACTAAATTTGAACACGTGGCGAGACACTCAGCGTATTGTATATACCATGTGGAAATGTAAGCCTATTGTATAAACTATAGGCATACTTTAGATAATATGCCTAGGCCTAGTTTTTTACAGCATATTTTCAGATGCCATTTATATAGAATCCAGGGGCATAGCCAGAATTCGGCAGGAGGGGGGTCCAGAGCCTGAGGTGAGGGGGCACATTTTAGCCCTCCACCGCCATTGCCGACCCCGCTGCCACCACCAACTTTGCCCCCCCCCCCTCGATGACCCTCTCAACCCCCCTCCTGCCGCCAACCTGCCGTCGCCTACCTTTGCTGGCTAGGGACCCCAACCCCTGCCAGCCGAGGTCCTCTTCTTCCCGCGCAAGGCTTCCTTCTGTTTCTGACATCCTGCACGTTGTACGTGCAAGACGTCAGACTCACAGAAACAGAAGCCTGCGCGGCCACATTGCTGATCTGCAAGGGCAGGCTTCTACATGGAATGCTGCTAGTGGAGGAGTAGCCTAGTGGTCAGTGCAGCGGACACTGATTCTGGGGAACTGGGTTCAATTCCCACTGCAAATCCTTGTGACTGTGGGCAAGTCACTTAACCCTCCATTGCCCCAGGTACAAAACAAGTACCTGAATATATGTAAACCGCTTTGAATGTAGTTGCAAAATACCACAGAAAGGCAGTATATCAAGTCCCATTAACAAGATTCCATGCACAATCTCAAAGAATAGCAACATTCCATGTAGAACCCCAAAGAATAGCAAGATTCCGGAATCCCAAAGAGTAAGGAGTGGAGGAGTAGCCTAGTGGTTAGTACAGCAGACTTTGATCCTGGGGAACTTGGTTCAATTCCCACTGCAGCTCCCTGTGATTCTGAGCAAGTCACTTAACCCTCCATTGCCCCAGGTACAAAACAAGTACCTGAATATATGTAAACCGCTTTGAATGTAGTTGCAAAATACCACAGAAAAGCAGTATATCAAGTCCCAGTTCCCTTTCCCGTCTCTGGCCTCTGTCTTCCCAGCTCAAACACCAGAGCAATGAGTTACTGTTCATTATCTGGAAAGATTAGTTAAAACAGACTCTGTGCAGCACATTCTAGCACAGTCTCAATTAAAATGTCATTGATTGTAAATCTATTTCATTGGCTGAAAAAGAAATGGTTCAAGGCAGGGACCCAGAAGCTCTATTTGTGTTTTGGATGTCTGGGAACTGGCATTTAGACATTCATATTCCAAGGTCGCCCATATTCCAATTTTTTAAAGCCGGGATATGGATGTCTAAAACTGATGTATGTCCTTATGGTAAGGGGCATGGTCTGAGCGTGTTTTAGGCGGGAGGGGTCAAAATATGGATTTCAGAAGGGGAAGCGATGTCTGTGTCCAAAAAGACAGGCTTTGGTATTTAGATCTGATACCTGACACGGCCAGGATACAGAAAGGTGCTCTGATTGAGCACTGAGAGGGATTAAGAGAAGCCATCTCCTTAATCTTCGTGGTTGCTCCCTCCTCCCCCCCCCCCATGTGAAACTGGCAAGGGATACCGGACTCTGTGACAGTGTCAAGAAATTATAGACATTCATGGTATTTAAAAAAAATTAATTTCTTTATATACCAGCCTATAGAAACATTGTACGTTCAGGTACAGTAAGTATTATTGATTGATTGATTGATTGATTTGCTGCATTTTTTATCCCACATTTTCCCACCTATTTGCAGGCTCAATGTGGCTTACATTATGCCGCAATGGCAATCGCCATTAACGGGATGAAAAGTTCAGATATTTATACGATTAAGGTACAAAAATATCAGATGAACTGGGAATAAGTGAATAAATAATACAAATCAGGTATGATATATTAAGGACAAGGTACAACATACAGTAATAATAATGTGATTAAAGTAACCTAATAATAACAGTTCAATATTGGTTAGTTCTGGTGTAGTTTTGCAGTTAAGTCATTTCTGAAGGATTCATTTCGTAAGTCTCTTTGAACAGACTAGTTTTCAGTATCTTCCGTAGAGGAGTGTGGTAGCCGTGTTAGTCCACTCTTAAGGTTATTAATAGAAATCAAACAAAATCAAACATGGAAAAGAAAATAAGATGATACCTTTTTTATTGGACATAACTTAATACATTTCTTGATTAGCTTTCGAAGGTTGCCCTTCTTCCTCAGATCGGAAATCAGATTTCCGATCTGAGGAAGAAGGGCAACCTTCGAAAGCTAATCAAGATGTGAGCCAGAGATTCCAAATCAGTCAGGAGTGGCCACATGGGCCATTGGGTTCAATCCACCAAGTGATTCTTAATCCCAGAGGAACCTATCCAGGGGTCTCCTTAGGGCTGTGTGTGCGCTCTGCTCCAGGTGTTCCTCTTCCCCCTCACATGGGGAAATTGCGGGCAAGAACCAAAAGTAGTCTCCTAAGGAATGAGAAATCCAAACTGAGTGGCTCAGCGGGGAAGAGAACAATGAGACTGAAGCATAAACCATCCATCATACCGAAAGATTAATCGGATGATAATGAGGATCTGAATCATCAATTAGTTACCTCGCAAACCCCTATAAATAATTCCTTGGATTTGTAAAGCTGAAACTTTCTGTGGCCTCATGAATACTAGATGCATTCATGTGTGTCTGCACGAGCAGGCTGTTCTGGAGGTCCTTAGTACTGTTTCATTCTTCGAGCTTGGTTCCCTCTTTCTTGTGTTAGCAGGGAATGAATCACAGGCCTCTGATTTGAGTGTATTCTGTCATCTGCATTCCTTCAGCTTCGGAGGAATGGTGTGTTTCTGTTAGGCAGTCAGGCTGTTGTGAAAATACTGTATTGGTTACTTCCAAAAGCAAAGTGACAGAGACGTGAGGGGTGGGGTTCTAGTGGGTGTGTGAGTGGGCTGGGGGCAAGTAGCTCTGGGATCACTGGATGCCTTATGGCACATTAAGGACAACTCTATAACAGATGCAGAGCAGGTACTTATGCAGTGCCTATTCTACTACTACTACTACTACTACTCAACACTTCTATAGCGCTACAAGGCATACGCAGCGCTGTACACCATACACGAAAAGACAGTCCCTGCTCAAAGAGCTCACAATCTAAATAGGGCAGGCAAACAGACAGAACAACTAAGAGGTAAGGGAATTAAAGAGGTGGGGTACAGGGCAAGTGAGTAGTGGCTAGGAGTCAAAAGCAGTGTCAAAGAGGTGGGCTTTTAGCCTGAACTATTCTATAAGATATCTGGGTGTTTACAGAATAGCACTTAGATGGATCTTTGGACATTTTCACATGTGTGTGCACACACATGCCTATGTGACCTTATTCTTGCCATTTACTACTACTACTACTTATCATTTCTATGTATCTGGTGCATAAATGTTACCGAGAGAAAGGAGTAGCGTGATAAACAGGACACTTCCGAGCTAGACCGAGGAGATGAGAAATGGAAAAAATATTCTTTAATAGTGGATAAGACTTGACATGGCACCGTGTTTCGGTGAACAACGCCCGCCTCAGGAGTCTATGGGTTAAAATAAAACACATAATAATAAGTACATAAGATTGTATAAGATAAAATTATGTACATCATAATGGATGCATAATTGTAAAACATAAAAAACAAAGCATAAATACCACCTTATTTATAGGATTATCCCTTTTTGCTTTCGCAGTGACTGGGTCATTTGCTGTACCAAATCATTAGACATTTGCTCTCCTTTAAGCGTTGGGAGCCACAGACTCTACTTACTATGACTATGCTGGTGGGACCAGGCCAGGCCCAATGCTTCCTAACTCATTTCTTCTGTTGGCAGCACCCAGGGTCGGTGTTAGGGAGGGGCAAAAAGGGCAGCTGCCCTGGGCCCCACAGCTCCAGGGGGCCCCACAGTCCAGGCATCTCTTCCCCTTCTCCCCAACACAGTCCTCTCCTCCTCCCTTCCCGATCTTCTTTAAAAATGTATTTCCCAGCCATTCTCACAAGCTGCCTGCGGCTGCTCCGAATCTTCCCCTTTCTGCTGTGACCCACCCCCTCTGATGCAATTTCCTGTTTCCGCGCCTGGGTGGATTGCGGGATTCACAGCAGAGAAGGAAGTTTCAGGACAGCCCGAGGCAACTTGTGAGGAATGGCTGCCATGCTGGGACCCCTCTGGGAAGGGAAATAAAAATATTAAAGAACATTTAGGAAATAGAAATCCACGGGAGACGTATGTGTTAGGCGGGGAGAGTCTGATAGGTACGGACGGGGAGAGGGATCTTGGGGTGATAGTATCTGAGGATTTGAAGGCGATGAAACAGTGTGACAAGTCGATGGCCATAGCTAGAAGGTTGTTAGACTGTATAGAGAGAGGTGTGACCAGCAGAAGAAAGGGGGTGTTGATGCCCCTATATAAATCGTTAGTGAGGCCCCACCTGGAGTATTGTGTTCAGTTTTGGAGGCCGTATCTTGCTAAGAATGTAAAAAGGATTGAAGCGGTGCAAAGAAAAGCTACAAGAATGGTATGGGATTTGCGTTACAAGACGTATGAGGAGAGACTTGCTGACCTGAACATGTATACCCTGGAGGAAAGGAGAAACAGGGGTGATATGATACAGACGTTCAAATATTTGAAAGGTATTAAACGAACCTTTTCCGTAGATGGGAAGGCGGTAGAATTAGAGGACATGAAATGAGATTGAAGGGGGGCAGACTCATGAAAAATGTCAGGAAGTATTTTTTCACAGAGAGAGTAGTGGATGCTTGGAATGCCCTCCTGCGGGAGGTGGTGGAAATGAAAACGGTAACGGAATTCAAACATGCGTGGGATAAACATAAAGGAATCCTGTTCAGAAGAAATGGATCCTAAGGAGCTTAGCCGAGATTGGGTGGCACAGCCGGTGGCGGGAGGCGGGGACAGTGCTGGGCAGACTTATACGGTCTGTGCCAGAGCTGGTGGTGGGAGGCGGGACTGGTGGTTGGGAGGCGGGGATAGTGCTGGGCAGACTTATACGGTCTGTGCCCTGAAAAGGACAGGTACAAATCAAGGTAAGGTATACACAAAAAGTAGCACATGTGAGTTTATCTTGTTGGGCAGACTGGATGGACCGTGCAGGTCTTTTTCTGCCGTCATCTACTATGTTACTATATGTTACTATCACAAGATGAGGGAAAGGCAGGGAGACGGACTGTGCTGGAGAGAAGGGGAAGAGATGCCTGGACTGCAAAGTAGCAATGCAGGTGGGGAGATCTGGGGAGGTGGGAGGGGATCAGGGGCCCCCTCCCAGTGGCGTTCCTAGGGGGGCTGACACCTGGGGCGGATCGCCGATGCGCCCCGCCCCCCGGCGAAAGGACACCCCCCCCTCCGGCGAAGGAACCCCCCGGGTGCACGCCGCTGGGGGGGGGGGTGCCGCGCGCCTGTCCGCTTCATTCGTTTCTATGCTCCCTCTGCCCCGGAACAGGAAGTAACCTGTTCCGGGGCAGAGGGAGCACAGAACGAACGTAGCGGATAGGCGCGCGGCGTGCACCCGGGGCGGACCGCAGCCACCGCCCCCCCCCTAGGAACGCCACTGCCCCCTCCTTAATTTCTGCTCTGGGACCCACCAAGTCTAAAACCAGCCCTGGCAGGACTTCTCCTGCCCATGTCATTCCATTTTAGATCAGATATTTAAGCCATGTGATGCTCCACAGATTTCTATAGAGCACTGCACAGAAAAGTGACAGGCCAGCCGCAGAAAGAGCCTGGTTAGAGAAGTTCCAGCGCCATTGATTCTGCTCTCCAGATGGCTGGGCCACAGGAGAGAGGCAGCAGACTGAGGAAGTGAGAGATAAACAGTATTACTGAGTAGGGAGGATGCCATTTGGGGAGCCCTTGCTTTCCAGTATAGCACATTATCATAAATGTTTTACATTTATTAGTAATAGCTCAAGGCAAATTATATTGTAAGGAGTCCTTTTACTGAGCTGCATAGGTTTTTCCCATGTGTTAAGGCCATTTTTACAGCAGCCATAAAAAAATGGCCTTTTTCTCTTTTTTTTTTTTTTTGTAATAGCCATTAAATAAATTAGCGTGTGACCACTTAGTGGAGGAGTAGCCTAGTGGTTAGTGCTGTGGACTTTGATCCTGGGGAACTGAGTTCAATTCCCACTCCTTTTGACTCTGGGCAAGTCACTTAACCCTCCATTGCCCCTGGTACAAAATAAGTACCTGTATATATACACTCTGTAAACCGCTTTGAATGTAGTTGCAAAAACCATGGAAAGGTGGTATATCAAGTCCCATTAACAAGATTCCACGCAGAATCTTAAAAAGTAGCAACATTCCATGTAGAACCCCAAAGAATAGCAAGATTCCGGAATGCCAGCCTATTTGAGATTCTACATGGAATGTTGCTGCTATTTGATATGTAGTCCTGTGCAGTGAGATTTAAGGACACTTTAGAATATGTAGAGTCTGCATCACTGGAGAGGCCAAGGCACAGTAAAAACCTCTTAGGTGTACAGAATGTGTAAAAAAGAAGCATTTTTACAAGCAGCATTTAGAGCTATTGCCTATGTTCAGAGAAAGGGTCATGAATGGATAGAGCAGCTATTGAGTCAAACCAAAAACAGTGACAGAACTCAAATGTATTTGATTATTGCAAGTTTTACATCCCTATTTGTCCAAAGGGTAACAAAAGAACATGCAAATGCAACGATAAAACAACAGTCCGGCACATTCAGTTGAAAAGGTTAAAGCCAGTCTGGGTGAGCTAAGATGAACAAATGGACCTTTACATTTTGCGGAAGAGAAGGAAATCTGGTTTTTCTTGAATGTCTAATCGTGGGAGGGAGTCCCACAGATGCAGCCAGCAGTAACACACAGTAACACAGTAAATGCCGGCAGATAAAGGCCTGTACGGTCCACAGTGGCGTAGCAGGGAGGGCTGCCACCCGGGGCGGTTCGCCGTTGCACCCCCCCCCCCCAGATGCAGCATGATGCACCCCCCGACCAGCTCCCGTACCCTACCTTTAAAAAGAATATCGGGAGGCGAGGCGCTGCCCTGCACGTAAAAGAAATGTGGACCGTCGGGTCTTCTCTCGCTCTGTCTGTCCCGCCCTTGCGGAAATAGGAAGTTGTGTCAGCGGAGGGCGGGACAGATAGAGCGAGGGAAGACCCGACGGTCCACATTTCTTTACGTGCAGGGCAGCGCCTCGCCTCCCGATATTCTTTTTAAAGGTAGGGTGCGGGAGCTGGTTGGGGGGTGTCGATTCATCGAGGGGGGAGAGCTGGCAGGGAGCACCCCCCCCCCCCCCGAGCTGACACCCGGGGCGGACCGCCCCTCCCACCCCCCCCCCCCTTGCTACGCCACTGACGGTTCATCCAGGCTGCAGCAAGACAGACTGATTGCACAGAAGGCATAGCTAAAAGTCTCATGTTTGTATACAGGAAAGCATGACAGATAATTAGTACAACATGACTAACATCATGTAAGTTGGCGTATCATTATGTAAATGTCATGTCCCCTTCTTCAACGCAAGCGGCGTCCTCGGGCTGCGCAGGGTCCTGTCGACACGCACACTTGACTGGCACAGCCCTGAGCCATGTGTGTGTAGTTCTTTTCTGGCTGCAGGCTCCTTGATTGCTTTGCTTCCATGCACCTGGCTCTGCTCTCTCACTTGCTGGCTTCAGGCTCCTTGATTGCTTTGCTTCCAGCCACCTGGGTCTGCTCTTCCTCTGCCTGGCTTCCCTTGCTTCTCTCCTATTGGTCTTCCGGTTCCTCCTTCCCCTGCTCTTGTCCTATGGCTGTGCCCCTTCTCCCTGCTGATGTTAGATGCCAGCACTTTATCAGCTGAGCTCTCCCTAGACTCCTTGCTGCAGCTTCTACTTTGGTAGGTGTTACTTGTTCAATAGTGTGTTTCTCCTCTACTTTGTTCTTTGTTGCTGACTTAGCCTTTACCTGGACTACTTTCGTTTCTTTTGCCTGCCTACTGACTCTGCCTGTACCTGGATTACTCTTGTGTCTGCTGCCTGCCTACTGACTCTGCCTGTACCTGGATTACTCTTGACCTGCTGCCTGTCTGGCCATCACGTTCTTCACCCTGCTTCCTGCTCCATCTCGTAAGACTTGCAGACCGCCCGCATCTAGGGGCTCAACCTCTGGTGAACGGTGGTCAGCGCAGGTGAAACCCGGGGTTGTCCAGCCGCTAAGCAGAACCTGGTCCGAGTACCGGGCTTGGCAGCACTCTACTTGGTACAAGAACTCACATGTCTGACAGTAAACAGCAGGATGGGGTATATAAAGATATGAAATGAAATGCAAAATGCCCTTACGTTTAACTGGCACAGGATAAGCAGTCAGTACAGTGGTCTCAGGTAAAATGTGGCATGGCCATTGGCCCGTTAATTAGTTAGCAACCTTGCTGTTGAATTTTGAAGCCCCCAAACACAATGATTCACAATAATCCAAACTGACAAGGACTAGAGACTGTAATATGGTGCAAAATCTCCAAGGTGCACGATATATTTCAAGCCATTCATCAGACATAACTTGGAAAAGGAAGATTGTGCCTCATGAAATGCTGAGACATAGCCCCAAGTCCCTGACCTCTAAAACATTGATTTATTGGGTCGTAAATCAACCTGAAGGATAGCAGTGTGGCCTATCCCTATCCTAGGCAAAGGCCTAGTCAGCATGAACAAGGAAAAATAGCTGCATATCAGTCCTGTCTGGTAGAGATGCAAACCAGGAGACTGCCCAGAGCACCTCACAAATACTACACAAATTAAGGCACTTGTACATTACATAATGTTAATTGTGTATCTTATTCCCATCATATATCTGCTCTTGGTCCCTCAACTATATGGTAAGCTGCATTGTAGAATAACTTTAGCATCATATCTCTATGTTAGTTGAATGTTCTAATGCATGCTTATTATTATTATGTTAATATTGTATAATATCTCTGTTATTTGAATTCCAGTGCTGTTAAATGTATGTATTTTTTATACTATTTCACGGTAGTTCTATTATTAGGTTTCAATTTACTGTTTTAAGTTGATATCATTTATTGTTTTATGTTTATTCTTGGTTATTTTACTATTGTTATGCTGTTAACAAAATTGTACATTTTACGTTGAACTGTACCTGCTGTACACCACCTTGGGTGAATCCCTTCATAAAGGCGGTTAATAAATCCCAAAAAATAAACAGATGTTAAAAAACCATATTAGAAAAAGCAAGCATTAGTATCATATGAACAGCTGTAAAGATACCTAAACAATAGATTCACACATATAATCTCACTTCAAAAAAAAAACAACCCAACCCCATGGAACATTCTGTTATTGTCATAAAAAAATAAAGCAGATGTGAAAAGGAAATCTTTCACAAGCTTCTTAAAAATAGAGTAACTGTCCACCTTTCATATCACATTTGCTGAAAAATTTTGTAATGTGGGTTGCTTATTTATCTGTTTATTGGGACTTATTAACTGCCTTTACTTGAGAAAGTTTCTTTTCTTTTTACTTGTCCCTTTGACCATGCATATGACAGAGCTGGTTATTGCTGTAAAATTTCACCAGCTAAGAAAAGCTGACTGCCCAGAACATAACCACAAAATGCTCTGAAATAAAAGCACAAAACAGCGCCTTAATCTTATCCCAGAACGCCACCGGAAGCCAGGGTAATGTTTGCATGGATGGCGCTGTACGATCATATCAGGACACAGTTAATAAGAGATAAGGAGCCAGATTTTGTTTTCTCTGTCATTTCTTCAGGATGAATTACAGTAATCAAAGTCTGTTAATAACAAGTGAATGGATCCAAGTGGCTGGATCCTTCTCCCTTAAAGCAGGCTTAATCATACACAGCTGATGCAAATTAAAAGAAAGTCTGACATTCTCGCAATATGTGATCTCATTGTTATCCCTAATCAACTATTACACCATTATAAACCAGGTGCTCCACATCCAGCTGTGCCCCTGGACTTCCTCTTTGATGGCTTCTTGAGCGGGAGGAGTTCCAACTTCCCTGGGTTTCGCTTCAACTGTGCCCGACTTGGCCAAGTTTCACCTGACACGGGCTGCCTCATATGGGTGTTTGTTGAGGTCATTTACACCTTACCATGTTTTTAGATGCATTGGATATGGAGTAAGTGTTCATAGGACATGATTTATATTTCTGTTTATAATTGACAATGTGTTTTATGCTTTCATTTGTATGCATGTTATTAGTTTTGTTGGCTATTATTTACTATTTATTATTCATTATTTGTTACTGTTTTATGTGCTATTTTTATTGATTTTGTTATACCGTATTTAGAGCCTGTTATTTAGAGACCCTGAAGCAGTTGGGTGAAACTTGGTCAAGTTGGGCACAGTTTTTACCCCTCTTGGACTGTTGCCAATAAAAAGTACTTTGGATTTTCACACTGGACTGTCTGTTTTTTTTTTTTGGTCTGCTCTTGACCCTATGTTTACCTCCTCCACTGCATGTAAATCTCTCATGAATATTCATTGTGGATATCCTGAAAGCCTGACTGGCTGGATGTGCCCCAAGGACTGGGTTGAGAACCCCTGCGCTGATGTACAGATTAAAGAGTGCAGAAGACAATATAGAACCAGGGTACTCAAACCTGTCCTAGGGGTCCACAGTTCAGTCAGGTTTTCAGGATATCCCTAATGAATATGCATGAAAGAGATTTGCATGTCTGTCACCTCCATTATGTGCAAATCTCTCTCGTGCATATCCATTAGGGATATCCTGAAAACCCAACTGGCCTGTGGACCCCTTTGAGTACCCCTGATGTAGAGCCTTAGGGTAGTCCACAAGAAAGACCCCGAAGAGCAGGGAAACAGGATATACAGAATCCACCGTAGTCAACCAGTCATTGCTGCCTGTGGTGGCTGAATATTGACCTGATAATGTTCAGAGTTGAGTGAATGAGTTAAGAAACAAATTAAATTGTAAAGGCTAAATTGACAGCAAATGAATTAAGCAAATGGATTAAAGGCTTGTAAACCACCATCATGTTTTGTCATATACACTTAACACGAAAACCCAAAGGTCCTGTGAATATTCATCTTTCAGGCAGGTCTTTCCTGCATGCAAAACGAAACCAGAGAATTAGACTATAACAGCAGAGCAGAACCATTAATCCCAGTTTATTTTAAACTCTTCTTAGCCTCTAGATTTCTCACCACTTCTTTATGGCTAAGGATCCTCTGTGCTTCTCCCCAGCTCTTTAAAATTATCGTGTTATTGTTTTTATTGCACAACCAGTGAGAAGCTACTCTATATATCCACCAAATGCTCTGAAAAGAATTTTTTCATGATTGTTTCCCCGCCCCCCCCCCCTCAGTTTTATATCACAAGGGGTGATGGGTTCCAGGAGGACATACTGCAGAGAAGACTAGAGAACAACAACGGAGTGGAGGAATAGTCTAGTGGTTAGAGCACCGGTCTTGTCGTCATCCAGAGGTGCCCAGATCAAATCCCACTGCTGCTTCTTGTGATCTTGGGCAAGTCACTTAATCCTCCATTGCCTCAGGTACAAACTGAGATTGAGAGCCCTCCTGGGACAGAGAAACATCCCGTGTACCTGAATGTAACTCACCTTGAGCTACTACTGAAAAAGGTGTGAGCAAAATCTAAATAAGATTCTGAAATCTTAAAGTGACAAGATTCCATGCAGAATTTCAAAGAGTAGCGACATTCCATGTAGAACCACAAACTGGGAAACCCTGGCAGACCAATCATATCAGGTATTGGCACACTCACGGAAGAAATATCTGGATTCATAGAGGGAATTCTGAAACCTCTCGTACACAAAACTAACAGCTTCATACAAGACACCACAGACTTTCTGAATAAATTGAAAAATATCAAGCAACTACCACCTAACACCCTTCTGGTCACGATGGATGTAGAATCACTATACAGCAACATTCCACATGCGGATGGCATAGCTGCATATGGAAGACTCCTAAAAAAATCCACACTGGACCATCAATACTCACCAGAAACTATCACAAAATTAATCAAATTCATCTTAACTCACAACTACTTCCACTTTAACAATGATATCTATCTGCAAATAATGGGCACTGCGATGGGCACCAGGACAGCACCCCAATATGCCAACCTTTTTATGGCTGAGCTGAAAGAGACATTTCTGAATACACACCAGACCAAACCTCTAAAATACTACCGGTACATCGATGACATTTTTATGATTTGGACGGAGGGTGAAGAAACTCTGAAACAATTTTATTCTGCATTCAATACATACCATCCTACAATCAGATTCAAAATTGACTACTCCCCAGAAAAAGTCAATTTTTTGGACACCACGGTCTCAATCAGTGATGGCTTTATACAAACATCTGTATACAAGAAACCCACAGACAGATGTAGCTATCTCCACAACTCCAGCTTCCATCCTTCACATACAAAAAGATCCATCATTTACAGCCAAGCCACAAGATACCACCGTATCTGCTCTGACCCAGGGGACAGAGACAGACACCTTAAAACCCTGACTGAATCCTTCAAACAGAAGGGCTACAACCCCAAAATAATCTCCAAGAATATTGCCTCCTCCCTCAAAACACCCAGGGAGAATCTGCTACAGTACAAAAAGAAAAAATCCACAGACAGAATCCCGCTTGTAGTGACATACAATCCAGAGCTGGAAAAACTGAGGAAAATCATAAGAGATCTACAACCTATACTCCAGGAGGATGAATTACTGAAAGAGATATTCCCATCCCCACCAATACTGGCCTTCCGACAGCCACCCAATTTAAAACACAAGCTAATCAGAAGTAAACTTCCTTCACAGACTGAAAAGGAACAGAAGGGCACACGTCCCTGTAATTTATCCAGTTGCAAACTATGCCAAAATATTTCACAGGACCCCAAAGTCATCCACAAAGGAAAGATATTCAACATAAAGGGATCTTTCACTTGCTCATCTTCCAATGTGGTATATATCATTCAGTGTAAAAAATGTAATGAAGGATGCTATATTGGAGAAACAGGCCAGATGCTTAAGACAAGATTCAATTTACATAGACATCATATAAACAATGCTGTTGCCAGCAGGGTTCCCACGCCTGTTGGGCAACATTTTACAAGACCAGGACACTGCACCAGTGACTTCACAGTGAGAATCCTCAAAGGTAACTTTAAAACCATACAAGAACGTAAGACCTTTGAAGTCAGAATGATTGAATATTTTAACACCCAACAGAAAGGACTTAACAAGGATCTGGGGTTCCTAGCCCATTATAAACCATAAAGCTGTATGTCTCTGTTGATCACCCTCCCCTCACCTATCCACACCCACCCTGTTAGAATACCAATGATATGCTTTGATGTCCCCATGCATACTTCCTACCCACCCCCATCCTCCCACCCTGTCAGACTGTCATAGCAATGCTTGAATGTTCTCACTTATATACACTGTCAGCTAGCACATTTGCTTATTTCCGATCTGACGAAGAAGGGCAACCTTCGAAAGCTAATCAAGAAATGTATTAAGTTATGTCCAATAAAAAAGGTATCATCTTATTTTCTTTTCCATGTTTTATTTTGTTTGATTTCTATTGATAACATGTAGAACCCCAAAGAATAGCAAGATTCTGGAGTGGAGGAGTGGCCTAGTGATTAGAGCACCAGTCTTGCAATCCAGAGGTGGCCAGTTCAAATCCCACTGCAGTTCCTTGTGATCTTGGGGAAGTCACTTAATCCTCCATTGCCTCAGGTACAAACTGAGATTGAGAGCCCTCCTGGGACAGAGAAACATCCCGTGTACCTGAATGTAACTCACCTTAAGCCACTGATGAAAAAGGAGTGAGCAAAATCTACATAAATAAATGCATGACCCTTTCCTACTAGGCGAGTAGCATGAACATAGTGGAGCTGTATGTAGGCTGCTGTACTGGAAGTGGAGCAACAGGAAATGCTGCAAGACAGAGAACTGGTAGAGCCATGGGTGGGGGGGGAGGTCTCAGAACTGATTTCAGTCTCAAAAAACTTTCTTTTCAAAATTTTCCCACTCAGGAATGAGTGGATGATGTTCCAATTAATAAAACAGTTTATTAAAAGACTAGTAAAACAGGCCCGTTTCTTACACAAATGAAACGGGCCCTAGCAAGGTTTTTGTCGGAGTGTGTATGTTTGAGAGAGTGTGTGTGAGAGAGAGAGAGTGAATGTGCGAGTGTGTGTGTGTGACAGAGAGAGAGAGTGAGACCGCTGGGTGGGAGTGTGTCTCCTCTGTCCCCTGCCCCCCCTCCAGCAAACCAGCGATTCTTCCCTCTCCCCTGCTCCTCCTCCAGCCACCCAGCAATTCTCCTATGTCCCCTGCCCCCCCCTGTAGCTACCCAGCGATTCTCCTCTCTCCCCTGCCCCCCCAGCCACCCAGCGAGTTTCCTCTGTCCCCTGCTCCCCCTCCAGCAACCCAGTGATTCTCTTCTCTCCCCTGCCCCCCCTCCAGCCACCCAGCGATTCTCCTCTCTCCCCTACCCCCTCCAGCCACCCAGCGATTCTCTTTTTTCCCTTGCCTCCCATCCAGTGACCCACCGATGCTCTTCTCTCCCCTGCCCCTCCTCCAGCCACCTAGCGAGTCTCGTCACTCCCCTGCTCCCCCTCCTGCCACCCAGTGATTCTCCTCTCTCTCCGCCCCCCTCCAGCCACCCAGCGATTGTCCTATCTCCCCTGTCCCCGCTCCAGCCACCCTGCGATTCTCCTCTCTCCCCTGCCCCCCCTCCAGGCACCCAGCGATTGATCTCTCTCTCCTGCCCCCCTCCAGCCATCCATCGATTCTCCTCGCTCCTCTGTTTACCTCCGTTGAAGCGGCCGCGTCTTTGAAAGCCCTGCCCATCTGTAGCCTTCCCTTCGATTTCGTTCCCTCTGAGTCCCGCCTGCTGACGTCATTTCCTTTTTCTGTAAGGGCAGGACTCTGAGGGAACAAACTCGAAGGGAAGGCTATAGACGTTGAGGTTGTGCCTCGTGCTGCTATCCTGTGGTTGGTCAGTGTTGTTTGTGACGAACCCGGAAGTATGTGACGTCAGTTCAGGAGATGGATACAGCAGCACGAACCCTTCAAACTTTCACTGCCACGGAGTCAGCTTCAGAACGTTGGAGGTGCTTTTTATTATATAGGATGATCAAGATTTGACACAGCTGTGTTTCGGCCGACTAGGTCTGCATCAGCAGTCTCTTATAGCAAATAAGGTCATTCGATTTTAAACCACGAGTTTATTCTCAGAGTTACTGCTTGCAAAGCTTCGGCACCACTCGGGCGCATGGAGCGCACGATTTATTATCCCTTTGCAATTGCAACAACCAATTTATCAAGTGGATGACCTTAGAAAGAGCTCAAGCTCTACATACCAATTCTGCCTTGTCATAGATTCTGTGACTGGTTGCAGGGGGCCTAGCTGTTGTGGGGTGAGTCCCTCAGTGATCACCCCACCCCTGAAGGGTGGCCTGGCATTTGAGTACCGGCACCTTTTTCACTAGAAAAAACGCACTGCATGTAACTGACAGTATTCTATAACCTTAGTGCCTAAGTGCTGGGCACACCCCTGATCTGCCCATGCTCCTCCCACATCCACACCCCCATAGCAGTTACACACAAACTGACAGTATTCTATAACCTTAGTGCATAAGTGCTGGGCACGCCCCTGATCCACCCATGTACTACTACTATTACTTATCATTTATATAGCGCTACTAGACGTACGCAGCGCTGTACACTTGAACATGAAGAGACAGTCTCTGCTCGACAGAGCTTACAATCTAATTAGGACAGACAAAGAGGACAAACAAGAGATAAGGGAATATTAAAGTGAGGATGATAAAATAAGGGTTCTGAACAAGTGAACAAGGGTTGAGAGTTAAAAGCAGCATCAAAAAGGTGGGTTTTTAGCTTAGATTTGAAGACGGCCAGAGATGGAGCTTGACGTACTGGCTCAGGAAGTCTATTCCAGGCATATGGTGCAGCAAGATAAAAGAAACGGAGTCTGGAGTTAGCGGTGGAGGAGAGGGGTGCAGATAAGAGAGAGATTTACTCAGTGAACGGAGTTCCCGGGGAGGAATGTAAGGAGAGATGAGAGTGAAGAGGTACTGAGGAGCGGCAGAGTGAATGCACTTATAGATCAATAAGAGGAGTTTGAACTGTATGCAGAAACGGATAGGAAGCCAGTGAAGTGACATCCACACCCCCATAGCAGTTACACATGTAACTGACAGTGTTCTATTACCTTAGTGCATAAGTGCTGGACACACCCCTGACCCACCCATGCCCCTCCCATGTCCACAGACCCCTAGCAGTTGCGTGCTAAAGTAATTACGTACTAAAATGATAGAATACCGACTGATGGTCGTTAAGTTTGTAACTGCAAATTACTGCTAATTAACACCAATGATTGGCTAACACTAGTTAGCACCTAATTTAACAATTACATTATGCTCATGGCTATTCTTATTCTAGAGTATATAAAGAGTACTTTGCATATTTATGAGAGAAGGTATCATGTATGCCAGTTACTGCCACTAAGTAAGTGCTATGGTGCGTAAGTGTGAGAGAGCCATACATGTTGGTGGCATCTGAGTGGGCACCAACTTACCAATCTAACTTATTGATTACTAGTAAAAAAAAAAAAGCCCGTTTCTCATTGAAATGAAACGGGCGCTAGCAAGGTAATGACCTTCTGCCATTAATGTTTTTAAGGGAAGTGTTAGGAGAAATATACTCTGATAGTAATCAGTAATTTTCAGTGGTGTATTATCAGTACTGTCATGCTGCAGAATGAGATGTATATTGTTTTATGTACTTGTTTTGTTTCTGTTGGAGTTCATTTTCAGAGAGTGAAAGAGAGAGATACACGTGGAGGGGCATAATCGAACGGTGCCAGCCATCTATATGGGCGGCCATCTATATGGCCGGCGCCGCAAAGAGTGGCCCCGAACTGTATTATCGAAAAAGATGGCTGGCCATCTTTCATTTGATAATACGATTGGGGCCAGCCAAATCTCAGAGATGCCCAGGTTTGAGTTAGCTGGCATTGGCTTTCGCCTATATGGGCGGCCATCTATATGGCCGGCGCCGCAAAGAGCGGTCCCGAACCGTATTATTGAAAAAGATGGCCGGCCATCTTTCATTTTGATAATACGGTTGGGGCCGGCCAAATGTCAGAGATGGCTGGGTTTGAGATGGCCGGCATCGGTTTTCACCGATAATAGAAACCGATGCCGGCCATCTCAAACCCGGTCAAATCAAGGCATTTGGTCGTGGTAGGGGCCAGCATTTGTAGTGCACTGTCCTTACCTCAGAGTTCAACTTTCTTGAAAGTGAGAGTCCTGTCAGGCAGTTTGTGTGCTTCCCGCCACCGTGGTCCTCTGTTCTCTGGTCGTGGCGTTACTATGCAGCCTTCCCTTCCCTCCGAGGGCGGGGCAGTGAGAGCGAGTGCGATTGCCTGTGGTTAGTCCCTTCTCCTTCTGACATCGCGTTTGTTTCCCTGGCAACTATACAGAGTTCCCTCGAGGGCGGAACAGTGATCGGGATTGCGATTACGAACACTACACGGCTTCACTGCCATGCTGCCACGGAGTCAGCTTCAGAACGTTGGAGGTGGGAATTATTATATTAGATTATAAGTTATGCGTTGAGTGTCAGCTTAAGCCATTCATAGAGCTGGCATAAGTGATCATACCCAAATTTAGTGGGTTGATCCTGGTATGCCATTATATTGGCATTCAGTGCAAGGCATCGAGGCACCAAGTTATAGAATTGTCTTGTATTTGTAACCACTAATTACTGCTGACCTATCAAAACTTGCCCATGACCTCTGCTAGGTCACCCTAGAATGGCAGTAACTCTCAACTAGATAATGCACTAGAGTTACTCACAGTTCATAGACTTTCAAAGCAGTGCGACCAAAATTATGCCACGTCATTAAGCTGATCCATTTCAGTTCTGGGACCCAGTTTCTAAACAAAGTAATAAGAACACATTTATGGGCTCCATACCGACTGGTTATGCTTCAGATCTGTTAAAGTGATTCATTTTCAGTTTGGTTAGGAGGTAGCCAGTGAACTGGCCTCTCTATCTGCAAACTGTTTTCATGACAATGCTGCTTTTGTGGTTTTATTACTCAGCTTTTCCAGCCTTTAAACGTAGCCTCAGGCCAGGATAAGAAATGTATGTTTGCTTTGAGAGCTGATTTCTAAAGATTGGAACAGTCTGATTTACAGTGTGCTGGGAAAAGGTTTGTGACATTTTCAGATAACCATTCACGAGCTCTTTTTTTATGTGAAATAAATGGAAGTGCAAAAGCCTGATAAAGCTGGAGGTGAAAGGTGTGTTTTGAGGGGGGCAGGAGAAGCTTTGTATAAAGGAGTTCTGGGGTGGAGTGGCTCTAAAAGCTGTCTGTATGAAAGGAGAGATATTACCAGTGTACGAGTTAGCTGTCCATAGGGGTGGGGTAGGGCTAAGATGGAGGTGCTGGGTTGGAGTGACTCTTGAGAATGATATAGCTGCTGTAGTCAGTGTTTGGCACATAGTACCAGCATTAGGAGGACAGAGGCGGAGCCTTTCACATTGTAACAGTCATTGCGCTGGTTTTTTGTCTCCTTGACACTACCAGCTATGTAATTCCATTTATATTTGGTTGTTGTTTGTCCTGTTTGTCTGTCCTAATTAGATTGTAAGCTCTGTGGAGCAGGGACTGTCTCTTCATGTTCAAGTGTACAGTGCTGCGTACGTCTAGTAGTGCTATAGAAATGATAAGTAGTAGTAGTAGTCTTTGGGATTCCGGAATCTTGCTACTCTTTGGGATTCCACACAGAATCTTGTTACTGTGGGATTCTAGAATCTTCCTACTCTTTGGGATTCCGGACTCTTGCTACTCTTTGTCCTTATCCCTTATTTGTCCTGTTTGTCTGGCCTAATTAGATTGTAAGCTCTGTGGAGCAGGGACTGTCTCTTCATGTTCAAGTGTACAGCGCTGCGTACATCTAGTAGCGCTATAGAAATGATAAGTAGTAGTAGTAGTAGGGTGGAAACAGGATAATTGCCCCAGGCTCTCATTTTATATGGGGCTCAGTCTGCCTGAAGCTTAAGGAAGCACAGCTGCCAGAAAGGGCTTTGGGGCTTTCTCCCAAATTTCCATCCTGGGCCCCAGCATGTCTGGCCCTAGCACAGGGCAGGATTAATTTGGAAGCAAACTAGGCATGCACTCGAGGTCAAAAGCCAAAAAGGCTGAAGCTGATTGGTTGATTATGGAAAGGGCGCTTGTAAAATCATCTTTGTCGGTGTCCTTGAAAGAAAATGTGATTAAGGTCTTTTACCGATGGTATTTCACACTGGTACGTTTATCACACATTTCTTAATGTCTCCTAACTGTTGGCGGGGTTGTGCAGTACCAGGAGCAATGGGTCATATTTGGTGGCTGTGCCCGAAGGCGCGGGCATATTGGAAGGCGATACAGTCCCGTCTTCAGAAGTGGTTGGGTAGACCGATACAGTGGCATCCATTGGGTATTTTTGTTAGGTAAAAAGGCAGACGGACTTACTCTCCATCAACCATTGTTTGTTCGTCAGGTTCTGCACGCTGCTCTCTTAAATTTGGCAAAGCATTGGAAATCTAATATGGTACCTTCGTTGGTGAGGTGGATGTCTCAATTGTGGTATCTATTTGAGATGGAGCGTTTGACGGCCTTGAGGAAGAAGACGTTGTCCAAATGGGAATTGGTGTGGGGGCCCCTTTTGAAAGGGGGTGCTGCCTGAATGTGAGAGCGCTGTGTGTATGGATTTTAGGGATGGTGAAGGGGGGGAGGGGTGGGGGTTGAGGGGTGGGTTGGGGGGGCTCCTTCTCTGCTCATATCCAGCAGATTGCCAAGACCTGTCGTTTCTTTCTTTACAACATCCGTAGAATCCGCCCCTTTCTTTCCGAGCACTCTACCAAAACCCTCATCCACACCCTTGTCACCTCTCGTTTAGACTACTGCAATCTGCTTCTTGCTGGCCTCCCACTTAGTCACCTCTCCCCCCTCCAGTCGGTTCAAAACTCTGCTGCCCGTCTCATCTTCCGCCAGGGTCGCTTTACTCATACTACCCCTCTCCTCAAGACCCTTCACTGGCTCCCTATCCGTTTTCACATCCTGTTCAAACTTCTTCTACTAACCTATAAATGTACTCACTCTGCTGCTCCCCAGTATCTCTCCACATTCGTCCTTCCCTACACCCCTTCCCGTGCACTCCGCTCCATGGATAAATCCTTCTTATCTGTTCCCTTCTCCACTTCTGCCAACTCCAGACTTCGCGCCTTCTGTCTCGCTGCACCCTACGCCTGGAATAAACTTCCTGAGCCCCTACGTCTTGCCCCATCCTTGGCCACCTTTAAATCTAGACTGAAAGCCCACCTCGTTAACATTGCTTTTGACTCGTAACCACTCACCTCCACCTACCCTCCTCTCTTCCTTCCCATTCACATTAATTGATTTGATTTGCTTACTTTATTTTTTTTTTTTTGTCTATTAGATTGTAAGCTCTTTGAGCAGGGACTGTCTTTCTTCTATGTTTGTGCAGCACTGCGTACGCCTTGTAGCGCTATAGAAATGCTAAATAGTAGTAGTAGTAGTAGGGAACCAAGGGGGAGGGGTAAAACTTTGTTATTAATCTTGATTATAAAATATGGAGACTGGTTGTATTCTCATTGTTGAAATGAAGATTTGCAGGTTGTGAGAGCTTGTTTCTATTTATTGTTTGCTATTGCTCAGCATTTGTAACCTGTATTTTTCAATAAACAGTCTCTGCAAATTAAAAAAAAAAAAGCCAAAATGGGACTTGCAGACCTGCCAAGCCTCCCACATGGGACTGGTAAACATCTGACTTTTGAGGGAGAATTGGGGCCAGAGTGGGGTAAGCTGTGCGTTTTTTTTTTTAGCAAAAAAGGTGCCGGTACTCAAATGCCAGGCCACCCTTCGGGGGTGGGGTAATCACTGAGGGACTCACCCCACAGTAGCCAGGTCCCCTGCAACCAGTCACAGAATCTATGATATGGCAGAATTGGTGTGTTAGGGCCTGAGCTCTTTCATTAAAACTTGGGGACCATGAGTCAATTTTAGCAGACAATGGAAAAGGTGCCGGTACTCAGTACCTCCTCAAAAAAAGCCCTGGGGGTAAGCCAATGGCTTTATTTAAGGGAGGCTGGCAGCTGAAGGAAACTTCAAATTGGCAGTGAAAGTACCATTAATTTACCGACAGTCTCTATCACTAGCAGCAACTATACACCATTCCTCGTACCTCCCCTCCATATGGCTCCAGTTCCATCCCAGCCCCCCTGAACTCATCTTCCCTTGTTCCTGGGTGGGAGGCGGAGCCTGTGAGAATCTGTCAGGAGCAGCTCTTTTCAAATCTGAGCTCAACGCAAATTACAAATTCAGGTACTCTAGATAGGTCCCTGCCCCAGAAGATCTACCATCTAAGGGTTAGATCGGGGGGGGGGGGGGGGGGGGGGTCTCAACCCAGTCCTCGGGACACACGTAGCCAGTCAAGTTTTCAGGATATCCACAATGAATATGCATGAGGTAAATCTGTATATAGGGTTATGATATGTCTGGA
The DNA here is from genome assembly GCF_901765095.1 of Microcaecilia unicolor. Taxonomy (NCBI): domain Eukaryota; kingdom Metazoa; phylum Chordata; class Amphibia; order Gymnophiona; family Siphonopidae; genus Microcaecilia; species Microcaecilia unicolor. Next base: position 191,779,541 of record NC_044041.1, read on the forward strand.
TTTACCTGGACATGTCCTCTTTTTGAGGACATGTCCGGGCAACCGGGTGGGTTTTGCCAATCTGCCCGTTTGTCCGGATTTCCAGCCTGCCCGTTTGTCCAGAAATCCGGACAAATGGGCAGATTGCTAGCCTCCCCTCCCCTTACTTACTACTGCCCTGGTGGTCTACTGACCTCTTCCGCCTTTGGGGCAGGAAAGAGTCCCCTCTTTCCTGCCCGGAGCGCTGCTCTGCATGCATCCTTCCTGTTCATGATCTCGGTGCCGATTCAAAATGGCCGCCGAGAGCTGACGTGACCTCGTGAGACGTCAACACTCGGTGGCCATTTTGAATCGGTGCCGAGATTACCAACAGGAAGGATGCCTGCAGGGCAGCGCTCCAGGCAGGAAAGAGGGGGCTCTTTCCTGCCCCGAAGAGGTCACTAGATCACCAGGGCAGTAGTAAGGTAAAGGGAGGGGGTGACGGGGAGGGGGAGTGATGGGGTGTGTGACAGGGGGGAGGGGAAAATGTGACAGGGGTGTAGCGAGGGCGTGAAAGGGGGCGGGCGGGGCGTGAAAGGGGCAGGGTGTGAAAGGAGGCAGGGCATGTGTCCTCCTTTTTGGGGGGGCAAAATATGGTGACCCTATCTGCATAGATTAGATTGGAGGTAGTATATGCAAATCTATCTCAAGCATATTCTTTGTGGATATCCTAAAAATCCGACTGGCTGAGCGTATCCTGAGGACTGGGTTGAGAAACCCTAGGCTAGATTTACTAACTACATTAAAGCACCTGATTAGAAAATAGGCCCCATTGGCAATAATGAGGCATATGTTAAATAATGTGCATTAATTCAGGTTTATTTATTTATCACATTTGTACCCCACATTTTCCCACCTTTTTGCAGGCTCAATGTGGCTTACATCAAACCGTAGAGGCAATCGTCAATCCGGTAAATATTCAAATGCAATATAGTGTAGTGATCAGGGAGCATCAAAAGAACAGGGTATACAGGGAAAAAGGAGGGAAGGGTAAGAGTGTCCAAAATGCTCCATTAATTTGCTGTGTTGCAGGATGTAGGGACGTAATGTTGAATCCTTGGGATAGGCCTTTCCGAATAAGCTGGTCTTGAGTGATTTCCTGAAATTAAGATGATGGTGAAGAGGTTAGTAAGTCTAGTCCTAAATCTGTACATAAGGGAAACATGACTTGCCCAAGGTCTGTCAGAATGGAGTTCAAACCCAGATTTCTATTGCTTAATGCTACTCTATTCACCAGGCTACTCCTTCAGTCCAAGCCAGTGGAGGAATAGCCTAAGGGTTAGTGTAGTGGGATAAGAGCTAGGGGAACTGGGTTCATTTCCGACTGTAGCTCTTTGTGACCCTGGGCAAGTCACTCAATCCTCCATTGCCCCACATACCAAACTTAGATTGTACGTGTAATAGGAAAAGAGAAAGTACTTGTATGTATTATTATTATCAGGAGAAATGAACTGGTAGAGAGAGAGAGTGACACCCTGAGGAGAAAAGCCATGTCTTTTTTTTTTTGGGGGGGGGGGGGGGGGAGCAGGGAAAGAGAGAAAGTGGCCCTGTGAGGGAGAGAGGGGATGGGGATGCATGGTAGGAGGCCACAAATATATGTTTGCCTGAGGCCCAGCATGGTATTAAACTGGCCCTGATGGTGAGAGAAGTTAGCTGACAGTTCTGTGTTAGTAACCCAGTACGGGCGGTTAGCTTGACGGAGTTTAAAAAGGGGTTAGATAGATTCCTAAAGGACAAGTCCATAGACCGCTATTAAATGGACTGGAAAAATTCCTCATTTTTAGGTATAACTTGTCTGGAATGTTTTTACGTTTGGGGAGCGTGCCAGGTGCCCTTGACCTGGATTGGCCACTGTCGGTGACAGGATGCTGGGCTAGATGGACCTTTGGTCTTTCCCAGTATGGCACTACTTATGTACTTATGTAATCTCACTGATTTGACTCAGAGAGGCCTCTACTGCCTGATCCCGGAGCTGATGTGAGAAATAAGCCTTCCTCCTTTCCATAGGTCTTCTGGTGTCTGACTGTTACTTCCTGCCTCCATCTCTCCATGTCTCTTCCTCTGTTCTTCTCCTGATCTCACTATTATCCCAGAAGGCCCAGGCAATTTGCATCCTACCTTGGAACATGGCCAGATAGAAGATTTGGGCACCATAAACAAGACAAGAACGCAGATCCCAGAAAATGGATTGGGGGAGGGATGCTGCCAGAGATACCACAGATTGGAGAGCCAGAAGAGGAGAAGAGGAAGGTCCTGGTCCCACCATGGTGCCTTCTTGAAGTGGCATATGCATCATGTGACCTTAAAGTAGGTGCAAGCAGGCTTCTCTTTGTCTGGAGATGTGATACCTTCCAAATTTGGCAGCCTAGGAAGCGAAGCAAATTTACATTAATATGAGAGCCTGGGGCAATTGCCTATGCCTGCATCTGGGCCTGCTTTGGACCTCTCTTTTCGATGGGTTGAATTACTTGCCTCAGCTGTGTGTCCACAGGTGTAGTTTTGGTACATCAGAAGGTGATTGCTGAGGTGTTGAACTACGAAATGAAAATGGATCTTGACAGGTGTTGGGCACAGGTTCCAGAAAGCAGAAATACACTTTTCGATGCAGCTGATAAATTTTTCAGCTCCAGTTACCGTCTTGCTACTTTTCATCATCATAAAGTGTTTATTTCTCTTTTTGTCACGCCTTTTATCCTTCACCTGACTAGGCTGCTGAAGCCATAGGGAGAATAAATCAGATGAATGCTCTCCCAAAATGCTGATCTTAACAGAAGCAGCCTTATTAATTCATCCTTTAAAAAAAAAATATTCAGAGTTCTTGAATCTTAGCTGCCATGACACGGCTGAGACTCAACGTAGTCCTTTCTGCATGTTTGTCCATATAAGGGAAGGAGTTTTGGATTTCACCCATGCCTTTCTAATAGCTCAGGGCAAGGTACAATCGGGTAGGTGTCTTCCTGTCCCCAGTGGACTGGCCCCTGCCCAGCTACCTCCTGCTCACTGGGTCCCAACATGATTTTCAGTAACCTCTGAGCAAATAATGCCACTGAATATCATGTTTGATTGTCACAGCACTATCTGATTAGTGTCAAGGACAAAGGTAGAAGCTTCTGGCACTCCAGACTTGCCCAGATAACTATCTGGGTATTGGTTCTGATTATTGGAAGTACCTGGATAACTTCTGGTGGCTACCAACACCTGGATTTGCAGTGCCGGTAGCCGGATATACTCGGGCTTTGGATATTGGGGTCTAAATCAGCCCATGGTAGCCAGTGTTAAAAACATTGCATAGATTTGGTTGGTAGAATGGAACAGCTATATATTGTGAGAATTTACAATGGGATGAGAATTTTAATATGTAACTGTATTGTTCTTATTTTTTTATATGTTTTTTTTTTTTTAATATGTATGTTTTATTGTAATCCACACAGACATTTTTAGATATAGGAGCTATAACTGTCAAGACCTTTGAGGGTTGATAACTTGAGGCCTCAATATCTTGGAGTATAACCTTGGCACACCAATCACCCGAAGTCTCTATTATTTTTATGAAGTCTCTTTTATTGAATAAATCACAGATAATTTACTCACAGATGGATGTTCAGAGGTGCTGCTCCAGGACACCGAGACTCCTTAATCTGAGAGCTGTTGGGGGTGGAGATCTGAGGAGAGGTAGCTATATTGCAGGGGGTGGGGGGGAAAGATAGTTGAACAGGTAGAAATGGTTCAGAGCTGGATGACTGGAATGTGCGATATCTCATTAAGGAGGAGATATTTTCAAGGTAAAAAACCAGGCTCATCACAGGGAGTTTCAGCAGGACAGAGCTGTCTGGAATAAGATGGTCCATGCTCCATGTCTCTGGCTAGACGGTGGTGGAATGCCTCCTGGCTGAAAGGACAAAGAGGTGTTGAGGCTTCACACAGGCTCAGGGAGGAGCAGATAGAGACCAATGGGGACAGAGCCTGCCATCGGGTAGCAAGGGGTGGTCCTAGAGGACGGCTCTCGATTGGGGGGGAAGGTCATACCTGGCTGACCTCTCAGGACAGAGATAGTGAGAGTGACCAGGAAATGATAGCAGGAAGACAAAAGAGCCAAGCTTGGCAGAGAGAGAGAGAGGAGGTCTGGGCAGCCTCACAACCAGTGGTAACAGTTCTTACACAGCCAAGCAAGTGTGGTTGCACTGCCTGTGAACTACATTACCCACAGTGCATTGCTCATGTATCTTTGCAGTGAGAAACTGCAGCAATGATAGTCCTTAGAACTGAGAATAACTAAAAGCATTACACACATTTTAGGATCATGTTATAAACTAGTGCAAGGCTGTCGTAGGACAGAACACTCCCCGCCTGGTATCAGTAGATACCACTATCCTTATTATCACAAGTTATCAAATTAACCGCATGCAAGGTCCATTATTGACATTCAGGCTGTCCACCGGCTGTCCCGATCCCAGGCTTCAAACAAACAGTCACAAACTCTGGAACAATGTGAGTCCTTGGCCTATTGTCATCGAACGGCAGCAGGAGGCAAAACCTCCCAAGCAGGGCTTGGCTAACAAGCTTGGCTTGGCTGGAACCAGATGCTGGGACAGACTTTGCTTAGCAGGAACAGGATTCAGGATGCTGGGATGCTGGAACAGGGTTCAGGATACTTGAACAAGCTGGACGGGAACAGGATTCAGGATGCTGGAACAAGGTTCAGGATACTCAAACAGGATTCAGGATCTTCAAACAACTTGGCAGGAACAGGAGCTGAAAGCAAACAGAGCAGAGACGAGCAGGCAGGGGACTGGAACTGAAGACAACCAGGACAGACACAAGCAGGATACAAAGCTGGCCCTCACAGACAAACAACAGGACTATGCAGCGGCAGTCTGCAGATCACCTCCCTTCGGGCCTTCCCTCCCTGTGTCCCGCCCTCGCGCAAGTTATGTCAGATGAGGGCGGGACACAGGAAGGGAAGGCCTGAAGGGAGGCGATCTGCAGACTGCCGCTGCTGCGCTTCTTTCACGCGGAGCGAGGTCGAGGTGAGGCGCTATGATTTGAATTTACAAGGGGCGACAATGACCTTGGGGGTGGGCAGCAGCGGTGGGGGCGGGGCCCCGGGGGCGGTCTTGCCCCGGGCCCGGTCCAGTCTCTTGGCGGCCCTGTGGCCATGTGAGGGGGAACACTTACCACCAGCCACTGAGATGGCGGTAAAGGCTCCCGCACTAACCCAATGGTAACTGGGGAGCATGTGGTGCTGCCCGATTACTGCTGGGTTAGCGGTGCGCTAAAAAATACGGGACAGTTTTCCCTAGTGCGGGCCAGGGCTGGAACTACTAACAGCGCCCGCGTTGGGCCAGTGATAGCTCCAAATTAGTATACGGTAAGCTTGCGTTGGGCTTCCTGCACCTTGGTGAAAGGGCCTCTAAGGGTGTCCTGGAAAGGGTTAAGCCTATTCCATAGCAATAGCTGTGGGGAGGGGAAGGGGAGAAGAACGGAGATGCCCTGATCTACATGTTAGACCTCATAGACCTGCCACCCAGGAACACTAAAAGATCAGCATGCACATTCCTGAATCTACACTTCCCCAGCTGCAAAGGACTAAAATACAAATTAACACATGCATCTAGCGTTTCCTACATAAGTCCGCAGCTATGGAATGCATTACCACTTGACGTGAAAAAAATGGGCGACTTAACCAACTTTCGGAAATTACTGAAGACTTACCTTTTCAACAAGGCATACCGTATCGACCCATTTTTTGAACTTTAACGTATTATATGAACTGTAACGTATTACCACTGTATCTATTATTCCAAATTTGATCTCGTTATACCTGTTTGCTTAATTCTACGATATTACTTATGTTCTTTATGTAATACCACTTGTATCTTTCACTCTGGAATGGCGAGCGCCATGACGGTTTACAAATGCAATAAATAAATAAATAAATAAACATATCTTTACTCCCCACTGCCTAGTGCTACCAGTGAACCATCTGTGAGAAATGCACAAATTCATTTGTAGATTTCATTCTGATATATCAGTTGGACAGCTTGAAAGACTACACCCAAGACAACTCGAATCTCCCTGCTCGATGCCACGGCTGGCTTGAAGTACCCTTGAAACAGGTTTTGTTCATTTCAATGCACCTGCAGCATCAGCCAGGAGCATTATCTGAATTCTTTCACCTTTCAAACAGTTCTCAGAGTCCTTTTGCTGGTTACATCTTTGCAACCTTGGTCTATAATAGGTCTTGTTTATGGCGCAAACAGGCCTGGAGTTAGAAGTAGGTTAAGATGTGCTGTTATAAAAATCTTATGGTTTACTGTTTTAAAAGGTTTCGGAGGGGACAACAGCTCCTCTGCACCTTCAAACTATAAACAAAACCTCAAGTTAGCAGGCCCTTGGAGGTGGAAGAGAGCAGCACAGCCGATCATTTGTTCTAAATCCAAGAGAATGTCATTATATGAAGATTTTAATATTTTGACCTCTGAACTGAATCTGAAACGGCCAGTGCTGGTCTGTGATACTCTGGCCTTTGCAAAAAAAAACCCAAAAAACAACAGCAAAAAAAAAAGCACACAAAAAAAGGGGTGAAGGTAACTACTGATGTTCCAACTCAAAGACGTTTATTAACAAATCAAAAACATAATATAAACATTCTAAATATGACTCGACGCAGTCCTGCGTTTCGGTTCTGGAGGTACCTGCCTCAGGAGTCTAATGTTTTGAGGGCGAATCAATAGACCAACTTGAATAGATGTCAGGCATACAGCAAAATATGCAATGATCACCATTAAGAAAAACATAGTAGCCCTATCAGCTGACACAATAGGCGTCAAACAAAGGAACAGTCTTTATGACTTTATGGCCTATGTGAACTGCGTTTAGCAGATCGCTTTCCTGACTTTTTGTCATAAAGACTGTCCCTTTGTTTGACACCTCTTGTGTCAGCTGACAGGGCTACTATGTTTTTCTTGATGGTGATCGTTGTATACTTTGCTGTATCCCTGACACCTATTCAAGTTGGTCTATTGATTCACCCTCAAAACATTAGACTCCTGAGGCAGGTACCTCCAGCACCGAAACGCAGGACTGCGACGAGTCATATTTAGGGTGCTTATATTATGTTTTTGATTTGTTATTAAAATATACCTGCGTTGAAACATCAGTGGTTGCTCCCCCCCCCCCCTTTTTTTTTTTTTGTGTTTGTTGTTTGCAAAAGGGGTCTCTTCTGCTTTTCTTCTTCTGCATTTTACTCTGGCCTTTGCACCATTAAGAAATGAAAACCTGTGTGCCGGTGTACCCGGAAAGGCGGTAGAACTAGAGGACATGAATTGAGGTTGAAGGGGGGCAGACTCAGGAGTAATGTCAGGAAGTATTTTTTCATGGAGAGGGTGTGCTGGATACATGGAATGCCCTCCCACAGGAGGTGGTGGAGATGAAAACGGTAACGGAATTCAAACATGCGTGGGATAAACACAAAGGAATCCTGTTTAGAAGGAACGGATCCACAGAATCTTAGTGGAGATTGGGTGGCAACACCGGTAATTGGGAAGCAAAACCAGTGCTGGGCAGACTTCTACGGTCTGTGCCCTGAGAATGGCAAGGACAAATCAAACTCGGGTATACGTATAAAGTGTCGCATACCATGCAAAATGAGTTTATCTTGTTGGGCAGACTGGATGGACTGTTCAGGTCTTTATCTGCCGTCATTTACTATGTTACAATGTTACTCTTTGGGGGTTCTACATGGAATGTTGCTACTAATTGGGGTTCCGGAATCTTGTAACTCTTTAGGATTCCAGAATCTTCAGAACTTTTAGTGCAAGAACAGTGCTGGCCAGACTTCTACGGTCTGTGCCCTGAGAATGGCAAGGACAAATCAAACTCTGGTATACATATAAAGTATCGCATACCATGCAAAATGAGTTTATCTTGTTGGGCAGACTGGATGGACCATACAGGTCTTTATCTGCCGTCATTTATTATGTTATATGGAAGATAGCAAATCTGTTCAATTAGAAACAACTTTGCCCCCAGCCCTCTGCTATTATGTTTGTCGCCTTACATGCTACCTGGAAGCATTGCCTCCCAGGTACATAAATTACCTGCCTAACAAGGAAGTCCTAATCTCCCTGAACTCCTTGCCCTTTGTCAGACAATTCTACCATTAGCTCTTTCAAAACCTACCCCTCTTGGTTAGCCCCTCCTATGGCCAGCGGGGAGCCACGAGCGACGGGGTCCTGCCCCTTCCTCCCTCGCTCGCTCCCAGCTGGCCACGGAGCGCATGCCCGTCGGGGCACAGTGCCATGTTATTTTTGGCTCCGTGCACCCTACGGGGCACTGCGCCTTGCTTAACTCTGTTAATTGTCTCTCCTCCTGTCTTCAGATGGTATTTCTTTTTATTAATTCTCCCTGCTCTGCTCCCAGTCAATCTTATCAGGGTCTGTTGGCATATGTATGCCTTGATCCTGGCTTAAGATTTCTCCTTGTGCATTTGCTGACGGCTTTTTCACCGCTGACAATTCATTTGCTATTTCTAGTAGCCCTAAAATCTTTGGCCCGCACTTCCTCTTTCAAATCTGAGAAAATGTTAAATTTCAGAGAGTTCTTTACATTGAGAGCAACTTAGCACCTTGTGAAAGAGTTCACTCCGTTTGTAAGCGCTTGTTTGATAAGAACAGGACACTTGGTGGTGTCAGTGATATACGATTTTGCTCCTGGCAAAAAAGGATTCCGCAGGAATAAACGACATTAAAAAATGAAGCCGAAGTACCCAGGGAGTAATGACAACATGACAGATGCCTCCCTTGAATTTTTCTGTGTGCGATGCTCCAGGTTCTTCGGGCTCTGATTCCGTTTGAACTGATGTGAGAATTCTCCAGGGACAAGAATACTTACTTTTCCAGACTGCGCAGAGGGTTTCTTCTTCTGATGTATAAGATACAGTCGAGAAGAAAGAGGCCTAGTAAGACGGAAAAAGTCAAAGTATGTCTTTGGAGATCATCCAGACTGGAGGCAGAATCCAAGTTACACACACAAACATACACATCCTAGACTGACAGGGTCCCTCATCTCCAGTAACTCAACCCCCTAGAGAAATTCGTGCTTTGTTTTCAACTCCCCCTTCCCCCAGCAGAGCTGAACAGTCACCCCTTTTTGTACCATCTTCCCATAAGAACATAAGCACCGCCATACTGGGAAAGACCAAGGGTCCATCAACAGTAGCGTTCCTAGGGGGGCTGACCACGGGACGGATCGCCGATGCACCCCGCACCCCGGGTGCAGCGCCCCCCTGGAACAGCACGACGCCCCCCCCCCCGGCGAAAGAACCCCCGGCTGCAAGCCTCTGGGGGGGGGGGGTGCCGCGCACCTGCCGGCTCTTCGTTTTCATGCTCCCTCTGCCCCGGAACAGGAAGTAACCTGTTCCGGGGCAAAGGGAGCATGAAAACGAAGAGCCGACAGGCACGCGGACCGCCCCCACCGCCCCCCCCCCTTGGTACGCCACTGTCCATCAAGCCCAGCATCCTGGCAAAACCCCCAAACAAAACAAAAATTTAAATTAATAATGTTCAATGGACTTTTCCTTCAGGAATCTGTCCAAACCCTCTTTAAACTCATCAAGGCCAACTGCTGTCACCACATTCTCCGGAAACGAGTTCCAGACTCTAACTACGCGCTGAGTAAAGAAAAACTTTCTCCTATTCTCCCACTCCACACCTGTCTTTCCTCACCTCTCCCCCCAAACATTCACTCCTGTTCACCTCTTCCAGCATTCATCCCCTCTTCCATAACCCTCTCCCCAAGAATTCTCTCCCTCTTCATCTCCCTCTCCTTCACCCACTGCTTCTCCTCTCCTATCAGTCTCTCACAGTTCTTTAACTTGTGGTCCTAGATGTTTCTTCTCTCCTCCTCCAATCTGCCTTTCAGCTGACTCACTGTCCGGAATCCCCTCCTCTGCTGTTTCTGCACACTTGACAAATGTGTTTTGCTTCGGTATTGTAGCCTGCTCACTTGATTGCCACAGACTGCTCAAAGACTAAAATACTACAGATTCTTTTAGATTCGTATTGGGTAAATGAAACTCTTTATTTTCACTTTAATTGGAGAGTGTATAAGCCATTATTGTTCCAACTACACAATGATTAAGAAATACACATACTGATCGTGTACATTGCTAAAGGAAGGCTATAGAAAAGTAAAATAAGATATATATATATATATATATATATATATATATATATATATATATATATGCATACATCATCACTGGTCAGGAATTACATCATTCAGGCCCTTATCTCATCAGCTGGGGGGCCTGTTGCAGCGAAAGCCCGAAGTCTCCAGACCAGGAACAAGTCTTTTCTGCATGATGTGTCTATCCACAGAATGAGCCCCAAGGCTCTGCTACAAAAAGCCCCCTTGTTATTAAGCTAAAACTTATCCAAGAATGTACATGAGGTTCTCAGTCATATGCTCTCAGTTCAGGTAAACAAACCACTGGCCAGGTGGCTTATCTCCCGAACCTTAAGATTACCCCGCCTCCCTCCTGCACAAGCTGGCTTCAGAGGCATTCCAACCTGTTCTTGAGAGGTGCCTTATCTCATACATTGTTCTTTGAGATATACCAGGAAAGTCACTTTTGGGTCAAAGACAGGGGATTTAAAAAATGTATTATTGATTAAAGCAAGACTGAAAAGCAATTTTTAATATTTTCCATTACAGAGGCTGGAACAGGATACAGTGGAGAAGAAAACAATTGCTTCGGATTGTTTCCCAGCCCCTTCCTCCTGTTTCCTGCAGGGAAAGTTGGTGTTAAAGGGGTGCAACCAGGGCAAATTGCACATGGGGTTCCCATACCTATCCAAATTTATACAACCTCCCACATTTCTGCCCTGGGCTTCAGCATGTCTACCACTATCCATGCCTGCAGGCTGGTTGGAGGAAAGGGGATGGAACGGTAAGCAGAGCAGTTGGTTTCTGTGGGAGTTTAGCTTGTCCCACGAAAGTGCAGGAGATGACCTGCCAAAACAGGAGATTATTATTATTACATTTGTACCCCGCGCTTTCCCACATAATGCAGGCTCAATGCGGCTTACATAGTAATTTGAAATACAAAGTTAATAGAATTTTAATAAAACAGTAGAAAACGATGTAAAGTTGGGCTTAGTAGTGTATGATAAGTTGAGCTAGATAATATATGACTAGGATAAAAGAGGGTAGACAGGATAGGATAGTGTAATTTGGGAGAAAGGGTAAGGAGGGATAAAATTAAGGAGAGATGGAAACAGAAGGATGGGAGGTTGGTATTTAAGTCAGAACAGAATTGGGGGTGGAAGTTATCGAGATTAGGTTGGGGCATTTGGGTAGACTTGCTTAAAGAGATGAGCTTTCAGCATTTTTCTAAAGGGCAAGAAGTCATTTATTAATGGGATTGATCTGGGTATAGCGTTCCAAAGTTGGCTGCCCAAAAAGGAGAAACTGGATGCGTAGTAGGTCTTGTATTTAATTCCTCTACAATTGGGAAGGTGTAGGTTAAGATAAGTTCGTGAAGAAATAGATCTGTTTCTAGCAGGGAGGTTGATCAATTCATTTATGTAGCCAGGGGATTCGCCATGGATGATTTTGTGGGTCATTGTGTTGATCTTAAAATTTATTCTTTCTTTGATGGGGAGCCAGTGAAGCTTTGCTCGAAGAGGTGATGCCTGTTAGTTGCAAGATAACTAGAAGATCTGTAGTCTGGACAAATAAACAAGGAGGTAACATAGTAATTGATGGCAGATAAAGACCTGAATGGTCCATCCAGTCTGCCCAACAGTCACACTTGTTATTGGTTCATGACTAAACCAACAATGAATGGGAATGGGATTTGATAGACCGCCTTTCTATGGGGGTTTTTTTTTTTTGCAACTACATTCAAAGCGGTTTACATAGTATATACAGGTACTTATTTGTACCTGGGGCAATGGAGACAGACCTGTTCAGAAAAACATACCCCACCGACCCAACATAAAAACCTGGATACCTGCGACACAGCGTAACCAAAGACCGTAATGGACATATCCTAACTCTTCCCCTCCCTCTCTAAGTTCCTCCAATTGTATTTCCACAATATCACTCACAAAGATGTTAAAACGAGCCAACCCGAGGACTGAACCCTGCGGTACACCACTGATAACATCCTTTTCCTCAGAGCAAGCTCCATTTACCACTACCCTCTGTCTCCTCCCATTTAACCAATTTTTAACCCAGTCAGTCACTTTAGGTCCCATACCGAGGGCACTCAGTTTATTTATCAGTCACCTGTGCGGGACCATGTCAAAGACTTTGCTAAAATCCAAGTACTTCTGGTATCCTACAAGCCACGAATTCCCAGGAAAGACACAAAACCCAGCTCGATAAGTAGAATAACATAAAAGCCAACAATTACAGTTTGTATGGTAACCATGACAACACTAGAAATTGCAAGTATGATTAGACAGACAGAGAAGAACAGCGGTGTACTAGTTAATTGTATTCAGTGGATATGAGGCAGTACGCAGTACTAGAGCTGCCCGGTAGTGACAGTAACTCAACTCATATCTATTCAATTAGACGCTGCTTGGAGTCAACTGCAGAAAACAGTGCTGTGTGTCTGGTCACTTCTACTGTGTAGCACAGATACAGGGTCTTTAGTATTTCTAATTTTACCACAGCACAATGCAAGATGTCAGTGTAAGAGGGGCTCCTGATAACTCTTTTCCTGACCCTGTGCCCCAAACAGAGAAAGAGACAGGACACAGGGTGTCTGTGTTTAATTTAATTAAAGATGCGGAGTGATCCAGTGCAGCCCTCTTTACCCAGCATTGTCATTCCACATTGCTGACCTTATGTTAATATAATTAGTACTGGGAGCAATTTCTATGAAACTGACCTTGAGATCAGGCTAATTGCTTTACTCTGCCTGTCAGCTAGATAGAGCTGTTCCTATGAAGACACTTATGACTAGTGAAAGCTACCGGGAAAACGGTCTTCACCTGAGTCCTGTGATGCCAGTGCAATCAGGAGAGAGGAAAATGAAAGTTAATAAGTGTAATGTTCACTTGAGCATTTTGCAATTAGAAGTGCAATGGACTTCAGGAGATGTGACAAAGTTGTTCATAGTTTGGACTTTCAGGAATGCATAAGAACATAAGAATAGCCATAATGGGTCAGACCAATGGTCCCTCTAGCCCAGTATCCTGCTTCCAACAGTGTCCAATCCAGGTCATAAGTACCTGAGAGAAACCCAAAGAGTAGCAAGACTCCATGTAGAATCTCAAAGAATAGCAAGATTCTGGAACCCCAAAGAGTAGCAAGATTCCGGAATTCCAAAGAGTAGCAAGATTCCGGAACCCCCAAAAAGTATTAAGATTCCGGAATCCCAAAGAGTAGCACCATTCCATGCTACCAAGCCCAGGGCATTTATTGAAGCGTTGTACGAATGCCTTGAAAAGTTGTCCTTCTGCCACATAACCATTTTGGAATAGGACTTTGCTCACGTCTTTTTCAGTTGTAGCTCAAGGTGAGTTATTTTCAGGAACAATGGGTATTTGGTGTAATTGCCAATATAGAATTCACGCTTAGCGCACAGCAATTTAGCACCTAACTTTAGGTGCCCATTATAGAGTTACCCCCTAAGTCTGTCAGCTTACGCACATATTGTTACACTTAAGGTTGAATTCAGTAAATGGTGCTCAAAATTTGGTTCCGAAAAGAATCAGCCCTGAATGGTATTGTATAAAGGGTGCTCTGAAATACATGTCTTTTAAAACTCGGTGCAGAAGTCGTGCCTCTTAGGCTTAACAAGCTACATGTGGGTACAGTGGGTTTTGGGGTTTTTTGGAGGGCTCAACATTTACCACCACAAGTGTAACAGGTGGTGGGGGGATGGGCCTGGGTCCACCTGCCTGAAGTGGACTGCACCCACTAAAAACTGCTCCAGGGACCTGCATACTGCTGTCAGGGAGCTGGGTATGACATTTGAGGCTGGCGTAGAAGCTGGCAAAAAAAAATATATTTTTTATTTTTTTTGGGTGGGAAGGGGTTGGTGACCACTGGGGGAGTAAGGGGAGGTGATCCCTGATTCCCTCCGGTGGTCATCTGGTCAATTGGGACACTTTTTTGACACTTGGTCCTAAAAATAAATGGACCAAGCGAAGCCGGCAAAATGCTCATCAGAGCCAGCCATCTTTTTTCCATCTCGTAACCATGCCCCATCCCTCTCCCATCCTGCCTTCGCTACCCTGCCGAAACGCCTCCTTGAAGCTTGGCCGGCTCCGCGATGGAACGCAGTTGGAGCCGGCTAAAATCGGCTTTTGATTATACCGATATGACCGGGTTCAGGAGATGGCCGGCCATCTCCCGATTATGTCGGAATTATGTCAGAAGATGGCCGGCGATCTCTTTCGAAAATAAGCGGGATGATATCAACTAAGCGTATTCTATATACCACACCTAAATTTTATAGAATATGCTTAGTCCTGTGTGCCATATATGGAATCTGGCCCAATATATAGAATCTAATAGTTAGCACAGAAATTTGTGCACACAAGTTATAGAATAGGGTTAGTTGAGCACATAACTTAATATAATAATTAGCTTCTAATTGGCATTAACAGCCAATTATTGGCTACAATTTGTGCTAACTAGCATTAACTAACAGTTATGCGCATAATTGCCCTTAGTTGGGATTCTGCAAATTGTGTGCACAAAATCCAAAGCATGCAACTGTAAGAGGGTGTGGACCTGGGAGGGGCTTGGGCGGGTCACAGAATACTTATATGGGTGGGGACACAGAATACTAGCATTGATGTACCTAACTGCCTAAAGAACACGAGCATTTACAGCAGCCACTGATCTTGCATAGGTGCTTGCGCTTAAAATTAAGTGCATAAATGAGTTCTTAAGCTAGAATTCTATACCAGCAGTTATGTATGTAATTACCAGTATATAATTCAAGCTCAGCATGCATCATCCCAGCGCCTAACTTTAGGTGACCTTCATAGAATTACCACTTTAGGACTAGATTTATTTATTTATTACAGTTGTACCCCGCGCT
Source organism: Microcaecilia unicolor (assembly GCF_901765095.1). Lineage (NCBI taxonomy): Eukaryota > Metazoa > Chordata > Amphibia > Gymnophiona > Siphonopidae > Microcaecilia > Microcaecilia unicolor. Next base: position 191,794,629 of record NC_044041.1, read on the forward strand.
TTCCCACATATGGCAGGCTCAATGCGGCTTACATAGTAACAATATAAAGAATTACAAGGTCGTAAGAAGAATATACAGTTTGTGGTAAACGCAAAACTAATGGGGTTAATGGATAAGTAAGTTAAACATAGGAGGAATTGGGTTCAGAAGGAAATGAGCATTGGGAGGTAGGCGTAGAAAGATGGAAAGGAATGGATATGGGATAGCAAAAAGGATAATGGGAAACATGGTCAATGTATAACTATTGTCAATAGGAATCATGTGGGCAAGTTTTGATTAGGTTGGATCGTTAGGGTAGATTATCTTGAAGAGATGGCTCTTCAGTGCTTTTCTGAAGGGCAAAAGGCCGTTAATGGTACGGATAGGTCTTGGTAGAGCATTCCAACGCTGGCTACCTAAAAAGGAAAAATTGGATGCGTAGAAGGATTTGTACTTAATACCTTTGCAGTTGGGGAGGTGTAGATTAAGGTAAGTACGGGAAGACGTCAAACTGTTCCTGGTTGGGAGGTCAATAAGGTGATTCATGTAGTTGGGGGCTTCTCCGTGTAATATCCTGTAAATCGTTGTGTGGACTTTAAAGTTAATTCTTTCTCTGATGGGGAGCCAGTGATTCCATGTATCATGCGTAAAAAATTGGTGCCAAAACGAAATATGCTTAAGGCATATTCTATAAAGTGCGCCTAAATTTAGGCATACTTTATAGAAAAAGCCAAAATTTCTGCACGGATTATAGCATACGCTGAGCACCTGTCCGTATGACTAAATGTGCGGTAGAGACGTTTTGCATCTGAATATTTGTGAGTCCTGTAAAGTACCATGTATATCATGTATATCTGCTAATGGTGGCTATTATTCCATCTAAGCCCTCCACTGTCTGGTCAAATTCAGCACTGGATAAAACATTTCTACAGCCTTAACTAACAGCAAAAAATGCATCACAATAAACTCAGATTAAGAAGATTTTGCAGTAGGTACAAAATGTGACTTACGTCTTTGTGGGAAATCCAGGTTTAATTTGAAACTGACATTGCAAGTAATGGGGCCACACATGGCTCAGATGAACTGACAGACCCTTTGCCATATCTTTTCCAGTCCTCAGGCTGATGATGGCTTGTTTCTAGCTGGATAGGGTTTTCTTCTTTAAATGCTGCTGTGAATAGATTGCTCCTTCCCCCGCTAACAGACCATAAATCAAAGCAAGGCACTGCAGCTGAAAAAGCCTAAGGCAGTGAAAAAGAAACTTCTCCTTTCGTTATCATAAGTTTATTGTTTGTTTTAGAATTATGCTGTTTTAATTGCTTATTTATTTAGATTTTGTTCACACCTTTTTCAGTAGTAGCTCAAGGTGAGTTACATTCAGGTACTCTGGATATTTCTCTGTCCCAGGAGGGCTCACAATCTAAGTTTGTACCTGAGGCAATGGAGGGTTAAGTGACTTGCCCAAGATGGCAAGGAGCAGCAGTGGGATTTGAACCAGCCACCTCTGGATTGCAAGACCGGTGCTCTAACCACTAGGCCACTCCTCGACTAGCAACATTCTGTGTAGAATCTCAAATAATAGCAACATTCCATGTTCCACTGCACTAACCACTAGGCTACTCCTCCACTAGTAACATTCCATATTGAAGCCTGCCCTTGCAGATCAGTAATGTGGCCGCGCAGGCTTCTTTTTCTGTGAGTCTGACATCCTGCATGTATGCAGGACGTCAGACTCACAGAAACAGAAGCCTGTGCGGCCGTGATGGAATGTTGCTAGTAGAATAGCAACATTAACATTCCATGTAGAATCTCAAATAGTAGCAACATTCCATGTAGAATCTCGAGGTGAGTTACATTCAGGTACTCTGGATATTTCTCTGTCCCAGGAGGGCTCACAATCTAAGTTTGTACCTGAGGCAATGGAGGGTTAAGTGCCTTGCCCGAGATCACAAGGAGCAGCAGTGGGATTTGAACCATCTACCTCTGGATGTCCAGACTGGTGCTCTAACCACTTGGCCACTCTTCCATGCTTATTCAATTTTTAATTTATGGTGTTTATTAATGATGTATTATTTTGATTTCGCCTGGCTTTATGCTGAATTTCCATTCCACAAAGGTGAATTATAAATTTGAAATTAAATTAAATTCGGTGGCATCTGAAATCTGAATGGGAGAACCAGAGAAACATGATGACAGGAAAAGATTATGTGGCCTATCCACACCAATCATTCAGTTCCTTCTTTGATCCTCTGTGCTTGTCTCATGCTTTCTTGCATTGAAGAAGGAAGAGCTTCATACCTAACACTTTTCTGTTCCCTTGGGTTTTGCAGTCCAAATGCAGCGATCTGTATTTGTTTTGACATTTAAGTCTTAGCTACCAAGCTCCGGGCAAGCAGTTTGATTTAAGATTCAGTTTTTCACCTTTCAAATCAACAAGGTAAATTGCAAACAGGTATAGTGGGTAGTTTCCTTCCCAAGGGGGCTCATAATATTATAAGCTTGTACCTGAGCCAATGAAGGGTGAAAAAACTTGAGTAAGGTCACTGGAAGCATCAGTGAGAGATTGTACAGTCTGAACCCTGAATCTTAGCCTCCCAGGTTCTCAGCTTCACCACTTGAATGAACTGCCAACAGGGGTCAGCAGAGAGTTATCGCCACATTCAATTATGAAAGTGAAACAGTCCCCGAATCTTGCATCGAAATCTCCAGCATCCACCATCCTGTACATGTATAACATATGTACACATATGCTTGTATATAAGAGGGTGTAAAATCATTTGATTTACATATGTATATGTCTGTGTGTATATTTACAGAATATATAAGGATAAGATCTATTTTTTTTTTTAAATTTATTTATTGCATTTGTATCCCACATTTTCCCACCTCTTTGCAGGCTCAATGTGGCTTCATGAACAGTGGAAATATATTAGAAAATAGACATATTGTCCTTTGAGGTCATTTTCTCCATTATACACCAGATGTGATTAAGTCCCACAGTGGGGAAAAGTTTTAGTGTGTGTATATTTATACATATATGTATATGCATGTAAAACATATATCGGGTTAAACACACATATATCTTTATGGCAGAGCAGCTTCGAAGCCTGCATTCCATTTATAAGCTTTACATTTTACTATATAATAAACCTTTAGCTTTACTGAACAAGTACCATGGATAATTTATGCACAACAGTAGCACTAAAATATAAAAATACTTTTTAGAACATCTGCTAACAGTGCATTGAAAGTAAAATGAATATATGTATTTATTTAAATGAAGCCTTCTCTTCAATGTTTAGATGGGTGTGACAGCATTTCCATCTGCCTGCGTGGGTGCCAGGAAGTTTATATCTAGGACTTTGCAGGGAATAAAGGCCATGGCAGTCTGTTTGAGTGTCTGTAATTTCTCAACTTGTCATGGGCTTCTCTCTGATGAAGTCTCTTAGCTTGTCTGTCCTACAAATGTGTTTGTCTATTTTTTTCAAAGCTTACAAACCTCAGACTTCCAGAGCTATAAATCAGCTGATTTTTAGAAAATAAAAGGCCTCTAAAACGACACTTCAGCCGCTAACCCGACGAGATTCAGCGCTGGATAGGTGGCTATCTTAGGCTGAATATTGTCGGTTAGCGGCTTAAAGGTAGCCGGTTATAGCGCGCGATATAATTGGCTATCCCCCGATTTTTAAAACCCTACCGGCCACGTTTGGCAGCCATATTTGGCCGCCAATAACTTTGGCTGGTCTCACTTTAAGCGGCCAGAGTTAAATATTGGCGTGGCTGGTTAGAGTTGGCCCAGCAAAAGTTAAACTGGATATTCAATGCCGGTCACCGAAAACGGACTGACACTGAATATCTGGGTTTAGTGGGGACCACGGGAGACAGCCTGGCTATTTCCTGTGGTCTCAATATCGGGGCCAAAGAGTTCCTGGAGTATTGCAGCTTAAAGGTGGCTTGACCCAGGATAGGAAAAAAAACCTCAAAGGCTCACCCAAAGAATTGCCACTGGCTCAGGTCAACCCTGATAGGCTAATCCAGTTCAGAGTTTGCCCCATTGTATCTATGGAGTTGTAGTTCCAATGTCACTAGGAAAGGAGGCCTCACTTTGAGTAATGTGTTCAGTTCTGAAGGCCATAATCTCGCTAAGAACGTAAAGCTACTAAAAATGAGTACAGAGGAAAGAGATCAAGTAGTAAGACTTTTCCATCAGAAGACATATGAGAAGAGATTGGAGATCCTAAATATGTATATTCTAAAGCAGAGGAGGGACAGAGGGATTATGATGCAGGCTTTTAAATACTTGAAGGGAATTACTGGAGAAATAAGCTGTTTCCAAATGCAGGGAAGCTCTAGAACCAGAGGACATGATATGAGGTTGCAAGCAATTAGAAACTAAAACAACCTCAGGAAATATTTCTTCATGGAAAAAATGGTGGATGCCTGGAATACCCTCGAAAAGGAGGTACTGGAAGCAAAAACAGTGCTGGAATTGGCGAAGGAATACAAGAAAATGGAAACCAAGATTGGAGCATCTCAACTCAAAATTGGTGTGCTAATGCTAAGAGACCATGGGGAAAGCCATCTGTACTGTGTGGCTGTGCTCCTACGGGGTCGTCCTCCAGGGGCAGTGATGTGAGAGGCGAGAGGAGCACCTGCAGAGCCAACAGCCAATGCCTGATGGCTGCCTGCGGTGCCGCGCTTGCTTTTTAAAAACAGCTGTTTTTGTTTTTGTAGCGGCCGCTGCTGCTCAACAGGAGAAGCAGCAGTGGCCGGAAATGGGAGCTGGCATTGCATGTTTCGCGGGAGACTTGGCAGGTCTGTGGTGGGTGGGCCTGGAGGGAAAGAAAGGGATAGAGAGACACGGGATGGGAGAAGGGGGTAGACAGAAGGATGGGGAGAGAAAGAGGGAAAACAGATGGAAGGATGGGGAGAGAAAGACACGATGGAAGGATGGGGAGAGAAAGGGGGAGATGGAAGAATGGATGCAGAGAGAAAGGGGAGAGACTGGAAGGATGTGGAGAGAGAAGGGACACTGAACAGAAAAGGGTAGAGAGATAGAGAGACACTAGATAGAAGGAGGGGGAGAGAGATATTAGATGGAAGGATCAGGAGAGAGGGAAGATGGGTGGAAGGATGGGGAGAGAAAGAGGGAAGACACTGGATGGAAGGGTACGGAAAAAAAAAGGAGACACTGGATGGAAGGATGCAGAAAGAAAGAGGGGAGACATTGGGAGGGGGTCCAGAGAGGGGGAGGGGGTCCTGAGACCAGAGGGGAGGGGTGATCCTAAGACCAGAGTGGAGGGGGTCTTGAGACCTGAGAGGGAAGGAGGAGGAGGGGGCGAGGGAGGGGGTCCTGAGACCAGAGAGGGAGGGGGAGGGGGTCCTGAGACCAGAGGGGAGGGGGTGAGGTATCTCTGTCACACACACACTCTCTCTCTCTTTCTCTCTCACAGTCAGTGTCTTTCTCTCTCTCACTCTCACACACTGTCTCTCACAAACTCTATGTCTCACACTGTATCACATTCACTCTCTATGTGCCACACAGTTACTCTCAAACACTCTCTCAATCTCATACCATCCAGTGTCTCCTTTTTTTTCCGTACCCTTCCATCCAGCGTCTTCCCTCTTTCTCTCCCCATCCTTCCACCCATCTTCCCTCTCTCCTGATCCTTCAATCTAATGTCTCTCTCCCCCTCCTTCTATCTAGTGTCTCTCTATCTCTCTACCCTTTTCTGTTCAGTGTCCCTTCTCTCTCCACATCCTTCCAGTCTCTCCCCTTTCTCTCTGCATCCATTCTTCCATCTCCCCCTTTCTCTCCCCATCCTTCCATCGTCGGTCTCACAGAGAGTCTGTGTATCACACACATACTCTCACACTCTACCTGTCTCACACACACTCTCTCTCTCTCTCACACACTCGCACCCACACTCACTCTCTCTCTCTGTCACACACACACACACACACTCACACATTCACTCTCTCTCTCTCTCACATAGTCACTCTCACACACACTCTCTCAAACATAGACACTCCGAGGAAAACCTTGCTAGTGCCCATTTCATTTGTGTCAGAAACGGGCCTTTTTTACTAGTTGCATATAAAATGGGATCTGTGCTAAAACAGCAAGAGTTAGAGGTAAAATAACCCACCTTAATGGTATCCTACATTGATAATTTCTCCCTTTAGTGTGAAGAGTTTCAATCTCTGGTAACCAGAGCTGATATTGTGATGTCATAATGCCTCATTCCACCAATGCCTAAGAGTCAACCTCATCAGTGATGTCACAATGACTTGATTGTATGTAGCTCACTTTTATTACACGCTAGTAAAAAAGGCCCATTTCTGAAAGAAATGAAACAGGCGCTAGCAAGGTTTTCCTCGGAGTGTGTATGTTTCACAGAGTGTATATGAGAGTGACTGTGTGAGAGAGCAAGAGCGTGAATGTGCGAGTGTGTGTGACAGAGAGAGAGTGAGACTGGGTGCAAGTGTGTCTGTGAGAGAGAGAGTGTGTGTGTGAGATTGAGAGTGTATGCCACCCCCCTCCCTCCCTCCCTCCCTCCCTCCGAGTTCCAGGGTCCCCCTTCCTTCCCTCCGAGTTCCAGGGTCCCCCTTCCCTCCCTCCCTCCTCCCTATTCCCTCCTCCTTTCTCCCTCCCAGTTCCAGGATCCCCCCTCCCTCCCAGTTCCAGGGTTGTCGTCCCTCCCTCCCTCCCTTCCAGTTCCAGGCCCCCTCCCTACGCAGTTTGAAAGTCATCTTGACTTACCTCATTGGGGTTGCGGCGGCCGCCAGCAGAGGTAAAAGGCGTGCAGGCTCGGCCCTTTTCTCTCTCTCAGCTGTGGTCCTGCCCTCATTTCCTGTTTCCGCAAGGGCGGGACCACAGCTGAGAGAGAGAAAAGGGCTTAGGCTGCACGCCTTTTACCGCTGCTGGCGGCCGCCGTAACCCTGACTTGGTAAGTGAAGATGGAACAACCGGCACCGATACCTGAGCGGGAAGCGAGAGGGACGTGGGGTTGCGGAGGAGAACAGCAGCGATGCAGAGTCCGAAGAAGACAGCGAGACAGAGGCGACCACAGTAACATCTCCTGACGTCAGGCACGCAGGCTTCTACTGTGGGAGAGTGACGTCAGGAGATGGTTACGAATGCAGGTAGCCTCATTGGAACGTTGGAGGAGCAAATTATTATATTAGATAGCTGTCATTTCCATTTCTAGAGATATTCTTTTTTCTTTAATTAAGGGAGGAGGTTATCAACGTGTGCTACCATTAAGACATGTTATTTTACTGTTAAACTCAGTCATTAGTAACTAGTCTCATTACATAAAGTAGGATCTGTGCTAAAATAGCATGTTAGTGGTAAAATATTACATCTTAAAGGTAACCCACATCGATAACTGTGCCCCTTAGTTGTGGTAACTCTATTTTCACCTATCAGAAAAAAAAAGACACTTTCAAAATGTGTTCCTTTACACATGCATATAAAAAGACCATAGGGTTTATGCAAAGACTTCTAGTTGTTTGAGGGAAAATGTGTGATGATAAAGTAGACACTTGACCTCTAGAGGCACAATGTTTCGTGAATTATTATTACAGATTTGTATGAATGCGCCTCTCTGTCACACCGTTACATCTTTTGAGGCAGAATGGAACTAATTTGCTTGTTTTTCACAGGCAGAGTGCCATTCAAGGTCAGATTTTGCAGCCTATGATGGAATTCGAACATGACATCAGGATTAACATCCACGCTTGCTTTGGGATCTTTAATGCCTGCGGAGTAGGATGAATTTGGTTCGTTAATTGTATGCTTCTACCCTGTGTGCACATTGCTGTCTGCTCCAGGCTCCTTCAGCCTGCTCCAGTCTGCTTTCCTGCTCTTCTGCGCTGGCCTTTGACTGTTCCAAAGCCCTTTCTGCCCACTCCAGCCAGCACAGATCTTGGACCAGTCAGGTTGCAGGCAATGACACATTTCTTCCTGTGGAGTTTAATGTAAGATCCATAATTCATAAGGTACAGAGCAGCTGTTAATCAGGTAAAATGATTAAGTGAAGTGAAATATGGCAAATATAGATAATACAATTTTCTTCCATGCATCAAAGATGTCACTCACCACTGAAGAGCTGTTAAACACATGGGATGAAGCCAAAAATCCAGTATCTGGTTAAAATACAAGCGAAAAATATGAATTAAAGAGAAAGCTCTGCAAATAATCACCCTGGAGTAAGAGTTCTATAGGTATTTTTTCAACAAATGCATGCAGCAGTTTCAATGATGTTATAGCAGGGCAGAGCAATACAGCACTGCACAGTGCGATGGCCAAATCCGAAAGATTCTTCTTGAAGTGTGATGCCTTTAATTGAACAAACAAAAGAATAAACTCAAGCAACAAAACTCTCACTAGAAAAAAGAGGCTCGAGAGATTTAACAGGTTCTGGGAGCAGTGAGTGGTGGACGCCTTGGGTGCTGGTGCAGGAGTAGAAACCTTTGTGGGGGTGAGAAGACTGAGTCTTTCTCTTTCTCTTTCCTTGAGAGTGTCAGGGCTTAGGGGGAGGATGACAAGGAGGCCTGGAGCTAGAGAGAGAGAAAGAGTTCACTGTTTTGGTGGTGGAGGATCGTAAAGGAGGACTCAAGGAGTCAACAATGTGAGAAGGTTACTGAGCAGGGCTTTTTTTGAGGGGGTACTTGGGGGTACTGAGTACAGGCACCTTTTCCATTGTCTGCTAAAATTGACCCATAGTTCCCAAGTTTTAATGAAAGAGCTCAGGCTCTACACAACAATTCTGTCTTGTCATAGGTTCTGTGACTGGTTGAAGAGGGCCTGGCTATTGTGGGGTGGGTCCCTCAGTGATCACCCCACCCCTGAAGGGTGGCCTGGCATTTGAGTACTGGCACCTTTTTCCCTAGAAAAACGCACTGTTACTGAGTAACGAGTGAGATGAGGAGATTTGCTGAGCATGAGAACTTCAGTCAAGCCTTGGAAAGACTTGAATGATCCGTGGAAGTTCTTCTATATTTTCGGACTATTTTTGAATTGGATTTTGCTGTTTAGATTTCTGTCTGCTCCTGCTGGATCTGACTCCTAGGGGTACTTTGGTAAATTCTGACTTTCTTCAAGCAAGGCAAACATTGTCTAGACATTTGTTGGGCTCTTTGGAGTGACTGTACTAGCTTCTGGAAGAATGATTGTGTGATACCCACAGAGAGCCTTGAAAGATCACCTTTCTCCTTTTCTAACCCAGGGTGTGATATGCCAGCCCCTACCCATTCAGTGTTGGTAAAAGGGGATTTTATGCTTTGCGCAAAATTTATTTCCAAAATCTTTTAAAATAGTCAACTATACACACTCTGATTATGCCTTTTTAATATCTTGTATTGATTATTGGAACACTGTTTACGTGGGTGTTAGTCAATTCCAATTAAAAAGATTACAGACTTTGCAAAATTCAGCTGCTCATCTATTGTGTTGAGCTCACAGATATGATTCTGTTACCCTTCTTTTAATTAGCCTATGCAATATCGAACCTGGTTTAAAATCCTATGTCTTGCCCACAGAGCTTATCATTCAGGTGAACCAGCTTATATTGCTAACCCAATCATTCAATACACATCTTCTCGGTTCACTGAATTCTCATCGACTAGTCATACCAGCACCCAGAAAAGCTCAGTATGAATCCATCAGGACCTCAGCCTTTTTTCGCCCTTGCACCAAAATTATGGACTGCACTTCCACCCTCAATTAGATCAGAACCAACGCTCAAGAAATGTAAATGACCCCTTAAGGCACGTTATTTTACCCTTGCTTTCGCTGAACAGCATGTGAGCTCAGATGAGCTTGGAATTAATTAATTAAGGTTATTAGAAATGTGAATGTTAGTATGAAGAGTCTGGTAAGCTTTTATGTATTTTGGCATGATTGGTTTATGTTTGAGTGCTATCATCTCTGCTATTTATTATTGGCATTCTTTTCAATCTTGCTGATTTTTTCATGATTCTTAACCACTTTGATTTGCACATTAAGCATTTTTCCAAGATTTTCATAAACATAAACATAGAGGGGTGAATTCTATACATTGTACCTCAAAATCAGCACTGAACCTCTCCCTCCCCCCTACCACCACTTAAGTGGCATTCTATAAGTGGTGCCTAAAGTTTGGCATGGCTTGTAAAATAACGCTTAAGCAGAGAGGTCATGCGTAAATTTAGCTGCCACCATTTGCACCAACAAAAATGTAGTGTAAATGCCCACGCCTTAATTTTTTAATTCTATGATTATGTACGTAACTCAAAACCACACCCTGATCTGCCCCGAAATGCCCATGACTCTCCCATTTCCAAGCCCCCTTTTTCAGGCTGTGCATAAATTTTAGGCACACATCCCACACCTTAATTTATGCACGTAAGTCCCAGTTAAATCTAATTAGTGCCAATAATTGCTTGCACTAATGGGCACATGTCCAAATTTGCGTGTGCAATTTTTGATGACCTTTATAGAATCAGAGGGAGAATGGGTTTAGTAAGTACCTCAGAGCTACATGTACATGTGTGTTTGACAACACATAGATCAGGGTTGGCCAAACCAGTCATTACCCCTACAGGACTTCAGGTGTTCAGGATCTCTACAATGAATATACCTGGGCTACAGGGATTTGGATTTAGCACACTCCTTTCTCAATAACTCAAGGCAAGTGACATTCAGATATAGGTATTTTCCAATCCCTCAGAGGCTTCATGATCTAAGTTTGTACACGAGGCAACAGAGGGTTAAATGACTTGCCCAAGATCACAAGAACAGCAGTAGGATTTGAACCCTGACTTCCCTGGCTCATAGCATACTACTTATCCACTTCTGAAGCCACATATTCTGACTTCTCCTGACATAGATCCATTTTCGGAGATAGTATAACACCTAAAAGTCGCTCCCTTTAAAGGGCTTACAATTGGTCAAGATTCCACTTTTCTCCAGACCAACATGGCAACATCTGGACTACCAAATCCTCAGGATGACTAGGGGATGATTGAAGCCCTGTGTGGCAACCCGATTACATTACTATAAACTGAATTCATAGTGTAGAGCTCTGCAGAAATACAGCATTCTCCTTCTATAGTGTTACCCTAGAAATATCAATTCATAGCGTGTCACATCCATGACCCCATTGTAGAAATAACCCATTATATAATGAAAGTGAGCTCTATTGTCACAGGTCATTGTTTTCATGTTTGTGAATCTTATACATTTTTCTACATTTCCAACCTACGATAAGAAAAAGGGTTGAGTATTTTTTTTCAGATGGTCCCAGAGCCTGACACGCGGTCCTTTTCTAAGTAGCTGATGATTTAACAGTGTAGGTAGTCATCCTGCTGCTCAATACACCATGGACACTAAAAGCCCTTTATCTGAAAACTCTATGGAATCCCTTGTGATATGGTAAAAGATAAATTGATCTTCAGGCTTCCAAGGAAGAACATAAAAATTGATTTTTTCATCACTGAATGAGGTAGGATTTTATGGTGTCATGATATGAGGCTGGATGTGTTGGCCTCAGGAGTAGCTCAAGATAGTATTTTTTCGTAGAATGAGTGGTCGATGCATGCTGGACAATGATGCAACCTACACAGAACTTCAGTGCGTTTTGGGATGGGGAAATGGATTTTAGATGAGAACTCTCCTTTCCAAAACCAGGGTTACAGTCAGGTATGATAGGTATTTCCCTGTCCAAGAAGGCTTAAAAATCTAAAGATCTGATTTATTAATATTTGTTAATCCATAAATTCATATTAAATTACATTAATCTGAGTATTAAAAAAAACAACTATGAACAGAGGTAGGCTGTGATTTGGGCTAAACTCATTACAACCTTCTAGAATTCTCAGGGGGATAGTTGTGGACTGTCCCGAATGACTTGGAGCAAGATTTTAGCTTCTTCAGGCACTTAGAAGATACTGTCAGTCTTGTACATCCATTCATGCCAACTGGTGTTTGCATTGACCCAACAACCTCTCTTCTCATCCCCCTGAGCAAATGAAGCATCAGAAACCTCGTTGAATATTATTCATTCTCAGAATTCCAAGGATGAGTGGCCATGTTCAAGAACCGATCTGTGGAACAATAATGTTAAAGAAATATTAATGATGCCAAAAATAAACTTATTAAAATTTAATAAGCCATAAGGCTTAGACTGTAAGTCCTCTGGGGTAGGGAGATCTGCAAAACCTATAATGTTGAAGGAAATATATAATGAGGCAGAATAATATTATACAGGTGATAAAATTTAATAAGCCATAAAGCTTAGACTGTAAGCCCTCTGGGAACAAGAAGATACCTATGGTATCAGCATGTAACTCTACTTCAGCTCCAAATGAAAATATGGGAACTAAATCCAAATCCAAATAAAATAAAAAAAGAGCAACACAAGAAATAGAAATTATCAGTGGAGGTGTTGCCATGACTTCAGTCATCCATTTTGGCATTTTTGCCTTTTGCAAAGACTTTTCACTTTCTTTTTTTTTCTTTTTCCTTACCACCCAAAATAAGAAATATACAGGAATATACTAGATTCCGCAAAATCCTCAACTCGTTCCTATTCAAATAAGCCACTGGCTGAATATTGACCTCATGATTATCAAGATCAAGGAACATAATCTCAAAATGGACCCGCAACTTAATGTGAAAAAGACTTGACAACTGGTAAAATCAATAATTTCATTCTTGATGGAGAAACAATAGAAATAGTAAACAACTTCAACCTGCTTGGATCAGTAATCAATAATAAAACAAAACAAAAAGCAGTCAAAAAATCCATTGATGTATAACTTTTGGCAGAATGGCTATGAAAGATCTAGACAAAGATTCGACTTACCGAAGCCATGGTATCCTCACTAATGTCATATAGATGTGAAAGTTGGACAGTGAAGACATAGGAGCCGACTCTGTGGGTGCTTGAGCACCCCCATTATTGAGAAAATTCCTTCTATATGTCCAGGAAGGGGTTATTTCCACTGAGCTTAGCACCCCCAATAATTCTGAAAAGTTGGCTCCTATGAGTGAAGAAGCAAGACAGGAAGAAAATCAACGCCTTCAACTTATAGTGCTAGAGAAGACTACTGTTTATACCTTTGACTGGTAGAAGAACAAATCAGTTGGTATTGGGGGAGATGAAACCTAAGCTCAAGTGATAACAATTTGACTTTCATGCTTTGGACACATAATGCAAAGAAAATGATCATTAGAATGGACATCATGCTTGGTAAGACTGAAGGTCAACATAAAAAAGGAAGACCAGCAATGCAATGGATCGAGACAATAACAGCAGCTATGGTTGCTATGCTATCAATGTTTAGCTGCCTGATTGAAGACCACAGTTAAGAGCAACTATCCAGAGGGACACCATGGGACCGATATTCAGACCATGGGAGGTAGCCTGGCTTACTCCTGTGGTCGGCGGTAAGACTGGATATCCAATATTGGGTTGTTTCCGGTGACTGGCATTGAATATTCAATTTAGTTTTGGCCAGTTAAGTTTAAACCAGCCAAAGATAGGCCTTCTAGTTCGGTGACCCTTTTTTGGCTGCCAAACTTGGCCAGCGATGCGCTGAATATTAGCAGATATCTGGTTATATCACATGATATAACCAGTTATCCACTAAGCACTGACCGCGAATATTCAGCGGGAGATAACCAGCTATCTCATATTCATAGATAGCCAGTTAAGTGCTATTTAACTGGCCAGAAGCAATTCCTAGCCTGTTAAATAGCATTGATTATTGGAGGTCCTCAAGTCCACAAGTCCAGCTAATTCAACGACACTTAATAACAACATATTCTCTGTATATCAGCTCTAGGGATGGAACGACTTCCCTAAGAGTAAAGGCTGAGAAGGTTAGGGCTCTTTAGCTTGGAGAAAAGGCGGTTGAGGGGTGATATGATAGAAGTCTATAAGATAATGAGCGGAGTAGAGCGGACAGATGTGAAGCGTTTGTTTACACTTTCAAACAATAATAGAACCAGGGGACACAAGATGAAGGTAGAATATGGTAGATTTAAAACAAATAGGAGAAAGTTTTTCTTTACTCAGCGTGTAGTTGGACTCTGGAACTCGTTGCCGGAAAATGTAGTGACAGCAGCTGGCCTTACGGAGTTTAAAGGGGGTTTGGACAGATTCCTGAGGGAAAAGTCCATTGAACATTATTAAAAATTAAAAAAAAAAATTGGGGGGGGGGAGGGGGGTTGCCGGGTTCTTGAAGCCTGGATTGGCCGCTGTCGGAGACAGGATGCTGGGCTTGATGGACCATTGGTCTTTTCCCAGTATGGCGGTGCTTATGTTCTTATGTACTTGATATGTGTGTCTCTCTCTGGTGACCTGGAGGTAGCTTCAGTGATGACACCCATGTGAGACCCAGTGTATTACAGGACCAAGGTGGCTTCACAAAGCTCAGTATGTGGGTCTTAGGGCCAGCACCCCGTGCAAAATTGAATTTGGTGCCCGTTTCCCCTTCAACAGTGACAGCAGCGTTCACTCCACTGGTAACGACGGCTCCGGCATAGCATCCACCTTTCTTTGCCTCTCCCAACCCAGAATCTACTTCCCCCTGCTCCTCCGCTCTGTGCCCTCTCTCTTTGGAAGGCTCCAAGAAGAAAAGGGGGTGTGGCAGTGTAGCAGTGCCCCTTTGCGCTGGCATTTCGTGCAGCTGCACAGGTCAAAAGCTGGCTCTGGTGGGTCCTGGTCCTGGAGCAGCAGGGGTGCTGCATGGTGGACTGTAGTACATTGACCGAGATATGTGTGTGTGTGTTAGGAGGAAGGGAGGGGCATTTCAGTATTGTAACAACCGGCAGAGCTCTGTGTAGGAGTCTCAGTACTGGAGTAGCAGAAGAAAAGCTGCAATGCAGCATTGAGGGTACCAGGGCCTGCAGGGGAAGCCTGATGGCACCTGTGTTCTATATACCTCTAAGTAGTTGATGCACCCAGCTTGATTACAGTTAAGGACCTCTTCCCCCCCCCCCCCCTCATAAAACTAAACATAAAAGGGGAAAAGAAAAACATAAGAGGGCTACAACTCTGAGCATAGCAATGGAGCTTATCTGTTTTTTATCTCCTGTCTTCAAGCTCCACTTTCTATCACAGCACCCTCCCCCTCCACCCCAGCCCATTATCGTACAAGACAAAAAAAAATCCCAGTATCAGCTCACTCCTGTGAGAAAGACTTTTCTTTCTAGTATGGCTAATACTGCAGGAGGCATTGATCCAGAACAAAATCCTCTTGTGCTCACTATCGTTTTCCTTTCTCTGAATAAGGGAGACGATAGAGGTGAAAAAAAGAATGAATTATAACGAGAAAAAGAGAGCGGGGGGGGGGGGGGAAGGGGAAAAGGGAAAAGACCCGGTGGATTCCAGGAAAAGAAGCAGCAATAAGTGAACTGAATATTCCTGTTATGGGTGATCCTTTGATGTCTGGAGAGGATGGTTGGCTGTGTGTCTGGGCGGATCTTGAGCTCATGGAATAAACAAGGTTTTATATGTATGTGAAGTTTTATATAATTAGGGTTCTTATATAGGTCCATGTCCTAAGGGTCAGGCTAATTCGGTCCATTTTAACCCCATTCTGTGTATGGACTTGTAGCCCTTAAGCAACTGGGACCACTTCCATGAATACAAGGGCAGGTTGGCTGGATGTCCTGAGAATAAATCTTGGGGTCGGGTTTCAAAGCTGGTGATCAGTGTTTTTTCTTAAATGTTGGCCATTGCTCTAAAAAATATATCTGTATGTGATACTGAATAACCTTTTTTTTGCCACCCGCTGCTGGCCATTTTCTATATAGCGGTGATATTCTGCCACTGTATGAACAGCCTATGGCATTTTACTATAGCTCTACTTTTCAGGTAACTTTCCATTCACCATCCCGATACCCACCTCCTGCTCCTCCCCCAAAGGTTCCTCTCAGTCTGCTCATTTGCTTACCTCCATCTCTTCTTATTCCACCAGAGTTCTTTTTTTTCCCTCTCCTACCCTTGATTCCTATCTTTATTCCTTGTGTTCCCCTCCATCTAGCACCTCCCCCAGATTTCAAGGTTCCTCTCCATCTTCTTTTATTCCACCAGGGTTCTCTTAACTCTCTCACCACTGGATTCATCTCTCTCTCTCTCTTTATTCCTTGCATTCCTCTCCATCTATCACCTCCCCCGGTTTTCTAGGTTCCTCTCCATCTCCTTATATCCCACCTGAGTTCTCTTAACTCTCTTACTGTTGGATTCCTCTCTCTCTCTCTTCCTCTCACTTCCTTGCTTTCTCTTCTATCTATCCCCTCCCTCATTTCTCTAAGTTCATCTCTTTTTTTCTCTACCACCCCACTCCAGATCCCTTTTCATCTTCCCCTTCTCCCTTCAGGTTCTTCTCAGTTTCACGCAGTGAATAGTAAAGCTCTGGAACTCTTTGCCAGAGGATGTACTAACAGTAGTTAGCATATCTGGGTTTCAAAAAGGTTTAGACAAGTTCCTGGAGGAAAGGTCCATATTGTGCTATTGCGACAGACATGGAGAAAGCCACTGCTTGTCCTGAGATTGGTAGCATGGAATGTTGCTACTATTTGGGTTTCTGCCAGGTACTTGTGACCTAGATTGGCAACTGTTGGAAACAGGATACTGGACTAGATGGACCATTGGTCTGACCCAGTGTGGCTATTCTTATGTTCTTGAGTAGCAGTCCAGTAAGGCGGGAACATGGTAAGAGTAGTACTCTTGGTTGCTTTTTCACCATCCTGTGAGCTGGGGGAAGCCAAGTGGCTGCAGAGACTAGGAGTGTGTACATACTTTGTCCATAGGCTGCCAACCTGCCTTCATCACCCCTGATCTGAGTGGAACGAAGGAGGAGAGGCAGAGGAAGGTCAAGGTGTAAATGGATGCACTCAGTTATAAAATTACCCTTCATCTGTATAGCCATCAGCAGTCAATTGTCTATACATATATTCAGTTCCACTAACTACACATGAAGAGGCCAATATTCAAAAAGCAGTTATACATTTTGGTGGAATTTTGTATAGCTTCAAGAAAACAAACGGGAAGACGATCCACATACTCTAAGATAGGCAGCAAACCAGCAGACCGAAGTTAAAAGATCCAATTTTATTCGCCACGTAAAAGCATAAAACATATAAATACTTAAGAGCCTGACATGGCCATGTTTTGCCTTCTCAATCTGCTCAAAACAAAGTCATTACACACATACCTTTCTCCGATGTGGCATCAGTTCGTGGTGAATCTGCCCCAGCTGTATTGGTACTTACTTTGTGCATCTTTCACTAAGGCGCGCTCAAGTTTTTAGTGCACGCTAAAATTGTGGGCAAGCTAAACGTTAGAGACGCCCATAGGGAATGCATTGGCGTCTCTAACGTTTAGCGTGCCTACAATTTTAGTGCGCGCAAAAAACATGAGCGCATCTTAGTAAAATCCCCCTTTTTTAGCTGTGTAAGTAGGGCTCAAAGGTTGCATCCTAACTAATTTATACTTAAAAATCTCTTATAAGCCACATCAATAATGAAAAAACTAATAAAAATGCATAATACCTCACTAAAAGCATGTGGCTGGTCTAGAATCAAATGAGACAGGCTTTTTTTTCACTCTCCCAGCATACAGGATGGCTTGAAATGGCAAACGATTACTGGTCCTGAAAAAGCGCTTGAATTCGCAGAATTGCTGCATTTTTATATATTTTCCACCTCACGGGACTTATGTATTCCAAAACGTGCATTCCAATGATGTCATCACACATCAATGACATCACTGGATGCTAAAACATTGGGGGATAGTCATAGCCAGCTCAGATGAGCATATCATTAGATAGAAACATCTTATCGCCCTGAAAAAAATATAAATATGAATAAATAGGTTGATAAAAGTCCTTGTTTCACCTCCAAAAAACACATAAAAGCACAAGTACATAAGCATGCAGGGATAAACAAATAGTTACGAGTAAATGACCACAATAAATAACTATAAAAATCTAAATTAAAGGACTACCGACAAGTCCATCTCCATATTCAATCCCCAAAAGGCCAAATTCGACAAGTCCATCTCCATGTTCAGCCCCGAGGGACCGCTGTCTAAAGCTTGAAGATGATTCTCTGTTCTGTCCTTAATAGAAGTTTATCCACATCTTCTCTCCATGATGTACAAGGGACAGCCGCACCAATGTATACCCCATAGAAAAAAGCCAATTTGTGTAAATAAAATATATACCCAGCACCCGTGTATACTCCGCATTTATGGCAATAAAATGCAAAATTGTATATTACTCCTATTGAAAAGCACTTCTTTTGTAAATTTTATTTATTTATTGGGATTTATTAACTGCCTTTATGAAGAGATTCACCCAAGGCGGAGAATAAATTCATGAATTACCTGCACTTGTGTATACCTCATACCCCTTGCAAAAAAAAAGTACACCCAACGCATAATTAAACTCTGGAATTCGTTGCCGGAGAACGTGGTGAAGGCGGTTAGCTTAGCAGAGTTTAAAAAGGGGTTAGACGGTTTCCTAAAGAACAAGTCCATAAACCGCTACTAAATGGACTTGGGAAAAATCCACAATTCCAGGAATAGCATGTATAGAATGTTTGTACGTTTGGGAAGGTTGCCAGGTGCCCTTGGCCTGGATTGGCCGCTGTCGTGGACAGGATGCTGGACTCGATAGACCCTTGGTCTTTTCCCAGTATGGCATTACTTATGTACTTATCATGTAATAACCCATGGGTTATATATGCGAAAATACGATAATCCTCAAATGTTTATCCAGCTTGGATGGTGTGCCCTACAAGCAGTTTCTCCTTTATAGCGCTCTTATATTCCATAATCTTCAAGTTGAACCTCCGTTTGTTTCTGCCAATATAAATCAGTCTGCAGTGGCATATTGCAAAAGCCTCTTGCAATATGCCGGTCACTTACCTAATAGGAATCCCACTAGCCCCCCCCCCCCCCCCCAAAGGCATCCAATCCCTCTCCACTGCCATCTGAACCCCCCATCCAATCTCCATGCCCATTCCAGTATGAAAGCCTCCACCCGACACCCTTCTCAGAATAATGGAAACCACTCGTGTGCCCCCCCCCCCTGCATGACTCCCCCACTCCCACCTTCAGACCCATCTCTGTATTCACTCTAGTACTGAAGAGACTGTTGTGAATGAATCAGTCCCTTTAGAGCAATAACCTCTGGTGGCCCTTGAACCTTGTAGCTATCTTTGCTGCTCATCAGAGTGGAAATATTTACCAGAATGTCCACTGATCTCCCAGAAGCCAGACAAAGATGCAACTCAAGAGTTTCACAGATTCTGGAGGGATCCGGTTCATTAACAGCCGGTCCTCTAGGACCCATCTCAGTTTGTAAACATGGGGCTGGTGCAGCAGGACCAGCTGGCGCAATTATACTGCACAACTTTCTGTTTTAGCTTGCAACCAGAGAAAGAGAAAGCTGAGGCCACAGAATGAATATAACTTCTACAACCATGTCGTTGAAGGGCAGAATGGCTGGCTGTCATTTTGGTTAGCTTAATACAACAAATAGACAGATAGTTCACTTTTGTCTTACTCTTAATTTGATAAGAGGGGGAGAAAAAGTCTCATAATGTCTCAGGGACTGATGTGTGATGGTCAGAATCAACACCCGATATCAGTGGTGTAGCCACAGGTGGGCCTGGGTGGGCTGGGGCCCATCCACTTAAGGCTCAGGCCCACCCAACAGTAGCACACATTTAGCGGTAGTTGGTGGGGATCCCAAACTCCGCCAGCTGAAGTCTTCCCCCGATGGTAACGAAAACACTACTCTCCACCATACCGGCCTTTGCGCATGCTCAGTTTTCATCGCATGCCTGCTGCAGACTGCCAAGGTGGAAAGAATTTGTTTCCCGCCAGCTGAGATATTGGGATTTTTTTTTTTGGGGGGGGGGGGGGAAGAACACTTGGTGCCCACCCACGTTTTGCCTAGGCCCACCCAAAATCTGTTCTCTGGCAACGCCCCTGCCCGATATATGGATAACGCCCTCTTGTGACTCATATAATCACTGACAAAAACCCCCTTCTTCCAAATATCAGTCTCTAATGTCAGTCTTTTATTTTGTTTTTTCCTATTTTTCTTTCAATTTTCTTTTAATATTTGTCCAATTTAATATTGTCCAATTTAAAGTAACTCTTCAATTTATAGTCACTCTGAGAATGGCAGGTAAAAGGCAATAGGCGTTAAACAGAAAAATTGGAATTACTTATCTGTATGCGCTGCTGTTCTCAGAGTGACTATAAATTGAAGAGTTACTTTAAATTGGACAATATTAAATTGGACAAATATTAAAAGAAAATTGAAAGAAAAATAGGAAAAAACAAAATAAAAGACTGACATTAGAGACTGATATTTGGAAGGAGGGGTTTTTTGTCAATGATTATATGAGTCACAAGAGGGCGTTACCCATATATCGGGTGTTGATCCTGGCAATCACATCAGTCCCTGTGACATTATGAGACTTTTTCTCCCCCTCTTATCAAATTAAGAGTAAGAGAAGAGTGAACTGTCTATCTTTTGTATTAAGCTGTCCACTTATCGTTAATAGAGTTGAGTCGTGTTGTGTCTGATTTAATGTCATTTTGGTTAGGGATAAGAGGGGAAGAGTGCTGGATGTGAACTAAATAGGGGATTTTGCATGTTCACCACCGTCAGTACAATGGAGGATGTCAACAAAAGAAGTCCTGGGTCAAGAGAGATATCTTACAAGCAGCCACACGTGTATAGCAATAACATGTGTATTAATACTGAACCCAGGGGTGTGCTGGTAAATTTTTAACAACAGGCTCTTTCTCTGGACGTAGCCAGCTCTGCAGTTGGAAGGGCCAGGGGTGACCGGGGGGGGGGGGGAGCAACACTTGCCTCTCTCTCCTCCCTCCCTTCGTGCGGGCACGCTAGGCATACCTTTGCTGGCAGCCACCACTCCCATCGTCTTGCTCTGAGCAGTATGCTGGAACTTCTCTCACACGCTCGAGAAGTCCCAGCCTGCTGCCCAGAGCTGGAAACAAGGAGCGGGGGAGCAGCAGTAGTCTATTTACTTGGCTGGCAGGGCTCAGCATCCCCACCAGCAAAGTAAAAGAGAATTCAGCAGGGGGCCCAAGCCCACATTTTGGGAGCCAGTTGTTAAAGTAGCCATGGAGGGCCCTACTTTAACAACCGGCTCCCAAAATTCTTAAAAACTTAACAACCGGCTCTTGCAAGCCCGTGAGAGCCTGCTCCAGCACACCACCAACTGAACCACACCATCCAGTGATCCCTGGATTCCAGATGATCATCCACTAAACATCAGAAACAAAGATTAAAGTTATAAAAAAAGAAACGCTTTCCCCATTCGTAAGCATCAGGTCCAGTATGGCCCCATCCCAAGTGAGTTCCATTACCAATGCTAGAACAGCTCTCAATCCAGTATCTCCCTAGTTCTAGATGACCCTGCAACAGGGATGTCCCAAGTAACATCTGGCATATTGAAATCACCTATTAGCAGTACGTTCCCTTTCACAGCAATATGTTGAATATCTTCAGCGAAATCTAAATCCACTGCTTCTGCCTGTGAAGGCGGTCTGAATATCACACCGATGTAAACAGGGCTGCCGAGAGGAGGGCAGGCACCGGCCTTCAAGGGGGTCCTGGCACAGGCAAGGATTCCGATGGCAGGCAGGCACACAGGCAGAAGGTTCTGCTCCCTCGGTCTGTTTCTCTTCTGCTCTGTGTTCCGGAACCTGTGTTATCGCGTTCAGGCAGCACTGCTGCCACAGGTCTTTCTTCCTGCTTTGTCCCGCCTCCTCCTATATGAAGTACTTCCTGTTCCCACATAGGCAGGAGGGGATGCTGCAAGAAGAAGGACCTATGGCGGCAGAGCTGTGTTAACGTGATAACACGGGTCTTGGGACACAGGAGCAGGAGAGAGCAGAGAAATGCAATGAGTGACAGGGGGCAGCAGCCCGGTGGGTGGGAGGGCCCGGCTTTGTCTCTCGGTGGTCCTGAATGTAAATAGATGTTCATTCCACTTTTGCAGATGAATATACAGTGATTTCGCCTTATCTTGTAAATCCTGCAATTCTGTTGCTTTCATTTAATCTTTAACTTATAGTGCTACTTTTCTTCCTGTTTTTTCCTGCCCTGTCCTTCTTGAATAGGTTATAGCAGTGGCGTAGCCACAGTTGGGCCAGGGCCTACCCACTTAGGGCACAGGCCCACCCAAGAGTAGCACACGTTTAGTGGTAGCTGGTGGGGATCCCAAGTTCCACCAGCTGAAGACTTCCCCCTGATGCTAACAAGAACACTATTATTCATGATATCGGCACCTGCGCATGGTCAGTTTTCAGCACATGCATGCTGCAGACTGCCAAGGTGGGAAAAAAGCATTTTTCTGACAGCTGAGATATTTGTTTGGTGGGGGGGTGGGGGTGGGAGAATACTTGGTGCCCACCCACTTCTTGCCTAGGCCCACCCAAAATCTGTTGTCTGGTTACGCCCCTGGGTTATAGCCTGGTGTAACTACATCCCAGTCATCGTTCACAACGAACGTCTCTTCCATCACTGCCTCTAGAACCTCAGAGGCAAGTAAGAAGGCAAAACACAGCCATGTTGGGCCTTTTAAAGCTGTGATTTCTGGATTAATAAAGTTTTTACATTGGTTTCCTGATACCTTTATTGCTGTTTGGCAAGGACTTGTCGTACTTGAATTCTTATCACCATGAGTGATAAGGGCAAGTTTAAACAATCAGACAGACAGATGGACAGACAGACAAACAGAAAGACAGACAGATGGATGGGCACAGGGGTGGCCCAGCCCTGATTCATGCCCGGTGCAACACACCCCCTAGTGTCCTTCCACCACCCACTGTGCCATGGCCACTTCAGGGGAGATAATGAATGGGAAGCAATTTCTGTGCCCCTGTCTCCCTTGCACCCTGTGTGGCTGCACTGATTTTTTAGCCCTCAGGATGTTCTGGATGAGCCTTGGCCAACAGGCACTACCACTTGAGTGAAATGTTCCCAAAAATCAGTCTTACTATTATTCACGTGGAGGGGCATAATCGAACGGGGCGCCCAAGTTTTCATGAGGGCGTCCTCGCAGGACGGCCCCGCGAAGGGGCGGGGAAACCCGGATTATCGAAACAAGATGGGTGGCCATCTTTCCTTTCGATAATACGGTTGGGGACGCCCAAATCTCACCATTTAGGTCGACCTTAGAGATGGTCGACCTAAGAGATGGTCGTCCCCGGTTTTTCAGCCATAATAGAAACCAAGGACGCCCATCTCAAAAACGACCAAATTCAAGCCCTTTGGTCATGGGAGGAGCCAGAATTTGTAGTGCACTGGTCCCCCTCACATGCCAGGACACCAACTGGGCACCCTAGGGGGCACTGCAGTGGACTTCAGAAATTGCTCCCTTACCTTGGGTACTGAGCCCCCCAATCCCCCCCCCCCAAAACCCACTACCCACAACTATACACCACTACCATAGCCCTAAGGGGTGAAGGGGGGCAGCTACATGTGGGTACAGTGGGTTCAGGTGGGTTTTGTAGGGCTCACATTTACCACCACAAGTGTAACAGGTAGGGGGGGATGGGCCTGGGTCTGCCTGGCTGAAGTGCATTGCACCCACTAAAACTGCTCCAGGGACCTGCAAACTGCTGTCATGGAGCTGGGTATGATATTTGAGGCTGGCAAAAAATATTTTAAAAGTTTTTTTTAGGGTGGGAGGGGGTTGGTGACCACTGGGCGAGTAAGGGGAGGTCATCCCTGATTCCTTCCAGTGGTCATCTGGTCAGTTTGGGCACCTTTTCACGGCTTGGTCGCAAGAAAAAATGGACCAAGTAAAGTCAGCCAAGTGCTCGTCGGGGACGCCCTTCTTTTTTCCATTATCGGCCAAGGACGCCCATCTCTTAATCACGCCCCAGTCCCACCTTCGCTAAGGTGCCAACATGCCCCCATGAACTTTGGTCGTCCCCATGATGGAAAGCAGTTGAGGACGCCCAAAATTGGCTTTCGATTATGCCGATTTGGGCGACCCTGAGAGAAGGACGCCCATTGCCCGATTTGTGTCGGAAGATGGGCGCCCTTCTCTTTTGAAAATAAGCCTGAGAGGGCAGGAAATCAATCTTGCACAGCCTTCGGGATGGCCCTGGATGGGTCTTGCCCAATACATGGTATCACTTGGGTGAAACAGTTCCAAAAATCCATCTTAACATTATTCACATAGAGAAGCACACCAAAGTTTGTGACAGAGCAGGAAATCAAACTTGGGTACTCCTAACTGGGTCTATGAAAGAAGATCTCAGATCTTTTTCTTCTATTTCATCCCCCCCCCCCCCCCCCCCACTTCTAGACTTATTTTTGAGCAGTCTGCATTTTCCAAGAGACAAGAATGAATGTCTTACTGTGAATATAAATTTAATGAAATATACATCATGGGAATTGGAGGAAAGCACATTATTTCTAATTCTAGAGGCACACCCAGAAATGAAGAGAATTTGATGATGGCAAACTCATACATTAGGACTCTTCCTAGCTGTCCTGATTATCGCATAATTAAACAAGATCCACATGCAGTATAAATATTGCCAGAGTCCAAGAGTGCTGATGATTTGTGATGTGTTCAGAATGTTTTGTATGCAGAATTCAAGAGGATATGGAAGAACTCAACTGCTATACAAAAGAATCTGGGAAGACAAGGTGAGCTTCATCGTCCTCATCTGCCCTTGTCTTTCATGTGTTCTGAGAAGGGTTCAAAAAGGGGGCCGACAGATTCAATGTAGCACTGAAGAATTACACTTTGAGTAGCATGGCAGAAGTTAAATAAAGTTATGGTGGTGAAGTTGGTGTGGGGAGGGTAGGAAGTATGATACCTACTTTAGTGTTGGAGACCTGGATTGTGTTTTCTTGGCTGAGAGGGAGTGATTTACTCTTTTAATTCCCCAACAGAGTACCTTAGTGGACCTGGCTTCATAGCTTTCCAACCCTGCCTCTCTGCTTTGGAAGCATTCATGTAGCTCAATCAGGAATGAGCCACCATGACGTCTACCCCTCATTCAACCTTCCCTCGGATGAGTTGTAGGTGTGTTCCTTTTCACTTTTGCTGTGCATTTCAAGTTTGCCTGGAGCAGCATTCAACTTAGAGCAGTGTCCCCAAAGTATTAAACTGAAAACTAAGTGTGTCAAGATATTCTTGGCATGACAGGAGCTGTATAAATGCAAATCATTCCAAATGTCACCTTTATAATGAGAGTGCAAATGGACTTGGACATGTGCTGCTGAATGGGGACAATTCATAATGTACTCAAGGTTACAGGCACAATGTGAAGACTCATGTGGACATGGTGCACTAGATCTGTGATCGCCTGGACGATGCATGTTAATTCTCAGATCTTTCTGTTCATTTTCTTTTGCCTTGTAGGATAAGGCAGTGGCGTAGCCACAGGTGTACCTGGGTGGGCCAGGGCCCACCCACTTAGGGCTCAGGCCCATCCACCAGTAGCACATGTTTAGCGGTAGCTGGTGGAGATCCCAAGCTCTGCCAGCTGAAGACTTTCCCCTGGTAGTAGTAACAAAATTCTACTCTACACAATACTGGCACCTGCGCATGCTCAGTTTTCAGCACATGCCTGCTGCAGACTGCCAAGGTGGAAAGAAGCATTTTCCTGCCAGCTGAGATATTTTTTTGGTGGGGGGGGGGGGGGGGGAGAGCATTTGGTGCCCACCCACTTCTTATCAAGGCCCACCCAAAATCTGTTGTCTGGCTACGCCCCTAGGATAAGGTAAATTGAGCTTCCTACTACCCTTAGAACATTTTGCTCCTTGCTCTAGTAGAGTGAGCAGGGTAACTAAATGCAAAAGAAACAATGCTGGAATTTTTGCAGCAAAACAGCAGAAAACATAACTGTAATACACACTAGAATACAATGCAGTAGGCGACCTTACCGGACTAACCTCTTCTACTGTACAGCATAGTCTCCATCTCTCTATCTGTCTGTCTATCTCTAAGCCAAGGCATCCAAAACCATGGGTCATGACCCCCAATAGGGTTGCTAAACCTGTATTTGGGGTCATGAGCTGGGCATGCTGTCCATACAAACATCATCAGCCAGCACCTCCGGGGCTCATGTGCTTTCTGTGACTGCGATTACGGGTTCATGGCCACAGAAAGTTTGATAAGCACTGAAACATAACTGCATTTGCGTTGCTGTTGAAGCCATTTCTGTCAGCAGCTTCTCATTGGTAACTAATCTCTCACTCTTAATTCCTTCAGCATGATTTCAGAGAGGATGGAGAGGGAATTTCTAGCAGCTACCCAAGCTCTGACAGACAGAACCCCTTCATCAATTCACTCCCCATTAACTCCAGGCACTGACTGTTCCTTAGTAGAGGACGAGGGATGGAGAGATGCTTACCATGATGTGAAGAGCTCAGGATGAAGAGCTGACAGACTAGAAATGTCTGCCCTGAATAGAGAAGGAATGAATATAAAAAAATTAAATTATATAACACCCATGGGCAGTAGCAGATTCTGGCCTCTGTGCCCAAAAGAGTGGAGGAGTAGCCTAAAAGTGCAGTGGTCTGCAAACCAAGTTCAATTCCTCCTTGTGACCCTGGGCAAGTCACTTAACCCTCTATTGCTCAAGGTACAAAACTTAGATTATGAGCCCACTAGGGATAGAGGAATTGCCTGCATATCCTATATAATAATTCTTACCTCCAACATTCTATGCATCTGCCTGCCTGTGTCCGTAACATTCTTCACAGATGGGCTCCGAAGCCCTAACTGATGACACTAGACCCATTATGATGTGTCCTATATAATAATTCTCACCTCCAACGTTCTATGTGTCTGCCTGCCTGTGTCCGTAACTTTCTTCACATAGGCTCCGAAGCCCAGAGGGTTGGCGGCGGGAAGAGGGGCTCGAGAGGGTCGCAGCAGGGGGGTCCAGGGATCAGAAACTCTGAGGGGGGGTCAGGAAATTGGAGGAAGGGGGTCTGCAAATCGGAAGGAGGGAGGCAGGGAGGTGGGGTCTGGATCTCGGAGAGAGGGAGGGGGGTCTGCAAATCGGAGGGAGAGAGGCAGGGATGTGGGGTCTGGAACTCGGAGGGGGGTCTGGAATTTGGAAGGGGGAGGGGGGTCTGGAATTTGGAGGGAGGGAGGGGGGTCTGGAACTTGGGGGGAGGGAGGGAGGGGGGTCTGGAACTTGGAGGAGGGGACGAGAGGGGAGGAGGGGGGGAATGCACCACCTGTACAAAAACTAAAAAAAAAAAAAAAGAAAACGGGGGGACGACCCTGGAACTCGGAGGAAGGAAGGGGGGATGACGACCCTGGAACACGGAGGAAGGGGGGACACTGGAACTGGGTGGGAGGGAGGGGCCCCAGGCACACACACTCTCTCACAGACACACTCACACCCAGTCTCACTCTCTCTGTCACACACACACACTCGCAGATTCACTTTCTCTCTCACACACACTCTCTCAAACATACACACTCCGAGGAAAACCTTGCTAGCGCCCGTTTCATTTGTGTCAGAAACGGGCCTTTTTTACTAGAACTGTAATAAAAGCATATGGAGATATACTTAAAGACCTCAATATATGTTCTTTGGAAGAAAGGCGGGAGAGGGGCGATATGATAGAGATGGTTAAATACCTATGCGGCATAAGTGCACAGGAGGCAAGTCTCTTTCGACTGAAAGGAAGCTCTGGAACGAGGGGGACAGGATGAAGGTGAAAGGGGATAGACTCAAAAGTATCCTGAGGAAATACTTCTTCGTGGAAAGGGTGGTGAATTCATGGAATGGCCTCCTGGTGGAAGTGATGGAAACAAAACCAGTATCTGAATTCAAGAGAGCTTGGGACAAATACGTAGGGTCCCTAAGGGAGTGATAGGGAGAGTAGATGGCATGGATGGGCAGACTGGATAGGCCACATGGAGGGGCATAATTGAACGAAAATGCCTATCTCCATGGGCGTTTATCTCCGAGAACGGGTCCGTGAAGGGGCGGACCGAACCGTATTTTGGGAAAAAATAGACGCCCATGTTTTATTCAACAATGTGTGAGCTGGGCGTTTTTGTTTTTCAGCGATAATGGAAAATAAAAGCGCCCAGCTCAAAAACGAATAAATCCAAGACATTTATTCGTGGGAGGGGCCAGGATTCGTAGTGCACTGGTCCCCCTCACATGCCAGGACATCAACCGGGCACCCTAGGGGGCACTTTTACAAAACCAAAAAAACAGGTAAAAGAGCTCCCAGGTGCATAGCACCCTTCCCTTGTGTGTTGAGCCCCCCAAATCCCCCTCAAAACCCACTGCCCACAAGTCTACACCATTACTATAGCCCTAAGGGGTGAAGGGGGGCACCTACATGTGGGTACAGTGGGTTTGGGGGGGGGTTGGACGACTAATAAGCATTAAGCAGCACAATTGTAACAGGTAGGGGGGATGGGCCTGGGTCCACCTGCCTGAAGTCCACTGCACCCCCTAACAACTCCTCCAGTGACCTGCATACTGCTGCCAGGGAGCTGGGTATGACATTTGAGGGTGAAAATAAAAAGTTGTGAAACATCATTTTTTTGTGGTGGGAGGGGGTTAGTGACCACTGGGGGAGTCAGGGGAGGTCATCCCCGATTCCCTCCAGTGGTCATCTGGTCATTTAGGGCACTTTTTGGGGCCTTATTCGTGAAAAAACAGGGTCCAGGAAAAGTGTCCTAAATTCTAGCTAAAAACGCATACTTTTTTCCCATTATCGGTGAAATGCGCCCATCTTTGTTCGGCAGATAACCACGCCCCAGTTCCGCCTTCGCCACACCTCTGACACGCCCCCATCAACTTTGTCCGCATCCGCGACGGAGTGCAGTTGAAAACGTCCAAAAATCGGCTTTCGATTATACCGCTTTATTCGTTTTTGTGAGATAAACGTCCATCTCCCGATTTAGGTCGGAACTTGGGCGTTTTTCTCGTTCGATTATAAGCAGGATGGTCTTTATCTGCCTCCATTTTTCTCTGTTTCTAAATGTAAACCACTTTGGTTGTGCCACAGAAAGGTGGCATATCAAATTCATTTTCCCTCTTTTTTGTTTGTTGCTCCTGCTGCACGAAGACCACATGTGAAATCCTTTAGTTGCTACTATTATACGTGTGCAGTGTTAATTTAATCAGCCTTCAGACATCTTTTTCATTCAGGTCATTCTACTCAGGCCAGAATCCCTCTCCCATCCTTGGCACTGAAGGCTCCGGAAGATCTCGTATAGTACAATTCTCTTCTAATTCATTTACATAATCCAACACCAGTGCTAACCAGCAGAGACTCAGCATGATAAACTCAACTCCGTGGGTTTTTTTGGCACTGAGTTGAGCTTATCATACTGAGACTCTGTTGCACTCAGAAGTTTGTAGACCTCTGCCGTATCTCCCTTCAGATGTCCCCTCTCCAAGTTGAGGAGCCCTCACCTTTACAGCTTTCCCCAGGGCGCTTTTTCTAACAAAAAAGTTGCCGGTACTCAAATGCCAGACCACCCTTCAGGAGTGGGGTGACCACTGAGGGCCTCACCCCACAATAGCCAGGCCCCCTGCAACCAATCACAAGGCAAGAATTGGTGTGTAGAGCTTGAGATCTTTCATTAAAACTCAGGGACCATGGGTCAATTTTAGCAGACAATGGAAAAGGTGCCTGTACTCAGTACCCTCAAGTACCCCCTCAAAAAAAGCCCTGGCTTTTCCTTACAAGGAAATTGTTCCATTCCCTTAATCATTCTGGTTGCCCTGCTCTGCACCTTTTCTAATTCCTTTGCATGTTTTTTTGAGCGGTCAACCCCATGAAGCCTTGTGATAGTCACTGTTTTCTTCCGCATTCCTTTCCTGATCATTTTAAACATTGCGCTCGTGTCTTTTGCTCACTGAGCTGAGGATTTCAACATATTGTCCACAATGACTCCACGATCCTTCCACAACCCAGCATCATGTACCTGTAGTTGGGATTATTTTTGCCTTTGTACCTCACTTTGCACTTGCCCACGTTAAATTTCACCTGCCAAATGGATATCAGGGTATCCCAGGCCCACAAGATCCTCCTGCAATTTCTCACAATCCATTTGCGATCTAACATCTTTGAACAATTTTATCTCGTCTGCAAATGTGATCACCTCACTCGTTCCTCCCTTTCCTAGATCATTTATAAATATGATAAAAAGTCCCAGTTTAGATTCCTGGTACCCTCCACTGTTCACTTTTTCCGTTATTTATTATTTGTAGCATTTGTATCCCACATTTTCCCACCAATTTGCAGGCTCAATGTGGCTTACATTTGCCGTAATGGCGGTTGCCATTTCCGGGTAACAGAATTACAAATGGTATTGTGATAAGGTGCATACATACATGGTAACATACATGGAACATACATGGAATATAACATATGAGACAGATCATGTTATATATATATATATATATATATATATATATATATATATATATATATATATAATACAGCAGCCAGACTCATCTTCGGAAAACCAAAATATGAAAGTGCAAAACCATTACGAGAGAAGCTACACTGGCTTCCACTCAAGGAACGCATCACTTTTAAAGTATGCACATTAGTCCACAAAATCATTCACAGTGAAGCCCCAGCCTACATGTCTGAGTTAATAGACTTACCACCCAGAAACGCTAAAAGATCATCCCGAACTTTCCTCAATCTCCACTTCCCTAATTGCAAGGGCTTGAAATACAAGACGCTGCACGCGTCAACCTTTTCTTACATGAGCAAGCAGTTCTGGAATACACTGGAATACACTGCCGCGCAACCTGAAAACGATCTACGAGCAAGCCACCTTCCGCAAACTATTAAAGTCCACACTCACTGTTCAGTAATGCATCAATACATCCACTTCTGAACTCTCATCCCCCGTAATCTCATCTCACCTATACCTTACTCACAGAAAAATGTATACTATATGTCTTCTTGTTATTATAAATTGCCCTTTTAGCTTCCCGTTGTCTCCTTCCAATGTTTCACGGTTCTTTTCCATTGTTATATTCTTTAACGATACTTTGATTTTGTCTCGCATAACTCTTCACAATGTAATCCATAACCGAGTTGTAACAAATTGTATTTCCATCAATCATAATGTATTCTAAGCCACACTGAGCCCGCAGAAAGGTGGGAAAATGTGGGATACAAATGCAATAAAATAAATAAATAAATAAATAAATAAATAAATAAATAAATAAATAAATAAATATATATATATATATATATATATATATATATATACCATGTGCATACATACATGGTAAAGAAGAATATATTATGGTATTGCATGAAGGTTCCTGAGTAATAAATTGGATTATAACATACATTAGGTCATCGACTATAGAGAGATCCTATTCGATATAAGGTTTAAAGTGATAGTGCTTGATTATTCACAGCAAAGAGGTTAATTGAGAAAAGTGACCTTCTTCTATTCTGTTTAAATTCGCAGAAATAGACACAGGTCTCCAGATAGCGGTGAATTCTCTGCTCTGACCTGATGCATGCTTTTTTTTTTTTTGTGCAGGGGATGGGGGGGAGTCACCTCATCTGTTTTGTGTTTGGAATGGGGACAGCGTTGATGAGCAGGAGATGTTTTAGATTGAAGCTGAGAGCTCTTTGCAATCACTGCCATCACTACCCCTTCCTGCTCCTCAGCGGGCTCTTTCCTTAATAAGCATTCTCCTGTGAGAATTAGGAGAGAAACGGTGAGCCCCAGAGACAGACTTTGGAGAAAAGGGGTCACCTCTTGATATCTCTTAACACAGCTGTTCAGAAACATTTGATCCAGATGAGCTTCCATGATCTTGAATAAACTAGAGTGGTAACTAATCAGTGGTTTTTCTACTGTGAGGCTTATTGTAAATTTTCCCTCAAAAACAGAGAAGTTTTAATACATTTTTAAATTTTTTTCAATAGATCAATGGGTGGTGTTAAGGGATTAGGCCGGTTTTAGATGCACGCTGGTTTCAGTGTTACTGCATGCCCTTTTCCTGACACATTAAAAATAACCTACTTTTTACTACGGCTTAATAAAAGGGCCCTTAAAACCAACTCGTTCTCAACAAGAATAAATAAATAAATACCTTATTCTGCCTGCCAAGCTTCCTCCCTTCTTCCTTCCCAATGTCTGTTTCCTTTTCTCCATACTATACCCCCCTCTCTATTTATTCCTTTAAAAAAAATGTGATTAACCACCTCTTTGAACTAAAGAGCTGTTTACAGAGCACCACAGAGAGGGTGGTGGATGCTTGGAATGCCCTCCCGCGGGAGGTGGTGGAGATGAAAACGGTAACGGAATTCAAACATGCGTGGGATATGCATAAAGGAATCCTGTGCAGAAGGAAGGGATCCTCAGGAGCTTAGCCTAGAATGGGTGGCAGAGCTGGTGGTTGGGAGGCGGGACTAGTGCTGGGCAGACTTATACGGTCTGTGCCGGGGCTGGTGGTTGGGTGGCGGGGATAGTGCTGGGCAGACTTATACGGTCTGTGCCAGAGCTGGTGGTGGGAGGCAGGACTGGTAGTTGGGAGTGCATCACTTTGAACTTCTTTGTATTGAATTTTAATCGCCAAACATTAGGCCAGTCTTCTAACTTTTGTAGATCCTTTTTCATGTTCTCCACTCCCTCCAGGGTGTCCACACTGTTACAAATCTTGGTATCATCCGCAGAAAGGCAAACCTTACCTGTGTTCAGTACTGGTCTCCGTATCTCAAAAAAGATATAGTAGAATTGGAAAAGGTACAGCGAAGGGCGACGAAAATGATAGTGGGGATGGGACGACTTTCCTATGAAGAGAGGCTGAGAAGGCTAGGGCTTTTCAGCTTGGAGAAGAGACGGCTGAGGGGAGATATGATAGAAGTGTATAAAATAATGAGTGGAATGGATCGGGTGGATGTGAAGCGACTGTTCACGCTATCCAAAAATACTAGGACTAGAGGGCATGAGTTGAAGCTACAGTGTGGTAAATTTAAAACGAATCGGAGAAAATTTTTCTTCACCCAACGTGTAATTAGACTCTGGAATTCGTTGCCGGAGAACGTGGTACGGGCGGTTAGCTTGACGGAGTTTAAAAAGGGGTTAGATAGATTCCTAAAGGACAAGTCCATAGACCGCTATTAAATGGACTTGGAAAAATTCCGCATTTTTAGGTATAACTTGTCTGGAATGTTTTTACGTTTGGGGAGCGTGCCAGGTGCCCTTGACCTGGATTGGCCACTGTCAGTGACAGGATGCTGGGCTAGATGGACCTTTGGTCTTTCCCAGTATGGCACTACTTATGTACTTATGTACTTATGTACCTTCTAACCCTTTGGCAATGTTGGTCACAAATATATTAAACAAAATCAGCCCCAGCACCAATCCTTGAGGTACTCCACTACTCATCTTTCCTTCCTCTGAGTGAATTCCATTAACCACCACTCTCTGGCATCTGTCTGTCAACCAGTTCCTAATCCAGTTCACCCCTTTGGGTCCTAACTTCAGCCTGTCAAGTTTATTCAAGAGCCTCCTATGAGGAACTGTGTCAAAGGCTTTGCTGAAATCTAAGTAGATTACATCTAGAGCACATCCTTAATCCAATTTTCTGGTCAACCAGTCAAAGAATTCAATCAATCATTTGGCATGATTTACCTTTGGTAAAATCATGTTGTCTCAGATCTTGTAACCTATTGGATTCCAGGAAATTCACATAAGTACATAAGTACATAAGTACACAATCTTTTCCTTCAGCATCGCTTCCATTATTTTCCAATAACCAAAGCGAGGCTTGCTGGCTTGTAGTTTCCAGCTTCTTCTCTCTCTGTCACCACTTTTGTGAAGAGGGACCGCATCCGCTCTTCTCCAATCCCACGGAACCTCTCCCGTCTCCAAGGATTTATGAAACAAATCTTTAAGAGGACCCACCAGAACCTCTCTGTGGTCCCTCAATATCCTGGGATGAATTCCGTCCGGTCCCATGGCTTTGTCCACATTCAAATTTTCAAGGACTTTCTTCTGTAAACAGTGCTATATCTGCTCCATTTTCATAAGTACCTTTGCCAGTCAATCATGATCTTTCTCCAGGATTTTCTTCTGTGAACACAGAGGAGAGGTATTTGTTTAGCAAGCTTGTTTTTTCCTCATCATTATCCACAAAGCGGTTCACAGCATCTTTCAGTCTCACAATTCCATTTTTATTTATTTATTTATTGCATTTGTACCCCACATTTTCCCACCTATTTGCAGGCTCAATGTGGCTTACTGTACATAGTACCGTCAAAGGCGTTTGCCCAGTCGGTGGAAAACAAATACAAAGTTGTATAGTGATCGTATGAGGTATAAGTGGAGGGTCGGAATGAATGAAGATTGCGTGATGTCCTGTTCAATCATAGTCATGCTGTGTTGGTAGGTGAAGAGGGTTACGTGGGGTCGTTGGGGTAGGCCTTTTTGAAGAGGTTGGATTTTAGTAATTTCCTGGTCGTGGATTGTTTTCACAGCTTTTGGGAGCCCATTCCATAGTTGTGCGCTTATGTAAGAGAAGCCGGCTGCATAAGTTGTTTTGTATTTCAGTCCTTTGCAATTTGGGTAGTGAAGGTTTAGGTAGGGTCTTGATGATCTGACTTTGTTTCTTATTGGTAAGTCTATGAGGTCTGTCATGTATCCTGGGACTACGCCGTACATGATTTTGTGGACTAAGGTGCAGATTTTGAAGATGATCCGTTCTTTGATTGGGAGCCAATGCAACTTTTCTCAGAGGGGGTTTGGCACTTTTGAAGCGTGTTTTGCTGAATAGCAGCCTGGCTGCTGTATTTTGGGCGGTCTGGAGTTTTTTTTTATGAGTTGTTCTTTGCAGCCCGCATAGATTCCGTTGCAATAATCTGCATGGCTTAGGACCATTGAAAAGTTGCTCTTGGGAAGAAAGGTTTTAATCATTTGAGCTTCCACATTGAATAGAACATTTTCTTTGTTACAGAGTTTACTTGACTGTCGAGGGTAAGGATGCGATTGAGTGTGACACCGAGTACTTTCAAACTGTCCGAGGTAGGGAGGGTATGTCCTGGAGTATTTATGGTTGTGGGTTTGTATTTGTTATATGGAGAGGAGAGGATGTCTTCTTCCTTTCACTAATGTACCTGAAAAAATTCTTGTTGCCCCCCTTACATTTCTAGCCATTTGTTTTTCCGCTTGTGCTTTTGCCAGCCGTAACTCCTGCCTCCACTAAGCGGATAGTGTCATGGCAGTCTGCCCAGATATTCAGCTGCACTATCTGGGTTTGTACTGCTGGTCGGACTCGGTCAGTAGGAGTTTTCTGGGTAAGAGCCACTTAGAAAACTGACCTCAGAATAATTATCTCCTCTGCTTCTTTCTCCTTTCCCATTCTCCAGTTGTCTCTGCTTGCTCTCTCTTCTATCTTCCCTCTTTCTCTATGAATAAATATTGTACTTTACCAAACCTTGATGTCACATGCTACAAATTAAAATATAAAAGTGATAGAAAAACCCCCCCAAACAATATAATAATACTAATACAATAATGATGACATAAAACTGCAAATAAGAACTAATTTCAAAATAAACAGAATAACAGACCCACCCATTAAAAAAAAACCTAAAAGACACCAACATAAACCCACAATCAAAGACCAACTAGCCAGACAAAAAGTAATAAGAAAAAAAAACTCCCTTTCCTAGGCTAACTGCTGCTACCTTTAAAGGCAGCCTTCCCATTTTACTCAATCTTTCCGACAGTGAATTAATAGAAGCTTTGTAGAATTGCAAGGTGTCCCTCTTATATCACAGCCATTACACAGCCAGGGCTTTGAACGGCTGACTGATTGTTCTGTAATATCAACCTCAAGGGCCTGAGTGTTTCTTTTAAAAAGCCTTTGCTTTGATGTAACTTATGTTCACTTTTCCTTCAGATATGTCTGACCCTGCTATTACATGGCACAATACATATATGCAGGCCACAGTAGGATGTTGCTATGCTTTCTGCCTTGTCTTCTTGCAGTGCCATGACCATCACCTGAGTGCACTGTACCCCCCTCCCCTTGCTTCCTGCTGCTGGTGGCTGCTTTGAAGACTTTTGACGTGATATGGAAATTTCTGCAAAGACAAATCTATGGAAAAACAGAAGAACAGTGCAATGATAGAGGGATGAAAAAGAGATTGGTCTTTGCTGAATAGATGAATGAAACATTGTGTTGCTGTTTTAGTCCTCTTAAATATGTAGGGGTCGATATTCAGCACATAGTGCCACTGAACATACCCTCTAAACACCTAAGCCAAAACTGCCCATGTTGTGGGTGGTCTTGGGGGTGGAGTCGGAGCAGAGTTGACACTTACCTGGTTAGATGCTGGATAAGCTAACCGGACAAATTGGACTGCATAAAACACAGCCCTACGTTTGTCCGGCGTAACTTATCCGGTTAAGGGCTGAATATCGGCCCTTAACCGGATAAGAACTGGCCATCCGCACATGCCTGGATATTCAATGCTGGTTATCAGGACATGGCCTAGCATTGAATATTTGGGCATAAAGCCGGCAGTGGCTAAAAAGTTTCTGACTGCTGCCAGCTGAATATTTACTGTGTAATACATAAGAACATAAGAATAACCATAGTGGGTGAGGCCAATGATCCATTTAGCCCAATATCCGGCCAAAGCAGGTCACAAGTACCTGGCAGAATCCCAAAGAGTAGTAAGATTCTGGAATCCCAAAGAGTAGCAACATTCCAGAATCTCAAAGAGCAGCAACATTCTGGAATCCCAAAGAGCAGAAACATTCCGGAATCCTAAAGAGTGGCAAAATTCCAGAATCCCAAAGAGTAGCAACATTCCAGATTCTCAAAGAACAGCAACATTCTGGAATCCCAAAGAGCAGAAACATTCCGGAATCCTAAAGAGTGGCAAAATTCCAGAATCCCAAAGAGTAGCAACATTCTAGAATCCTAAAGAGTAGCAACATTCCGGAATCCCAAAGAGTAGCAAGATTCCAGAATCCCAAAAAGTAGCAAAATGCCATGTTACCAATCCCAGGGACAGCAGTGGCTTCCCCCAGGGCCACCGAGAGCTGGGGACAGGGGGGACA
Source organism: Microcaecilia unicolor (assembly GCF_901765095.1). NCBI lineage: Eukaryota > Metazoa > Chordata > Amphibia > Gymnophiona > Siphonopidae > Microcaecilia > Microcaecilia unicolor. The sequence goes on from NC_044041.1 coordinate 191,831,725, forward strand.
AAATTCCCGGGGCCCGGGCCTCCAGGGGGGCCTGGCGCCGGCGCCGTCACCTGGCCCGCCCTCCGTCACTCCCAGAACTAACCTTAAGCCTCCTTTCACTTCGCAGCAAGCAGCAGCAGGTCAGGCTACTCCTTCCTTCCATGTCCTGCCCTCGCCTGACGTAACGTCCGCGAGGGCGGGGCACGGAAGGAAGGAGGAGAGGTCTGCCCTGCCGCTGCTTGCTGCGAAGTGAAAGGAGGCTTAAGGTTAGTTCCGCGGGCCCGGCCTGATAGCGGGTGGAGGGGGGCCCGGCAACCTCGGGTGGGTGAGCGGCGACCTTGGGTGGGCGGGGCCCGGCGACCTCGGGGGGGGGCGGGGGCGGCCTTGTCCCGGGCCCGGCTCTGGCTCTCGGCGGCCCTGGCTTCCCCATATCTGTCTCAATAACAGGCTATGGACTTTTCCTCCAAGAACTTGTCCAAACCTTTTTTTTAACCCCAGATTCACTAACCGCTCTAACCACATCTTCTGGCAACAAGTTCCAGAGCTTAATTATTCATTGAGTGAAAAAATATTTCCTCCTATTTGTTTTAAAAAATATTTTTAGTAATAATGGTCAATAGTTAAATTGAAGTCAGTACCTTATTATTGAACTAATTGACAGAAGTATTAAGTCTAATTAAATTATACCACCTGCAATTTGTTTGCTGGCTTTTCTCTTTGAATATAAGGGGGCAGGTTTGCTTTCTTATACTGGGCCTGTTGGCAATTGTAACCTAAAGTCTGTCTTGTGTGAAACCTATCATTACCTGTCATGGCCTACTTCCTTGGTGTGGTCAAGGAATTTCTGGTGCCGCTTGGCTCTAATATTCCGTTGCCCTGGTCAATGTGTCTCATTGCCAAAATGCAGAAGAGCATTTCAGCCCAGTGCTTGGATAAAAAGGAGGGGCCTGATATTCAAAAACAGCTGAATTTCTAAATTTGTTACCTATTTTCAGCCAAACTTAGGAGCCTAAAGAGTAGATACTCAGCGGGATTTAAACAGTTAGGAAGGCTCCTACCCAGTTAAACACCGCTGGCCTGCTCTGCTGCTGTTAGTGGTTAGTGCAAGGGTGATCAGGAGCAAAATCAGGACAGAGCCAGGAGGGACCCAGTGAGTTGCAATTTTCAGTTCACTAACTGGGTAAATGCTTGGATAAAATTAGGACATCAAAAAAGCCACAGTACACTGATTTGAGTGAATTTCTTGAAAAAGACAGTAAATAATTCATCATAGAATAATGTACATATAGGTACCCACATTGCACAGGTGGTACAGCAAAATATTCCAAAGATATTTTTATATGCTTACTATGTAAAGATTCTGAAAATTGCCTTCTCATTATTTTCCTTGTTGAGGCCTATCGGATAGCTCAGGACTAGAGGGTCCAGCTCTTGGTGGCCCATTGCAGATATTTCTAAACATAATCCAAGCTATGCATTCATTGAGTTGTACATGTGGGAAGTCACACACAACAGTGAGGCCAAGAGAGGGTAGGACTGAGGTGCATGTGGATTTCAGTACTGGAAGACCAGGAGGTGACGCAGAGCAGAAATGAGATGCACTGGCAAAGCTAGAAGTATAGGTCCAGGGGCGGACTGACCATTTGGGCAACTAGGCAGTGCCCAAGGGCCCAGAGGCTTTGCCCAGATGCCCGCCGCACACTACAGCCCACCACCCAGTCCTACCCTGAAAGGTGTGCCGCTGGAGATCTAGTGGTCTCTGCGGGGGGGGGGGGGGGGGACATGTTCTTTCCTGCCCACTGTGACGCCGCTATTCCCCCTGCCCTGCACTGCCTTATTTTAATAATGGTAGCCGAGACTCCCTGCGGAAGTCTCGCGAGACTGTCAAGACCCACGAGACTACCGCAGGAAGTCTCGGCCACCATTTTGAAAACACGGCTGCGCCAGCAGGTGGAGGAATAGTGGCAGGCAGCAGGCAGGAAAGAACATGCTCTCCCCCCCCCCCCCATAGAGACCACTAGACCACCAGGGCCCTTCAGGTAGGACCAGGGCAGCAGAGGCGTTGGCTGCGGCAGTAGGCGGGGCAGCAGCGTGGTGGTAGGGGAGTATCGGGCAGCAGCCGGGCAGGGGGCCCAGACCACTCTCAGTCCACCGCTGTGTAGGTCTCAATATTGGAACAGAAGTGGGAGCTACATGGCAGGATGGAGCTGTACACTGGCGGAGCAGTGTACGTAGGCTCTGAATAGTGGCAGTGGGAAGTGTGTTGCAGGACAGACTTGAGCTGTATTGGCAAGGCAGTGTTTAGGTGTTAGACAGGGGTGGGCAACCTGTGACTTGCCATTGAATTTATGTCGCCCACAAAACCACGTGAAGTATACACAGAAAACAACCCACACAAATGTTATTAACCAGGGTTTTGTTGCCAGTGGAACCATTGAAGAATTCAATAATAGGACAAGATTTGTTTGACAGTGTCAGGAACTGTTTGGAAAGACAGATGTATGTGGTGACAGACCATTGCAGTAATAATTTATGTTCATTCAGTCATCGCATTGTGTCTTGTTGGCAGTGAATTATGTGATGCATTTGTTAATTGTCTGTGTTCGGCCCACTAGGGGTAACGCTGACATTCATGCCGCCCTCTGTGTATAAAGGTTGCCCACCTCTGAGTTAGGAGGTTAACATCAACATTTACTGTATAAACTTGGCATCTTCTGAAGCTTATTAAAAGAATAGACTTTTCAACGGATGGCTTCCTGGTAGCAGCTTTGATTTCCATATTTATAATCTCCAACAGTTTGGTTTTACTACATGGCAGAATAATCACTCAGTGATTGCCAACAAGCTCAGCTTACTACAGAGAAAATGACAGGATTGCTTTTTAGGAGGGCTTTGTTTGTATTTTAAACACATAATAATTCACTGAATGATGCACATCCAGCGGCCATGCTGCTACTGTGTCTAGGTTTTGTGTTGGTTCCGGAAACGTACATAGCATTCAGGCATTCCTCGGAGCCAGCTACAAGGGCTGTGGTGGACCTTCCAGAGCAATTCCTACTAATCAAATCTTGGCAATGAGGAGGCCTGTAAGTCAGACACCTTGTTCCTAAAGCAGAGGGAGATCAAGTGACAGGTCAAGGTCAAGGTGATAACATTGTTTCTTAAGTGTTCGTTCAGTTTCCTTTTATTGCCACACTGTATAGAGGACACAGAGGGAGAGGAGAAATGAGAGCCAGGGCTGTCTCTGCAATCAATTACTCTTGTTGGATATTTATTTATACATTTATTTATTAGGATTTATTTACTGCCGTTTTGAAGAAATTCATCCAATGTAGCGTGCAAAAAGATGAATCTGGACATAGGCAATAGACAATATCAACAGAAAAAAAATATTCAAATATTCGACGCAATACACAACGAAACATAGAAGCCAACTTTTTAGAATGATTAATCCTTCTTGGACTAAGTGAAGGGATTTGCTCTATATTGAGAGTACTCGAGCATTCACAGAACTGCCACCTATGTAATAAGACATCTTAACAGACAGCATAGAGTGTAAGTGAAGGTGGAGCATATAGACAGATATGACAGAGTAAGATAGAGGCTAAGGGGACTAACTTAATGGAAGTTGCACGTAGAGTCGGAAAGGTACGCAATAATGATTTCAGCTAGGGTAGGAATGGATAAGCAAATCCTGCTACAGTACTGTATTTGCAGCCGGTGTTCGTCCTTGTGAGGGTGAGACTAGCTAGTTAGTTACTTCTTTCATTAAAATCTTAGGAGAAAAGCCAAGCATTCACCTGCTTCCTGAAGAAGAGATAGTCATGTGTTGAGTGAAGCGTTTCGGGGAGTGCATTCCAGAGTGTGGGGGCTACTCTACAGAAGGCTCGTTGGCGGATTTCACATCGAGTGATGTCCTTTGGAGAGGGTATGGTTAGGGATACTCCTTGGTAGGACCTTTGTGACATTGGATGTGCGTAGAGGGAGGTCCTGTTCTTCAAGTACTCTGGTCTATTTCCTTTAAGACCCTTGAAGGTCAGACACAGAGTTTGAAACTTAGCCCTGTATTGTACTGGGAGCCAGTGACATTTTTTCAGAAATGGTATGATGTGATCATATTGCTATATCTAGCAAAGCAATAAACTGTTATAAACATCACCTGAGAAATGGATGGCCCTTGACATGGCTGATGACCCAAATCTCATACAACAAGAGAGCTGGAGAGGAGAGATGGATCAAGAGTGGCGTGTGGGGCTGTTTGTATAGGCATTGGATCAGATGGGAGCAAGGAAGGCAGCTTGGGAGGGGGCTGGTCTATATATATGCATGTTTAGAAGAGGGGAAGGACAGAACTGATCAACAGGTAGATAGATTAGAAAGTTCAGGGAGGAACTCAGGCTAGAAGCTCATGTTCTTTGAAAAGTACTCTTCCAATTGGCTGACTATACAGTCAGCTAGCCCAGAGGCACAGCCAGACTCAGTATTTTGGATGGGCCCAGAGTCAAATTGGATGGGCCCTTCCACATGCCCCCTCCACCCCAACCACACACCATAAATATCTTCCTGGAGATATTTTTTAAGAACATAAGAGGATTTTTTTTTCACCTACCCCACATCTTCTCCCTGTCCACGGTGGCGTTCTGGCATCTGCACTCCTGTCTCTGATCTCTGTCCCTCCCCGATGTTGGTACAGGCTTCCTCGATCCAATGAGTCCGGCATCCTGTCTCCAACACTAGTGAGCCTGGATCATAAGATCAAAAAGTAGATTTGCCTCTCATAGCTCAATTCCAGGATGTGAAATGGCTTTCTCAAGTCTATCTGCCTAATCCTTTTTTATGGACTTTTCCTCCAGGAACTTGTCCATACCCTTTCTGAATCTCTCTCCTGGCTGTCAAATTTTTTTTTTCTCTAAAACTACCTCCCACCCCATCTATTCTGACTTGGTACAAACCGACATGAGAACTGTAGGCTAGCTTAGAGGTGTAGCTATGGGTGGGCCTGGGTGGGCCGTGCAGCCATGGAGGTGGGCCGTGCAGCCATGGAGGCGGGGGGAACACTTACTGCCATCCATTGAGGTGGCAGTAAGGGCTCACCTGGCGGTAACCGGGCAGCACGCAGCACTGCCTGATTACCACCGGGTAAACACCGGCGCTACAAAAATAAAAATATTTTTGTAGTGCGGTAAGTGTTGCATGCTGGGGGTGGGAACTACTGCCAGGCTGCTGCGGTAACCTGGTGGTAGTTCCAGATTAGTGAGCGGTAACCTGCATTGGGCTTGCTGCCATTTTGTAAAAGACCCCCTAAGTGAATCTGGACAATGACAGGCAGGGCTGCCGAGAGGGGGGGGGGGAGGGGGGGCAAAATTCCCCAGGCCTCCAAGGGGGGACCGGCGCCAGGGTCAGGCCACCGACGCTGCAGTCCCCCCGGTCTCACCTGCCTGCCTCCTCGGCTCTGGGCCCCCTTCATTCAAAGCGGCAGTCGCAGATCTGGCCTTCCCTCCCTGTGTCCCGCCCTCGTGGAAACCGGAAGTTACATCAGATGAGGGCGGGACACAGGGAGGGAAGGCCAGAAGAGAGGAGATCTGCAACTGCCGCTTTGAATGAAGGGGGCCCGGAGCCATGGAGGCAGGCAGGTGAGACCGCGGACTGCAGCAGCGGGGGGAGCGACGAGGGGCGGCAGCGGCGGGGAAGCAGGGGGGCGGAGGTGGGGCAGCCTTGCCCCGGTCCTGGCCTAGTCTCTTGGCGGCCCTGATGACAGGACTGAGTTTCATGCAGTCCGATTTGTCTGGTTAATTTATGTGGTTAAGTACCCTTAAACGCATTAGTGGGGAAAGGGAATGGGACATGATATATCGCCTTTCTGTGGTTACAATTAAAGCAGTTTACATACTATATAAGTGCTGACTCTGCCCCTGGACCGCCAACAAAATCGCCGGCTATAGCTTTAGCGGTTAGTGCGGAAATTCAATGGGGCTAACCATCTAAGCGCCAGCGGATAAACCTGCACAGGTGCCTCTCCTGCCCAGATAAATCACTAAGGGGTTCCCTTTACTAAGCCACGTAAGCGTCTACGTGCACCCAATGCACGCCTAAATGGAGTTACCACCCAGCTACCGCGTGGCTCTTGTGGTAATTTCATTTTTTGGTGAGTGTCCAATATGCGCACCTGAAAAAGAATTTTTATTTTCAGATGCGCATATCGGACACACACCAAGTGGCATTTGATGCTCGTAGGGCATTACGAGACTTTACTGCTAGGTCAATGGCTGGCGGTAAGGTCTCAGACCCAAAATGGACGCGCGCCAATTTTGATTTTGCAAAAAAAAAGAAAAAAAGCGAACCAGGAGCCTTCAAAAAAGGGACATAAGACCTTTAATCATATGCGTTGGTTAAACAATCTTTGAGTGGACCTGACACGGTCTGTGTTTCGGCGCACAGCGCCTGCACCAGGGGTCACGAATAGTAGCAGAAAAAATGCGGCAGTATTGTGAAACTTAATACAGTTGTTAGAAGCAGTATGCTGCAACGCCGTGTTGTCGCTTTGTCTTCCTCTCAGAGGCTGAGGGAGCAGCTGTCCGTTTTCTGTTTAGAGGGAGCAGAGCGCACGTGTCGAATGAGGCTATAGAGATGCAGCCCTGAAGCGCTCGCGCCACAGCACGGACAGCTGCTCCCTCAGCCTCTGCGTGGAAGACACAGGGACAACACGGCATTGCAGCATACTGCTTCTAACAACTGTGCGCCAAAACACGGACCGTGTCGGGTCCACTCAAAGATTGTTTAACCAACGCATATGATTAAAGGTCTTATGTCCCTTTTTTGAAGGCTCCTGGTACTTTTTTTTTTTTTTTTGCTATTTGGACTTTTGTTTGTACTTTGTTGCCTCTCTCTGCTATAATTTTGATTTTGCAACATGTCCATTTTCGGGAAAAACTTTAAAAAATGACCTTTTTACAGGCGCGCTGAAAAATGAACCTGCACGTGCCCAAAACCCACGCCTACGCTACCGTAGGCCGTTTTTCAGCGCACCTTAGTAAAAGGACCCCTTAGAATGTCGACCTCACAGTGTCCAAGGAAACACAGGTTTATCAGTAACCAAAACCTCATGTTCCATGAGGAATTTGGTCTAGTTTTGTATTTTTTCTTCTGCAGTTCTGTGCCTGGCATCCCTCTTGAAGCTCTGGAGGTACAAGAGACACTTTGTTGCTATGGTATCATCTTGAGTGCACCCGGTTTCTCTTGCATGTAACAATTGTTTTTCACAGTTAAGTTGCTACTTATTGTTTGGTGACGGACTGAATTAAAGAAGAAATATGCACCCGGGGCACTGTGACTGCACCTGCTCTTTGCCACCCTGCGAAAGCTGCCTCCCTAGGCAACCTCCTCCTCTGCATAATGGTTAGGCTGCCCCTGACTGTGTCCCACACAGGTACCCAGGATAGCATGCAGCGAGGGAGAGGAGTGGGCAGACCTAGCACATACCTTTTTAACTAATTATGAAAAAAAAACTCCAAACTGCACAAAACACGGCAGCCAGACTCATATTTGGCAAAATGAAATATGAAAGCGCAGGACCCTTAAGAGAGAAATTACATTGGCTTCCACTAAAAGAACACATTGCGTTCAAGGTCTGCACCCTGGTTCATAAGATCATACACGGGGAAGTTCCGGGGTATATGTCAGACCTCATAGATCTTCCAGCCAGGAACTCCACTAGTCTTATCACGTACGTTCCTGAATCTCCATTATCCTAATTGTAGGGGATTAAAATATAAACTTACATATGCATCCAGTTTCTGCTATATAGGTACGCAAACATGGAATGAATCACCAAAATATATAAAAACAACCCAAGACATAACCTAGACCACACCACCAGTACTACCCACACTCCAATTCTTTCCCCACATCTTTTACTTATATAGCTATGTTTCTGTGATACATTGTACCATACTTTGTATTACCTCTGTGATACATTGTAACATACTTTGCACTGTCTCTGTGATACTTTGTACCATACTCTGTAAACCGCACTGAACCTGCTATCGAGCGGGAAAGAGCGGGGTATAAATGCTACAAATAAAATAAATAATGAATTTTCGCAAACTATTGAAAACCAACCTATTCAAGAAAGCATACCACACTAATCCATCCTAAATGCCAGTTAAGAACATTTACACTTGGATCCACACAACAGGTAACTCTTTATTCCCAAACTGTCCATACTAATTTTTGCTATGATTTGAAGCTTAACATTACTGATCGTCCAAATAATTGCATCACGATAGAAGATTAATCCAATACCTCTTATTTGTAGTTATACAATTGAATTTTAGTACATGAATACCTAATCCTCTCTGTCTCCAATACCTCAACTACGTATTTCTCTTTTCCGGAAGTGGTACTTCACCATTACGGAACAATATATGCCACATTGAACCTGCAAATAGGTGGGAAAATGTGGGATACAAATGCTACAAATAAATAAATAAAATTTGGTGTGAATGCAAAAAATGTGCGTGCACTTTGCAATCATGCACAAATTTTCAAAGGAACAATCTGCCACTGGTCTCTAACCTCGTTCATTTAAAAGGCTGCAAAGTGGACATGAGAAAGCTCTGGGGGCCAACAAAAGATTTTAGGCTTGCAAATGTAATTTCAAAATACTCGTTTTGATTCTACAAGGATATTTTTTCTAAAACAATTCACTTTAAATGTGATTCCTGAGTAACCCACTTAGTGGGCCTTTTACAAAATGCACTAACAGACATCTCTAGCGTTTATTTATTTAATTATTAGGATTTATTTACTGCCTTTTTGAAGGAATTCACTGAAGGCGGTAAGAATAAATCAAACATGAGCAATAGACAATTACAGCAGTAAAAATATTCAAGTAACAATACAAAGTATGGCTTGGTATACTATTTACAATAGTCAACAGAGAAGGGCAATGAAAATGATAAAGGGGATGGGACGACTTCCCTATCAGGAAAGGCTTGGGCGTCCAGTGCTCTTCAGCTTGGAAAGGAGACGGCTGAGGGGAGGTAAGATGGAGGTCTATAAAATAATGAGTGGAGTGGAACGGGTAGACGTGAATCGTTTATTTGCTTTTTCCAAAACTACTAGGACTAGGGGGCATGCGATGAAGCTACAAAATAGTAAATTTAATAAGAATTGGAGAAAATATTTCTTCACTTAATTAAACACTGGAATTCATTGCCAGAGAATGTGGTAAAGGCGGTTAGCTTAGCGGGGTTTTAAAAGGGTCTGGACGGCTTCCTAAAGAAAAAGTCCGTAGACCATTATTAAATTGACTTGGGGAAAATCCACTGCTTATTTCTGGGATAAGCAGCATAAAATGTATTGAGCTTTTTTGGGATTTTCGCCAGGTATTTGTGACCTGGATTGGCCACTGTTGGAAACAGGATGCTGGGTTTGATGGACCTTTGGTCTGTCCCAGTGTGGCAATACTTATAAGTATATAACACAATACGTAATAGAACATTTTAATTGACAGTGTAGGGTATAAGCAAAGATGGAACATATCGATAGGTAAGAGAGTAAGAGGAGTTAGAAAGTAAGGTGACTAGTTTAAAGAAAGGTGCACATGAGGTCAGAGAGATGGTTAAATATTATCTCAGCAAAATTCGCCCTTTCCTCTCTGAGCACACCAGCCGAACTCTCATCCACGCTCTCATTACCTCTCGCCTTGACTACTGCAACCTACTCCTCACTGGCCTCCCACTTAGCCATCTATCCCCCCTTCAATCCGTTCAGAACTCTGCTGCACATCTTATATTCCGCCTGAACCGATATACTCACATCACCCCTCTCCTCTGGTCACTTCACTGGCTTCCAATCAGATACCGCATACAGTTCAAGCTTCTCCTTCTCACCTACAAATGCACTCAGTCTGCAGCCCCTCATTACCTCTCTATCCTCATCTCCCTTTACGTTCCCGCCCGTAACCTCCGCTCACAGGACAAATCCCTCCTCTCAGTACCCTTCTCCACCACCGCCAACTCCAGGCTCCGCCCATTCTGCCTCGCCTCACCCTATGCTTGGAATCAACTTCCTGAGCCCTTACACCAAGCCCCCTCCCTACCCATCTTCAAATCCTTGCTCAAAGCCCACCTCTTCAATGTTGCTTTCGGCACCTAACCTTTATACCTTTCAGGAAATCTAGACTGCTCCTATTTGACTGACTGTACATTTGTCCTTTAGATTGTAAGCTCCTTTGAGCAGGGACTGTCCTTCTATGTTAAATTGTACAGCGCTGCGTAACCCTAGTAGCGCTTTAGAAATGTTAAGTAATAGTAGTAGGCATGGATAAATATGCTAATCATCAATGCAAGCTGAAAATGCTAGCGCATTTTTGTAAAGACCCCTTTAATGAGATACCTGTGTCTGCATATTGTTCACCAGCATAGAAAAATCATGGTTCATAATTTGTCTTGCACAATTGTAACAGACTTAAGAGACTATTTGCAGTTAACCTGTTGCTCATTTTTTAATACAAAATGTTTACAGCTGAAAAAGTCTGAAAGCACAGATAAGTGGAGATGAGAAATGAAAAAAGGTTCCCTGTGATTAGGATAATTAGGAACAGTCTTCCAAAAATCACAGGCCCCGACCTTACCCAAATACCCTCCCCCCCCCCCCCCCCATCCTGACCCAGCCTGGCTCAGCACCCCCTCCCTCCATCTAATATTTAAAAAAAAGGGAAGGGAAAGGGGACTTGATATACTGCTTTTCTGAGGTTTTTGCAACTACATTCAAAGCGGTTTACATATATTCAGGTACTTATTTTTGTACCAGGGGCAATGGAGGGTTAAGTGACTTGCCCAGAGTCCAAAGGAGCTGCAGTGGGAATTGAACCCAGTTCCCCAAGATCTAAGTCCGCTGCACTAACCACTAGGTTACTCCGCCACTCCTTACTCTTTGGGATTCCGGAATCTTGCTATTCTTTGGGGATCTACATGGAATGTTGCTACTCAGATTTTGCCTGGAATCTTGTCACTCTTTAGGATTCCAGAATCTTGCTATTCTTTGGGGTTCTACACGGAATGTTGCTACTCTTTGATACTGTGCATGGAATCTTGTTAATGGGACTTGATATACTGCCTTTCTGTGGTTTTTGCAACTACATTCAAAGCAGTTTACATGGTATATACAGGTACTTATTTGTTCCTGGGGCAATGGAAGGTTAAGTGACTTGCCCAGAGTCACAAGGAGCTGAAGTGGGAATTGAGCTCAGTTCTCCAGGATTAAATTCCACTGCACTAGCCACTAGGCTACTCCTTCTCAAGTGGTCTAATGGCTCCTGGCCCCCTCCTCTCCCCCTCCCTCACAAAATCCCTGGTAGTCTAGTGGGACTCTCTCTCCCACAAAAAACTCCCAGGTAGTCATGGGCTCCGCCACCCACTCACCCCATGACACCAAGCTCGAGGCCCCCTGACTCTGTACCTCAAACGAGACGAGAGGTCTCCACTCATTCCTGCCCCCGAGTGTGCCCCACCCCTGCGGTGCATCCTGACCTACTGTATAAAGGCTCAGTCACTGGCAGGAAAATTGACATTCTGCGCTAAGCTGCAGATCACTGCCGTGATTTAAACATGGCAGTAATTTGCACGCTCATTGGTTTCAGCATGCTGTGGCAATTTTTTCCACTAATTTCGCAGTACAGCAAACCTGTGGGCATCGGCCCCTCAGTAAGGAATAGCAGTGTCTCCATCCCTGATCTGCCATAAACCTTTCAGCAAGAAAAAGAGACTGACTTTTCACCTTAGGCAGCTGCCTGTGTTGTGAAGTCCTATGGCTGGGCAGGGTGACAGAGAATCTTTCAACTTTCCCAGCTGGATTATCTTTTGTATTCTAGAGGCCAGAGGGATGGATAGGGGTTCTGGTTAAGCCAGTGATTGGCACCCTAGCCAGTCAGGTTTTCAGGATATCCACAATGAATATTCATGAGACAGATTTGCATGCACTGCCTCCACTGCATGCAAATCTCTCTCTCATGAGTTTTCATTGTGGATATCCTGAAAACCTAACTGGCTCCAGGACCAGGTTTGGGAACCACTGGGTTAAGCCAGTGTGAAAGGTTATAGACTGATATGGTGAGGAATGGTTCAGCCTCTTTCTATTTTCTGTTTCTTATTAGTTTCCCTTTTATATCCAATTCTTGTAACCTGAGTTATATTCGAGGACAGAAGGACTATTTCACCCGAATGAGTTATGATTATTTTCTTCTTTCGGTGAATTGCCTTTTTTATTTTGTTTGCTCTTCTCTGTTAGTTTTCAAGAAGTGTTTGATGCATAATCTTTGCATGCAGTAAAAAGAAAATGCTACATTTTTGGAAAGGATTTTAACGGCCATGTGATTCCCTGGAGAACCAGGCCCAGAGCTGTGTTGTCAGCTGCCTCACACGCAGATCAGTCTCACATTCTCATTTCCCTGCAAACGCTTCAACCAGCCTGTTTAGCCGCATCACTTTACCACGTCCCCCTTGGGTTTGACCATCTGCTAAACTCTCAGCATCACTGGGAGATAAACAACTGGAAAACAAGGTCTATCATCTCACTCTCCCTTGCATTATTCTGTCTTTATCTCATGAGTTCAAAAGCAATTTCCTTCCACTCCTTAGGAATGTGACACACACCTGCATCGTTGAAAATGAAGCATTAAACCCTGGTCCCTGCAATTGCAGTCACGTTTAAAGGCTCCTGTGGCAGAGCCCTGAGCTGTATTTTAACTTGTTTGTCCCTGGGTCCTTCCCGTTCCCTCCCCTCTCCACACACCTCTCATTAGCAGCAGAGGGGAAGGAAGGAGAGCTGGTGTGGGCAGTGGAGGGTGTCGTGAATGTCAGCTCTGATCAGGGGTTTTAAACGCTCAAGTGTTTTTCTCGACAGTAAATGAAAAAAAAAAAACCAACTCCCAGAGGAATGTTCTTGAAAATGAAAAGAACCACCGACTTCAGAAAAGGCGAGGAACTGGCAGAAACGCGGAAATGGCCAGTTCTGGTTTTGAACTTGTATCACACAAGGCAGTGTGGGATTTGCAGTGCCTGATTCTGCCCGTTGAAATTGGTGCTGCAGGTCCCATAATGCACCAGGATGGTGTGGTCTGAAATCCAGAACTGGTCTAGTATCTATAAACTTGGTAACTTAGCATCGCTGGGCTGGGTTCCAGAGTTTCACTAGCTCCTAGACTGTTCTGAGCAAATGAATCCACAGATAGGATGAGTAACTTCAGGTCAGAAGTGTTGCAAAATAACTCTCCTCTCGTGTGTCTGGGCAAAAAACTCTTTATTTGGGAGTCAATCCCCTTCTTATATACTCTATGAATATTCATGGATATTACATGTATTATCATTACTATTGGTTACATTTTGCTTACACAACCATGATCATGCATTGCTTACAAGAACAACTCTACATGAACAGCTCGTGAACCTGCTCAGGAATGTACAAACATCACCTGCTATTCTGCTACTTTCTCAGGAAAGAACAAAAACATCACATGCTAGATTCTCAGGAATATACAAAACATCATCTGCTGCCTGTATCCAAATACATTCTATCTACATCTCCACCTTTTTTTTTTTTTTTTTAATGAAATCTCCGTGGTGTGCCAGCTGGAGATGGAGGTGGAGATGTTTGTAATAGCTTATAAACATATTGAGCAGAGTGACGTGTTGGAGCGAATGGACGAGGAAAACATAAAGAAAAAAGGTTAGGAATGCATTGTATACAACAGCAAAAAATAGTGAAAACAAAAATACCAATGACTAAATACTGGATAATAGGGCGGAGCCAGGTCCAAGGGATCCATTGCCACAATTGATCCCATACATCAGAGAGTAGGTTATTATGAATAGTAATATGAGTAGTTAAATTCCGTAGGAAAGCTAATTGTTTGTCAATGGCCTTTGAATTGTCAGATAAATTAAAACAGCACATGTCCTGAAACTCTTCGCAACCATGATGGTTAAGTAATAAAAGATAATCAATGGCTGCTCGATTTTGTAAAACTCCATGACGTAATTGCTGTTGCTCAGCATTAAGTAAACTAATAGCAGTGGAGGTTGCATTGATTGATTTAATTGCCCAACAGGCTAATTCACGAATATTTTTTGCATTTGCCGCTGCCAATGCAGGGACACCTATTAATGAAAATGCAAGTGCCAGATATTCAGTTTGACTCAGAAATTTAACATTATCATTGCAATTGGCAGCAAGGGTCATACGCTTGGATCGCATATGTGAGGAGTTAGAAAATAAAATATGTTTACTGGGAAGTACCATAGTGAGTCGACTTAGACAGCATGTAGTACCATCAGATATATTAGCTGGAATATAATTAAAGGTATACATTCCACATGACCAAAACCAGCCAGGGGGTAAATGAGTAAATTTATAAATATATGAAACATTTTCGTAGGAGCTACAATTTAACAAAGTTGGTCCAAAATTAACACAATTTGATCGGGTACAATTAACCATACGAGCACATGTCATATTGATACTAGCTATTTGATTGGTTCTCACATGCATTGCCAAAGTAGGCGGCAACAGGGTTTGTGTTCCCCAATTATGGTATTCATAAGAAGCATTTCGATAGGATGAATTAACAGGAAGCTGTGAATAAAACCAAGTATCATTTTGCATATCTTTAGGATCATGACATACTGGAATCAGGCAAGTTGCCAAAACTTCTCCAACTGCCTTTTGATGAGAAAGACAGAAATCAGTTTGGTTCAGTGAAATTGCAAACGCTTCCCAAATATTTTTTGTGGGAAGTAATTGTGACTGTCCACAAGGTATGTACAAACAACAACACAGTAGAAGCAATGTAATGGAATTAGCATTAAGCGCTGCAATAATAGCCACTACGAAGTTATCATCAGTCTTTTCAATATGAGCTTTTTCTAAAGTCTCTGTAGCTTGTTGACTCAAGGCTTTAATTTGTCCCCAAGTAACAGGAGCATTAGGTTGACGAGTCACTGACCGTTTGCGTGTTTGCATCTGCGGTCCTTGAAGGGTGAGTGTGAAATTGGGAATTGGGTTGTGAAGACCTTGATGCCACGACATGAGGTTTCACCCACTTTGCTGGAATCCACACCGGGCCAGAATCTGTTTGAACAGCAGCGTAACCACGACCCCAGGTAAGGAGAGGCACAGGGGAACTCCACTGATCAGAAGGTAGTTGTCGGTATATGACCAAAGGACGAGATAAAGGTGGGGCAGGAGTACGAAAATGTTGTTCAAATCTGGAAGAAAAAGTTTTTGTAGCAGGATTATTGATGAGATTGAGATGATTCAGTGTGTAAAGGATTTGTGCTAAGCATTCATCAATGCTTACTCTATGACGGAGAATACCGTCTTTTTTTGTAGTCAGATTACTTAAAGCAGTTTTCAGTGTGCGATTAGCACGTTCAACAATAGCTTGACCAGTGGAGTTATAGGGGATACCAAAAAGGTGCTCAATATGCCAGAGGGTCAGGAACTCCTGTAAGGAGGTGGAAGTATAAGCAGGGGCATTGTCTGTCTTGAGAGTTTTAGGAACACCCATGACCGCAAAAGCTTGGAGAAGATGAGAGCGGACATGAGATGTAGTTTCCCCTTTTTGTGCAGTGACCCACAAAAATCCAGAATGAGTATCAACAACCACATGAAGCTTAGACCATTGACCAAAAGGGGGAAAGTGAGTAACGTCCATTTGCCAGAGGCTATTAACTTCCAGACCACGAGGATTAACTCCAGGAAAAAAGGTAGTAGGAGCTGAAAAGGAACATTGTGGACAATTTTTGATAATAGCTCTAGCTTCTTCTAAAGAAATTTGAAACTGGCGAGCTAGGCTAGGTGCATTTTGATGATGAAGTTCATGACTGCAGTGTGCTGTGGAGAAAAAATGAAGATGGCGATCCGCTCGAGCATTCCCTTCAGACAGACCACCAGGAAAAGGTTGATGACTGCGGATATGACCTATAAAGAGAGAAGAAAGGCGATTCTCCAAGTAACCTTGGAGGGTTAACAGTAAAGCATAAAAAGAGGCATCCATTTTGAATGATACATAACTGTCGGGCATGCGACGGACAAGATTAGCACAATATTGACTGTCAACAATAAGATTCAGTGGTTGATCTGAAAATAAAGAAAGAGCCAGGATGATGGCAGCAAGCTCTGAACGTTGAGCAGAGGTTTGTGGAGAGGTAAATTTGACGTGCCATTTGTTCAGATTGTACCAAGTAACCACCCCACGAGTGGGACTACCATCTGTAAAGACGGTGAGAGCAGTAGGGAGTGGACGTAAAGAAATGGGATCATGAAGAGTGATTGGCAAAATGGATGTGCCCTGTATACGAGGGTCTTTAGGATAGTGGCAATCTATAATACCAACATAAGTGGCTAAAATAAATTGCAAGTCGTCGGAGAACTGAATCATTTTTTCCCACTGCCACAAAGAATGAGGAATGATGAGTTTAAGAATGTCGAAACCAGTCATGAATGTTGCTCGCTCTCGAGCTTTAGTAATCAGCAAGGCTAGTTGCTGGGGCCATTGTGTAATAGTAGAATGGAGAGTATTCTGTAAATAGACCCATTCTATCAATTTCGGAGGAGTTGTATCTTGATATAAGACACCAAACGGTTGTCGGTGGGTGGGGTCTTTGAGAACGCAAAAACAAAAAAGGGCAAATGCATCTCGTCTATCTGTCCATTTTGTTTGTAAGATTTGATCCAATTGTGACAGAATTGTTTGTTGCGATGCAGTGAGTGTAATTAATTCAGCAGGTGTTTTATGACCTTTTAATGCGAGAAACAGGGGTTGTAAAAATTCTGTAGGAAGTTTCAAGTAGGGACGTAACCAATTGAGATTTCCTAAAATCTCTTGTAATTGATGTAATGTCGTGGGAGACTGTAAATTGAGATGAGGAGCGACAGGTTGGGCTGCAGCTTTAGTCATACGGAAACCTAGATATACATAGGGTTCCTTTTCTTGAACCTTCTCTGAGGCAATTGTTAATCCTGAGGAGGCCAAGATAGAAATTAAAGTAGATTTCCAAGAAGGGGGAAGAGTTATCCCTGCAATTAGTATATCATCCATATAATGATATACCAAAAGTTGAGGGAAATAGGCACGAAATGGTTGCAAGGCTTGATGAACATAGTATTGACAAATAGTGGGTGAATTTAACATTCCCTGGGGCAAAACTTTCCAACAATACCTAGTAGTAGGGTGTGCATTATTGTAAACAGGTACAGTAAAAGCAAAGTATTTATAATCTTTTTCCTGGAGAGGAATTGAAAAAAAACAATCCTTCAGATCTATAATAGCTAATTGATAATCATAAGGAATCAAATTAGGATTTGGAATACCACATTGTAACGGGCCCATTGGTTCTAAAATCGCATTAATAGCTCGTAGGTCATGTAAAATCTCCATTTTCCGGATTTTTTCTTGATCACAAATACCGGAGTATTATATGGAGAATTGGTAGGCTCAATGTGATTTAATTGTAATTGTTCTTCCACCAATTGATGTAAAATCAACAGTTTTTCTCTGGTAATCGGCCACTGCTCTACCCAAACAGGTTTGTCAGTTTTCCATTCCAAAGGAAGAGAAAAAGACATATTTATGAACTGTTAATCAGGTAGGATCAATGATGCATCTAATTGTTCCAAAAGGTCACGACCCCATAAATTAAAGGGTACTTGTAAAATACAGGGCTTAATATGTCCTAGAACCTTGGTATCGTTAGGATATGTAATAGATAACCATTGAGAACTTTGGGAGGCTGACTGAGTTCCCCCTATTCCTGTCACATGTGAAGTATCTTCAATGGGCCATTCCACAGGCCATTGTTTATAAGCTATGACAGAAACATCCGCCCCGGTATCTAATATACCAACAAAGGGCTTTTGTTGCAATAAAAATTGAGCAGTGGGTCGTGCATTAGAAACCGGTTTTAAAACTGCACTTACCTGTCGCGTAGATCCAAAGCCCCCTGTACGAGAGACAGTAGAAGGAATAGGTGCTGTAAAATATGGTAAAATAATTAATTGTGCCCACGAGTCCCCGGGAGAAATTGTTAAAGGTGATGAGGACCATACTTGAATTTTAACAATGCCTGTGTAATCAGCATCAATAACTCCAGGGATAACATGAATACCTGCCTTCGATGCAGAGGAGCGAGGTAATACTAAACCTACAGTAGCCGCTGGAATGGGTCCTTTAAAGGTAGTATTATATACCAAAACTTCATGAGGTAAGATGGCAGTTTTACATTCCGCTGCAATAAGGTCAATTCCTGCACTACCTTGTGTAGCAGTAGTACTATGAGCAAAAGACCCTTGCACTCCCTTTGGACCGAGGTTAGGAGTTAACCCGGAGCAAAGTTTTTTGGGGGTGGCGGTGTGGAATTAATTGGATTAGAGCGACATTGATTGGCCCAATGATATCCTTTTTGACATCGAGGACATTTTCGAGAAGGTCGAGAAGGTCCTTTTGCAAAGTTGGCACCCCCTCCTGGGGCTCTACACTGAGCTCGAAAATGTCCTGGTTTCTTACAATTAAAACACGTCCCCTGTGGCTTATTACCTTTTTGTATAGCTCCTGCTAACAAATTCATAGAATAACCATGAGTCCCCACATCTGCACATGCGCTCAATAAATCTGCTAAAGTAATTCCTGGGCGATGAGCTACAGTCTGCAATGCCTTTTTGCAATCTGAATTTGCATTTTCTTGGGCTAATTTAATCAATAACTCTGTTTGCGCATCAAGATTATCAATTTGCCTAGTTACAGCTTCCTGCAATCGATTAACAAATTGAAGGTAAGATTCGGTTGCACCCTGTTTAATTGATGCAAAAGATTTTGTTGGTTTATTCCCTTCTGGTGTTCTTTTAAATGCTCGCAAGATACAAGTGCCTATGGCTTGAAAACAGGTATCGTTTTGTTGAATTTGCATATCAAGGGTTGAAAATGGTCCCGATCCATAAATTTGATCAGGCACCAAATTAGTCCCAGTGATAAGTTGTGCTGCTTGCTTATATTCATTATCCCACACTACATATTGCGCAGGAGTTAACAGCATACGGAAAAGGTCTTTCCAATCTTTTGGAGTCATTAAGTAACCGTTACTAATCCCTTCTATCATGCCTTGAACAAATGAACTTTTTAAACCTGATTCTACGATAGCTCTACGTAATTCTCTCAAAACTTGATAAGGTAGAGCAGTCCATTCTGCATGATGTGTTTCGTTCCCTGCCTCTATTGTTGTAGTTCTAGTAACTGGGTATAAATTAGGATTAGGTTCCGAATTATCCCATAGATCATCGTTCCAAATGAATTCACCATTTTTTCGTGCTTGCTGTATACCTAATTGAATTAAACTAGGTCGTTCTACGCTCTTTGGTGTTTTGGTAATAATAACGCTATCATTAGCGTTGTTGTTTTGGATATTTTCAATTGGTTTATTAGGGGTAGTAGTAGTAAAGTCAGGAGTTTTGTTTTGCTCTTCCCTTCCCATATCGGTGGCCAGCCGACAAGAAGGAGGAGAAGGTGTAGGTCCAAGAGTCGCGGGAGGTAAAAGAGACCAGGTCTTGCCTGGCAATTTGTTGGATATATTTTCGTTAGTAATGCCTGTCAATCCAGAAGAGAGAATTACTATAGTAGAATATATCTCTCTCCAAGTCAATAATATAGGAGTCGAAACTCTAGGCTCTAAACGAAACTGCTGCCCTATCTTTTCCCATGTTTGAGGATCGAATGATCCCTTCTCTGGATACCAGGGACATTGACAAACTATTTCCTCAATTAAACGCTCTATATCTTTAAGAGTTATTGGATTTCGGGAGGAACCATATCTTTGCGTTATAGTATATAGCTCCTGTGCATGTTGTTTATGTGATGATGTTAAATTTCCCCCCATACTTACAGTGTTCCGTAGAAGGAATGGCGCGCTGACTGTTCCAGTCGTAGTAAGTACGTCACGTTTTCACCGATCACGTCGGGGATCACCAGATGTTGCAAAATAACTCTCCTCTCGTGTGTCTGGGCAAAAAACTCTTTATTTGGGAGTCAATCCCCTTCTTATATACTCTATGAATATTCATGGATATTACATGTATTATCATTACTATTGGTTACATTTTGCTTACACAACCATGATCATGCATTGCTTACAAGAACAACTCTACATGAACAGCTCGTGAACCTGCTCAGGAATGTACAAACATCACCTGCTATTCTGCTACTTTCTCAGGAAAGAACAAAAACATCACATGCTAGATTCTCAGGAATATACAAAACATCATCTGCTGCCTGTATCCAAATACATTCTATCTACACAGAAGGGACTGTTTGAGCCAGTCCTCGTTTCCCCTTTTGCATCATGAATTCCTTTCTTTGATTTCTCTAACTAGAGCAGGGCTACAATCCGATTCCCACATACACATTTGAAATTAAACCAGGACTGGCCCAGCCTTTCCTTGTAGATCCAGAACTGTGTGGGTCAGGCTTAAGATATTAATTCTTATACGCACCTGCCTTGATGTACCTTCAAAAGGAACATCCAGCATTTTCCTACCTCAGTCTCTAGGCTAAGGCTGCCAACTGGATCCAGATTCACAGGACAGGGTTAACCCAGGCCTGGGTTTACCCTAGTGCATGCTGGGACTTGTAGTCTTACTTAGGGACTGCAGTGGGAAAATCAGAACTCTGCGTGGAACTGGGTAAACTCAGGATTGGATCAACCCTGTCTTGCAAATATGGATCCAGTTGGCAGCCTTAGTCTTCTAGGCGCCCTGATGCCATGCACTTAGCACCAATTGCATAATGGCATCATGGTGCAATACTGGCATAAGATCAGCCTTGGTGCACTCACGTGCAGACACACCATCTTATGCCATGTCAAGCTGCTAGGTGACCCATTCCAGGAGAGACTTTTTGGCCGGTTCTGGATTTCTGCCAACCTCATCCTGGTGCATTATGGGATCTGTAGCGGGCACGCTGATTTCAATTGATAGAATCATGAACTACAAGTACTACACCACTTTGGGATGCAAGTTTAAAACGAGGACTGGCCAAAAATGTCCCTATTGGAATGGGCAGTTCTGTCAATGGCAGGCATCTAAGTACACCAAGTGATGGATGTAGTTTGCAGTGTTCCATAAGCTATGCAACTTACTGGGAGACATACCAAGGACCCACCTGTGCTCCACCTCCATAGTCACCTTCCTTACAGTTAGGTGCTAAGGCCCTTAGATGCTATACTGGGACAGACAAAAGGTCCATCAAGCCCAGCATCCTGTTTCCAACAGTGGCCAATCCAGGTCACAAGTACTTGGCAGAAAAACAAAGAATAGCAACATTCCATGTAGAACCCCAAAGAGAAGCAAGATTCTAGAATTCTAAAGAATAACAAGATTCCATGCAGAATTTCAAAGTGTAGCAACATTCCATGTAGAACCCCAAAGAGAAGCAAGATTCCATTCAGAATCCCAAGTATATAAGCATTGCCGTACTGGGACAGACCAAAGGTCCATCAAGCCCAGCATCCTGTTTCCAACAGTGGCCAATCCAAGTCACAAATACCTGGCAAGATCCCAAAACAGTACAATACATTTTATGCTGTTTATCCCAGAAATAAGAAGTGGATTTTCCTCAAGTCCATTTTAAGAATGGTCTATGGACTTTTCCTTTAGGAAGCTATCCAAACCTTTTTAAAACCCCGCTGAGTTAACTGCAAGCTACATTCTCTGGCAATGAATTCCAGAGTTTAATTACACATTGAGTGAAGAAACATTTTATCTGATTCATTTTAAATGTACTACTTGCTTCATTGCATGACCTCTAGTCCTAGTATTTTTGGAAAGAGTAAACAAGCGATTCATGTCTACCTGTTCCACTCCACAATTTGATGGCACCTTTGACACATGTAAGTGGTGCCTACCTCTAGGTGTTCCTTTATGGACTTGCCTCCTATGTGCTGGAAGAGATGCAGCTCTTCTGATTCATCCCATTCCTCACTGAACTTCCTTGATTGTCCAGGAGCTGCAAGAGCTATGCTGGCCACTCCCTTCTGGAAAAGGCTTATCTAAACGTTTTCTATTGAGGGCCACATTTTATATTTTGTAACATTTGGAGGGCCAAAACATGCAAAGTCATATTTTGTCATATGTTTCATCAAATAGTGGCAAAATACAACAATGCATTGTCCCTTTCCCAGCCTTCACCCAGTCTACCTCTCCTTCCAATGTACCCCATCCCCATCCCAGGTCTTCACCCAATCTTTTTACCCTCACCTGGCTTCAGCTGCAGAAGAAACTGCGAGATTCCTGCTTCCACACTGCGACACAGTTCTCTGTAAGCTTGGGCCACATGGTTCAGTTCAGGTTGGACGCGTGAGACTTGAAACCAGAAGACCAACCCTATCTTCCATCACCACATGGCCCAAGCTTGCAGAGAGAAACCAGATGCAATATGCCGCAAACAAACATCAATACAACAGAAGTAAAATCAATCTGTCGGGACAAAAAAGATCAATGCAACCACGTTTCGGACATCTGCCTGCATCAGGGGTAACGTTTCTTAAAAACAAGAAGTGCTGAATACTGACCACTACAATGCTGAGTGTGGTAAATTTGAAATGTAGAAAAAGAGTTTTCAGAATTCAACTTCAGCTTCAACACCCCAGACCACACCCTCCCTATCTCAGATAGCTTGAAAATCCTTGGCGTTACAATAGACCGTAACCTCACACTTGAGAGCCAAGTGAACTCTACTACTAAGAAAATGTTCTACTCAATGTGGAAACTTAAACGTGTGAAACCATTCTTCCCGATGGAAATATTTCGCAACCTGATACAATCAATGTTGACTATTGCAATGGAATTTATGCGGGATGCAAAGAGCAACTCATAAAGAAACTTCAGATCGCTCAAAACACAGCAGCCAGGCTTATATTTGGAAAAAACGAGATTCGAAAGCGCCAAACCCCTCGGAAAAACTACACTGACTCCCAATCAAAGAACGTATTGCCTTCAAAATCTGCACCCTGGTCCACAAAATTATCTACGGCAAAGCCCCGGGATACATGACAGACCTCATAGACTTAACATCCAGA
Organism: Microcaecilia unicolor; assembly: GCF_901765095.1. Lineage (NCBI taxonomy): Eukaryota > Metazoa > Chordata > Amphibia > Gymnophiona > Siphonopidae > Microcaecilia > Microcaecilia unicolor. The sequence continues at coordinate 191,854,827 of NC_044041.1, forward strand.
AGCACAACACGAACATATTTAAATCTCCACTACCCAAGCTGCAAAGGACTCAAATACAAATCGACTTATGCATCCAGCTTCTCCTACATAAGCACACAATTGTGGAATGCACTACCAAAAGCCGTGAAAACAACGTACAACCACCTAAACTTCCGGAAATCACTAAAAACCAACTTGTTCAAAAAGGCATAGCCCACCGATCCTACCTAAAGTGCCAAAACCCTGCAACAAAACAAAACCAAAGCTTGTAATGAACATTGCATAACTCTTCCTCTCTGTGATTCCCCCAATGTGTCTATAACACATGAACCCTATTCAACCACAACATCACTTTGTATTTGTTTCTTTACTGGAGATGGCGAACGCCATTACGGTACTACGTAAGCCACATTGAGCCTGCAAATGGGTGGGAAAATGTGGGATACAAATGTAACAAATAGATAAATAAAAACAAATGACTGTGAGAGTGCGGCAATGTTAAATGCCAGCTCTAATCAATTGCTTTACTGATGTTTGCATCTGGCCTCCCTGGAATTTCTGGACCAGGTTACATCTGTTTATCCTACAGCCACATTTGTTTTGGTAAAAATTACCCAACAAAGTTAGGCGACAAATCTAGAGGGATTTCCTTTTTTCCAGTCACTTTGTACATTCAATACAAAGGGCCCTGTTTACTAAGCAGCGTTATAGGCTGTGTTGCCAGATGGAAAACATTTTCCACGTCCAAACCCAGCCCCAAAACAGCCCATAAACTGCACAAAGTCATTTGCATATGAATGACATCATTAATAAATATTAATGAGTCCATTTGCATACAGATGACATCATTAAGCCTGCCTCCGTGGGGCTTCTATTGGCCGCGGCCACGGGAAAACCAGCCAACCTGCGGCCGAGTGAAAAAACCGTGGCGGGGCAAAAAAAAGACGACCAAAATCCCGCAACCCGCACACGGCGTGAAAAAGCCGTAGCGGGTCGCGGAAAGAAGCCCAATTGGGCGAGAAACCCGCAGCCCTGGCAACTTTGGTTAGAGGCACCTTAATGTTTTTAACGTGCATTAACCATGTACGCGTTTTAACCATGTACGTGCCTACAATATCCCTGTAGGCGCCTACATGGTTAGCATGCATGCTAAGTGTAGGCATGCTAAAAACACTAATGCACCTTAGTAAACAGGACCCAAAGTGTGATACAGGAGGGTTGGATTGGGGATGGGTGGGTTGGTTTTCTAAGGGGTTAGTTAACTATTTTGTCTTTGGGAGAAAAACAAAAACCTACAAAGATGAAATCAGTATTGTTTTTCTTGTTTTTATGGACAGTTGTCATTTATTGCGTCCTAGAATTGATGTAACAGCCTTCATTTACTTGTGGGGTATTTTCCTTTGGGGGTGCTAGGGACGGGGAGGGAGGAGTTTGCACCAATGTGCTCATTTTCTTGAGCCTTTCCTCTGTTCAGCCTGTTAGTGCTATGTGTTGTGATACATTATTTCTGAAAATAATAAATAAATAAAGTGTGATGTCAATTTTGCAGAGGAATTTTCTTAGTGATGTGATGTTGAGGTAATCATGTTGAGTTTAATAAATCGCAGGAGGAGAGAAGCTAGGTAATTGACAATTAATTGGCTGCAGTGGATCTGATTCAGGTTTGGCTCGCTGCCATTATCATTCCGCTTTTCAGTCCGTCTTGCCCCACTTCTGGATCTCCATGGACAGATGATGAACAATGATCAACAGACTTGTTTCACAAGTACATTTGTTTCTCAATTAACAGCCCATCTTTCAGGTTGATCTGCTCAGTGTCTCCTTACCGAGGGACGGATGTGTTCCAGAGATGGATGTGTTCTTGTCAGTAAAATTTCACCTCTTTTCCCGTTTTCTTGTCTTATGTGCTAGTCTTTTGTCCTTTCCTTTATTTTAATGGAGTTAATTTTATGTTGCTTGTTTTTTTGGGGGGTTGATTTTAATTAATTTTTATATTCTACATTGTAAACCGATTACACTTGCTATGCAAAATTGTCGGTATAGGAAAATTATTAAAGGATAAACGATTCTCCTTATTGTTGAAGTAGCCTGCTCTCAGCTGTTCCATCTCCCGTCCTCCTAGATAATGCTTTCTCTTCATTACTTCACATAAATTCATTACTTTTCAATTCTTTTTTTTTTTTTTTGAATTTGGGAGGGAGGAAGAATGGGAAGACGTATTGCTCCTGGAAGCAGAATAATCACAAATGCATGCTAGAGTCAGGCAGAATTGAACATTTATTTCTTTTATTTATTTGTTACATTTCCGCCTGAACCGATATACTCATATCACCCCTCTCCTCAGGTCACTTCACTGGCTTCCGATCAGATACCGCATACAGTTCAAGCTTCTCCTTCTCACCTACAAATGCACTCAGTCTGCAGCCCCTCATTACCTCTCTACCCTCATCTCCCCTTACGTTCCCGCCCGAAACCTCTGCTCACAGGACAAATCCCTCCTCTCAGTACCCTTCTCCACCACCGCCAACTCCAGGCTCCGCCCATTCTGCCTCGCCTCACCCTATGCTTGGAATAAACTTCCTGAGCCCTTACGCCAGGCCCCCTCCCTACCCATCTTCAAATCCTTGCTCAAAGCCCACCTCTTCAATGTTGCTTTCGGCACCTAATCTTTATACCTTTCAGGAAATCTAGACTGCCCCAATCTGACTGCCCCTACTTGACTGACTGTTCACTTGTCCTTTAGATTGTAAGCTCTTTGAGCAGGGACTGTCCTTCTATGTTAAATTGTACAGCGCTGTGTAACCCTAGTAGCGCTTTAGAAATGTCAAGTAGTAGTAGTAGTAGTATTTATATCCCACATTTTCCCACCTATTTGCAGGCTCAATGTGGCTTACATAGTACCATAAAGGCGTTCGCCAATTCCGGTATGAACAAATACAGTAATGTTGTGGTAGAATAAGGTTCATGTATATCATGTATTCTGTGGTTCTGGTAGCTGTTGTGGTCTTGGAGAAAAACACTTTGCCACCCCTCAGAATCTGCTACCTTAGGCCACTGCCTAGTCTGCCTAAACACAGAGGGGCCCTTTTACTAAGCCGCATAAGCGTCTAAGTGCGCCCAATGCGTGCCAAAATGGAGTTACTGCCTGGCTACCGCATGGCTATTGCGGTAATTTCATTCTTGGCATGCGTCCGAAATGCATGTCTGAAAAATAATTTTTATTTTTGGACACGCATATCGGACGCACGCCAAGCGGCATTTGACATGCGTAGGTCATTACCTCCCGGTTACCGCAAGAGACTTTACCGCTAGGTCAATGGCTGGCGGTAAGGTCTCAGACCCAAAATGGACGCGCGGCAATTTTCATTTTGCTGCATGTCCATTTTCAGCAAAAAATTTTTTAAAAGGCATTTTTTTTGCAGGTGCGCCGAAAAATGATTCTGCGTGCACCCAAAACGCGTGCCTACACTACCGAAGGCCATTTTTCAGCACACCTTAGTAAAAGGACCCCCATAAGAAGCAATTTTATAACTTGATGTCAAGAAGACATCACAACGGAGGAGTGGCCTAAAAGCACCAGTCTTGCAATCCAGAGGTGGCTGGTTCAAATCCCACTGCTGCTCCTTGTGATCTTGGGCAAGTCACTTGACCCTCCATTGCCTCAGGTGCAAACTTAGGTTGTGAGCTCTCCTGGGACAGAGAAATATCCAGAATACCTGAATGTAACTCATCTGGAGCTACTACTGAAAAAGATGTGAGCAAAAACTAAATAACTCAGGGGTGATTAGCATCAATTTTATACGGGCCATTACTTATTTTGTACCAGGGGCAATGGAGGGGTAAGTGACTTGCCCAGAGTCATAAGGAACTACAGTGGGAATTGAACCCAGTTCCCCAGGATCAAAGTCCGCTGCACTAACCACTAGGCTACTCCTCCACTCCTTTGGGATTCTGGAATCTTGCTATTCTTTGGGGTTCTACATGGAATGTTGCTACTCTTTGAGATTGTGCATGGAATCTTGTTAATGGGACTTGATATACTGCCTTTCTGTGGTTTTTGCAACTACATTCAAAGCGATTTACATAGTATATACAGGTACTTATTTGTTCATGGGGCAATGGAGGGTTAAGTGACTTGCCCAGAGTCACAAGGAGCTGCAGTGGGAATCAAACTCAGTTCCCCAGGAAGAGTGGAAGAGTTATTTTATGTCCATTACGAGCTTTGGTTTTGCTGTGTTGCAGGGATTCAGGTTTTTAAGTTGGATCGGTGGGGTATGCCTTTTTGAATAGGTTTGTTTTTAGTGATTTCCGGAAGTTTAGGTGGTCATACGTTGTTTTTACAACTTTTGGCAGTGCGTTCCATAGTTGTGCACTTATATAGGAAAAACTGGATGCATAAGTTGATTTGTATTTGAGTCCTTTGCAGCTTGGGTAGTGGAGATTTAGGTATGTTCGTGCTGATCCTGTTGTGTTTCTGGTTGGCAGGTCTATGAGGTCTGTCATGTATCCCGGGGCTTCACCATAGATAATTTTATGTACCCGGTGCAAATTTTGAAAGCAATACATTCTTTGATTGGGAGCCAATGCAGTTTTTCTTGGAGGGGTTTGGCGCTTTCAAATCTCGTTTTTCCAAATATAAGTCTAACTGCTGTGTTTTGAGCGGTCTGAAGTTTCTTTATCCCGCATACTACTACTACTACTACTTAACATTTATAGAGCGCATGTTTGCATGGCTTAGTACCATTGATTGTATCAAGTTGCAAAATATTTCCCTCAGGAAGAATAGTTGTCAGTTGTGGCCCAAAGCTTATCACTCTCCTCCTATCCCCCAGAGCACATCTGATACCCCTCCTGCCCCCCACAACCAAGCACTTCCAATCCTCCCTCCTCCTCCCTACTATCAAGTTCAGTGAATTTGTCAGCTGATTGTTTAGAAAACTCTGCAAATTAAGTCATCATCAATTTTAACATTGACTCTGTCCTGGTCACCACTGACCAAATCTCACCTAAAGACACCTCTTGTTGAGATGTCATAAAAGTTCAGGAAGGGGAATCAGTTTCTTAACCACAGCTGGCAAAGGTATTTGCACAAATGCGACTGGAGTAGACCAAGATCCTTGTAAATCATAAGAAGTTGGTCCAGATTCTGGGATACTTCTCACAAGTATTGTTGCTTCAGATCCCAAGTGTGTGAGTGGGGCTAGATCAACCCTCAGAACTGAAACAGAAGAAGAGTCACTAACAGGCAATGTGGCCATTGAGAGAGATTAAACAACGCATTTGTCAATATGACTTTGAAATTCACCAGTCAGTCTTTCCTTTATTCTTCCTTTTAACCATGGCAGCTCATAAAATAAACAGTACCTACAGAAACCTCCGACAAAAGGCAGGAAAGCCGTCACTTTAACAAGTGGCTGTGATTTGGCTCTGGCATGTCTCCAAAGGGGCAGAGCATGCCCCTTTGTGCATGCCCCTTCTGGCCCATATCTGCGACTATGCCCCACAGGCACAGGTGTCTTTTATAGTCAGCTGACCCCATCTGATGACATCATGGGTTGGCTGAGGCATTCTGGAGCTCCAGTCTCTGCCTCTAGGCCACACACCAAGATCTTCACCAGGCACAACTTCACTGCTTCTCCATTTCCACTTAAAAAAAAAAATTAATTTGCATTTTAAACCAAATGTATGTATAAGAAATACATTGAAGATAAAAGACTAAATAAAACAAAATTAAAAAAAGTAATCCCCCAGTTCTACTTTTCAATGGCCTTTTCTTATACTATCTGTATTGGGTAGACTGCAATGGCTCTGAAAATCTTTGTAGAAGAGCAGAAAATACTAGCTGGTCTTCTCCTCTATTGCACACTATAAAAATTGCATGGATCTCATTTCTCAGCATGGATGAGTCATGATCACCTGCTGTTAAAATTAACCCTAGGCACTAATCCTGCTCATGTGAGTTCTAGGTTAAAGCATGTGTTACCAAGATTGAAGCACAACACCAGTATCGGGGTGCCTAAAATTAAGTTTGGGAAATCCGAGGAGACTAAGGGACACAGCAGTCCTTATCCTAGTCCTCAGAAGCCACCCAGCCAATATAGATTTCAGGATATTGACAATGCATATGCACAAGATGAATTTTCATGCATCAGTTTCATTGTATGCAGATCTACTTCATGAATATTCACTGTGGATACCCTGATCAACTCCAGAACAGCTGTAGTCCATGAGGAGAGAGCTGAGAAGTGAAAAACATGCCAGACTGAAGGAAGAAGGCAAAGGAAAGAGACACTTGAGCATGCAGGTTGTCGGGGGGGGGGGGGGGGGAGGGGGAATGCCATACAGTTTATGCACTGCCACTAGGAGAGCTTGAGCAACAGAGACCCCGCCGTGGCTAAGCCCATTGAATGAATATTAATTTATTTAATTTCTGACAGACTGCATTTTTTATTTACGTCAATTTATATACCGTATCTTATTGCTACTGCAAGACAGACCGGTTTACAATTTATAAAATAAAAGAAACAATACAATATGTACAGGTTGAACAAACATTAGAACTCCAGTCATTACAGGAAAGCACAGCAAAACCACAAACTAGCTACCTAAGATGAAAAACAATATAAGTCATGATTTAGTATACAGGAGAGCACCGCAAATACAGGATTAAGTACATAATATAATCTACACAGACAAACAGTACAGTTTTAATTTAAAATATATTACAGATGCCCATTTATAACCTTTCTTCCATTATTCTAAATTCTGTTCTACATAATTGATAAGATAGAAGGTTTTCAAAAGTTTCCGAAAATGAAAGTAAGATTTCTCAAGTCTGATCTCTTTTGGAAGGCCATTCCAAAGAGAGGGGGACAAATAGAAAAAAGCCGAATTCCGTGTAGATTCCCATCTAGCCCTAGCGAGAGGAGGAATCACTAACCTGTTGTCTATCAGGGATCTAAGGGTTCGTGTGGCAGTGTAAGGAATAGTTAGATTTGACAGCCTGAAAGCTATCAAAGAGGTGCACGTTAGCTTCTATAAGGTACAGCTATATACAGAGCCTCCACTGCATGCAAATTATGTCTTGGCACACTCCTTGTGGATATCCTGAAAACCCGATTGTCTGTGGGGTCCCCAGGACAGGCCCTGGCCAAGACAAAGCAAAGATAGACAGGGATCTCTCAACATGCCAGGCAGATAGTAGAGAACATGCAGGAATTATTGTGATGGTGCTGTACCATCTAAGTGTCTTCAGGTCACGAATGACCCCAAGGAGCCCACATCCCTTAGACACTACAGACAAATTGCTCTTGTTATAGAGCTTAATGCCATGGGGGGGTGACTGTTCTTTTCCTGCTGCTTGGCAATGCATGTTAAAGAGGCACCGAGGAGCACAGAAGTGATTGCCAGTAATCTGTGCAACCCAATGACACTTCAGAAGCCTTGCAAATTGCGTCTTGATCCTTCCCTGAGGCACATACAAAGCACAGCTCAGGGCAAGAGGGTTATTTGGAGGGAGACTGATGTACTCTAACACACACTGTGGGTTTGAAGATATGCATTCATTGTAGAAGATGCTTATTTAACCTTATGGCTGTCTCCTGTTTTCCAGCAATGTAAGTCAACAAACTGAGTCAGACGTCTATGTGATTGGCGGTATATCAAGCTGAAATAAACTGGAAACTCGAAAGATGGACAGCAGTATTGAATAAAGCATTTGAAAGGCATTGTTTGGGAGAGCTAGGCAGGATTTCAGCTTGTGCTGGCTGGTTATCCCTTCAGTGTTATCAGAAGCTGTGAGGCAAAACAAATTTCACAGGAAATATAAGTAGTGCTAGCAGAAACACAGGCTGGCAGGGCTGCAGGAAGTTTGGCTGTATGCCCTAATTTTCTCATTTGATGCCACTTGAAATTTGACTTTTAAATGCTGAAGAGCAATTTCAGATTGAAACCTTTCCCCACCCTTGGACACGCTATTCAGAAAAGCGACTAAAATCCAGTCTGAGAGACCCCGACCTGAGCTGGCCTCAGACTGAAATGCAAGCAGAAAGCTGATTGATCTAATGAACTCACGAGGCGAATGAGGTTAGGCCTGGCCAAGGGTCTTAAGTGCCTAGCTGAACCTATGGACTTGCACCCTCCCCCGTCTCAATTACCTTTTCATGCTCCTAGGCTCCCCAAGATTTTGATAATTAAACTTGATAGTCATGGTTTCCCCATCATCTATCTCAGAACAATCCTGTGAAAATGCATAGATGGATATCTGGCTTTCAAATAAGAAACTTTCCTTTGTTCGTACGTATGAAATGAGGGTCATGTCCAAAAGCTGTTTACCTAGATAAATGACTATTTACCCAAGCATGTGGGTTATTTGAAAATTACCCACCCTCCCTGTGAGTAAATGTAGGTGCTGATGGTTCTTTGAGCTGATGTACCTGTCAGGATCTATTGTTTTGTTTTGACTGATGCTGCTCTTGGCTTTTCCCCAGAAGCTTCCACCCTAAGCGACTGCCTAGTTGATCTAATGGTTCACCCAGCCCTGGGCGTCAAGTACTGCAACCTGACCTATTCCAGTTATGAGTCCTTTCTCATCCCTGTTTGCTGAAGCTGCATTATGTGACTCAATGTGGGAGAATGTTTTATACCCAGAATGCAATAGAAGGTAGGTATGTTAAAACCTAGGTCTGGAAAAAAGGAACTTCCAGGCTAAAGTGGCTCAGGTTCTAGCACAGAGAGGGTGGAAGAAGAATGTTCCAGGAGAATCAAATGAAAATGAAGCCCAAGCTTCTAAAAATTCTTTATTCTCCAACAGTTCACCAACAGTATAAAGTCTTGACCCTCCAGAGGCGTAAACAAACCTGACCCTACATGGGCCATGTTTCAATGTCAAGCCTTCTTCAGGGGTCGCCAAATCTATCAAAACGAGCAGACATCGAACTGATAGTGATAAAATCCAGAGTATGTCAAAAACAGGCAGGCAGGAACCCAATAACCCAAAGGCATTTGTTTCCTTTTTACCTACAACCTCCTATCTTCTCTTACCTTTCACGACCTTCTCTCTTCAATGTGAAGGAAATCTGCAGCTAACAAGAGCCACCGGCATCCGAACCCCAACCTACCACGGTGGAGGATCCAGCTTCCCCTGCCTCGATCCTGCTCCCCCTGCCTCGATCCACCATCAGGAACATTTTGCACCAGTGGCGTAGCCAAGGGTAGGCCTGGGTGGGCCAGGCCCACCCACTTTGGGCTCAGTCCCACCCAGTAGCAGCACACCTACGCTGATTCCCTAGCCCCACCAGCTGAAAACCCAACAACTGTCCCTCCTGCATACCTTGTAAATAGCAGATGGCATGCAGGTGAGACAAGGAGAGACCAAATCACCTGTGGGGCAGGGAGGGGTTCTTCTGCCCACCCATCTTGAGTCCAGGCCCACCCAAAGTTGGGTGTCTGGCTACGCCCCTGTTTTGCACTAGCAGTTCAAGCAATTGTATTGTCCAGCCTAGACTACTATATTTTGCTCATCTTCAGCAGTTAATGTCTAAATTGCAATTGATTCAAAACACAGCTGCTAAGATGATTTATCATTGTTCTAAGTTAAGATAGAGCAACTCCGCTGTTGCTTTCTTGCCATTGCCTCCCAATATCGGCTGGACTGCAGTCAGTGCTTCCCAAACCTGGTCTATTTGCATACGGTGGAGGCAGCGCACGCAAATAGATCGCATGGATGAGATGAACAATAATTTCCATGTATTTCTGGATTAAGAGTAGGAGATTTGTATTTAGAAACTTTGATAGAGTTTTTTAAAGATGAAAAGTATGGTATGTGGGGATGTATCTTGGTTGAGAGTGTTTGGTGTGAGTGAGTTGAATGAAGATGAATGAGGGATGAGAGATGATTTTAAAGAATATTGCATTGGTTAATGAAGATGCATTGAGTAAAAGGTTTGTAGAATAAACATTGAATTGGTGAAGAAGTTTAGTAGTTACTTGTAGTATTTAGTATATGATGTCTGCAAATAGATTAAAAAGACGTTTCTCGATTTGTATGCGATGGATATTCATTGGGGAAATCCCGAAAACCTGACTGGGCTGCAGACCTTGAGGACTGACTTTGAGCACCACCGCAATAAAACATAACGCCATTGTCCTTTTGCTGAGGACACCAGGAGCTGCTGAAACCCTACCTCACTTTTGTTTTAATTTGGGCACCCCTTGAAATAGAGATGCACTTACGAGAAGAGTGCTAGTTGAACTTTGGAAGAGTGATTTCACATCTGAAAACAACCTGCTGATGAGCTGCATCGAGAGCTTCTGCTGATTGCTCGTCGTGTGTGGGATGTCCAAAATGTCTCTATCTCCACCCCCCCCCCCCTCCAAATCATTAGTGATAGTTTCTACTTGAAGTAAGATTGGCCCCCGTTGTGAGTAACCTGACTCACTAAGTACACCTGGAGAATGACAGAAAGAAACTCCAGGAAGAACTTGCGAAAATGAACAAGATATCTTTTTGTAGTTGTCGCTGGTCTACTCCTTTGCATGACCGTCTACAGTCTTTAACCTTTGGTTGTAAGAGTTCCTGGCCTGCTGACTACTTTCCTATCAGTTTAATGTGGTCCTTTGACCGTTTGACATGCCAGAAATCATCCTCAGTGCTTCCAGAAGTAAATTCTGGACACAGGAAGAAGAATAGAGCAGAACCTACAATTACAGAAATAACCTTCAAGCATAGCATTCCTTGACATTCAACCTCTTGATTCTCTCAAAGATTGCTACATTCTTGGGACAGACCCTTGCAACCATATATTTCCAATAATGGTAGTGCAGTGGAAATGATGACAAATATATTTTGTACTAGTCTGATGGGACTGTGCTGCATACAGCCATGTGGAGGGACCTGGGTTCAGTCTCAGCGCAGGTCTTCCACTCTCAGGTTGACTGGGGATGCTCTGGAGCCAATGTCCACTGCTCTCTAGAGTAGGGAATTGCAGTCATTTTGCACCGGTGACACCTGGTGGCTGCATTTAGAGGTTTATAATTAGTGAGTTCTGGAAGGCGCTCTGGTGCCATGGCCCCCGCTGAGGACTGTTCCTATAACCACTGGACTAAGGGGGCCTTTTACAAAGCTGAGCTAGTGTTTTTAGCTTGCGGTAAAAAACAGCTGGTCGGCGTCTCGGTGTTTACCGCCAGCTGATTTTTACCGCAAGCTAAAAACGCTAGTGCAGCTTTGTAAAAGACCCCCTAAGTGTTATGGGAGGGGATATAACAGAGCAGAAAAATCTTCAGGTGGTTGTTAACGAAGGCTCAAGGCACCAGATCCCCCTCTGTTCTGCCTGAGTTGGAGTCTGACATTGCAGGAAGAACTATTCTATAAGCTGCGCTTAAAGTTAGGCCCAGCTTATTTATTTAATACATTTATATCCCACATTTTCCCACCAATTGCAGGCTCAATGTGGCTTACACAATCTGTAGAAAAGGCTACAGTGCATGAAGTACAATTATACACTATGGCGATCAACGTCCAGAAGGGGGAGCAGTGATGAGAAGACTCAATTTCCGTGGGTCAGAAATCAATACAAGATACCTTCCACCTGCGAGGGGGTGGGGCGAACTAACCGGCAGGCTGTGACTGTGAGGGAGCCGGAGTTAATGGAGTTTTTGGAGGAAGGAGAAGGAGAGAGTACAGGATTGCCAGGTTTGGAGGAGCAGTTGGATATGGACTGTGATTGTACTCTGGTGGAGGGTTGCAGAGGTTTGAGGGCAGTGGGTGGTCACAGGAGTCATGTAGTTGTGCAGAGGGAGGTGTACTGCCATCCTGCACCCACTCAAAAGGAAAGACTTTAAAAAACCGAAACCAGGAGGACTGAACTCTGGACTGGGATTTATAGGGGGGGGGGGGGGGGGGGGGGGGTTGGCTTTTGCTGTGGTTTCTTTTTCTTTTTGAAACTGCCTAGGATATTGCCTAAGTGAATGGAGCTGTGATAGGGAAGGAAAAGAGAAGAATAAACAGACTTGAACTAGAAACTGTGTTGCCTGGAAAGACTGGATGCATGGACTACTGGAGGGAGGATTGGGATTGCTGAAAATCCTGGAGTTTTGGAAACCCAGAAGGGAGGATTACTGGCGAGCCGGCCACCACCCCGGAGGGATCGTGACCAGGTTATTACAGCGCGTAGCTGCTGCGTGCCAGAAAATAAAAAATATTTTGCAGACACGCGTAGCGGACGCGTGCCAAAATTGAAATTACCGCAAGGGCCATGCGGTGACCAGGTGGTAACTCCAATTTGGGCACGCGTAGGCACCTACGCAGCTTAGTAAAGGGCCCCTACATTCATTACATATTTAAACCACATTCATACCTAAAGACTTGAGAACCGATGACGAGGAGGGCGCACGGATATCCTTGCAACAGTGTAAAATCATTGGCGAGCTGCACCGCTGAGGTCGTCAGTGTTGTGGTCAAATCTTAGAAGAAGAAGCAGCACGGCTATTATCGATTGTGATATCCCGTACGATCATTTGCGCACAATAACACAGTACTGTGTTTGTAAATCAAAGCACACAAAAATTACCCGACAGGAAAACTAAATCACTTTTCCCACATCAGAGAGACTTTGCTGGCTCAGGGAATGGAAATGCGGCTGCAAATCTTGCAAAGGAACATTGCAAATACTTATTTAAAGTTACTTGCATGTGAAGAATAAGCGAAAAAGATATGCAAAAATTACAGATGAAGTGCAGCTGAGTCATTTATCATTTATTTGACTAATTTATTTATTACAATTTATGCAAATGCCTGCTCATAGTATGCTCCAGGCATCTCACAAAAGAAGATTCTGTACTTTTCAGGAGTTATAGATGTTTAAATTTATATTTGTAAACTGCTCGAGTCCAATCAAAAGCTCTAAGCAGTACACAATATTTTTCAGTTGCAAACGTACTGCTATTGTTTCTTTCCCTTGTATTATAGTAATTGCGGATTAGCAATTTAAAAAAAAAAAATAGAAAGTTCTAGGTAGTGCACAATGCAATGGGAAGGGCAGAACACTTAGAAAGTGATTTATCTTTTCCAAAACCCTGAGAGAGTCTCATGTAGGTAACACAGACAGATGTTTTTCTTTGATCCACATCTGTGTGACAGCATTATGCCTCGTGGCAGTCTAGGAGGAATGTAGTGGTTCACTGCGGTTGGTTAACTCAGGCAGGGCCGGTCCTAGGGTCTCTGGCACCCCCCTACAGACTATCAGTTGGCGCCCCCCCCCCCCCCATATCCTTTCTCTCTTCTCCCACCCTACCCCAGTCCAGCGATTCTCCTTCGCCTCCATCCCCCTCCCATTTATGCCCACCTGCCCGCCCTCTTCTCCCTCCAACATCCCTCTTTTTCTTCTTGCCACCCTGCGTGGTTTAAGTCTTTTTTTAAATTTACCTCCATCCCAGGGGCCGCGTCATTTCAAAGCCCTGCCCGTCTCTAGCCTTCCCTCCCTTCGTGAGTTCGTTCCCGTAGAGTCCTGCCCTCGAGGAAGGCTAGAGACGGGCAGGGCTTTGAAATGATGCGGACACTGGGATGGAGGTAAATAAAAAATTTAAACCCCCAAGGGCGGCGTGGTATGGCGGCACAGCACCGCAGCGGCACCCTTGAAGGCAGGCGCCCCCCTGCGGTGCTTACCCCGCTTACTGGGTTTGACCGGCCCTGAACTCAGGGCCCCAAAAGTGAGAAACAGAGCAGATTTCCAGAATATTAATGACATGTAGCTGCATAGGAACCCTTCTTAATAGCAGCTCTGTTTTGCTTTTTCAATAAATGGCTCCCAAAGGAGCACTTTTACCAAGCTGGGGGAAAAAGGGCCCTGCGCTAGCGGTGGTGGCTGTTTTTCCCGCACGCCAGGGCACCTTTAACTGCAGCAGGTTAAAAAAAAAAACAACCCAGATACACATGGCCACGTGGTAAGAGAACTCTTAAGCAGGAGAGACTGACAACACAAAAGTGTGGAGGTGCACTTGATCCCCACGGAAAAAAGTCCAGTGCAAGGCAGAGAAGGAGTGGGGACGATAGACACATCTTTCTCCCTGTTTGGAAAGAGCCTATCTTCCCCACTCCTTCTCTGCCTTGTAAGAGAACTCTTACCACGTGGCCATGCGACAGGGAGCCCTTACCGCCACCCACTGAGGTGGCGATAAGGGCTCCCATGCTAACCCAGCGGTAAGCGGGCAGAACGTGGCATTACCGCCGTGCAAGCCATTTCTGGGGGGGGTTTCTATTTTCCCCCGGAAATGGCGCACACTCAGGGCGACTGGCGGTAGTCCCAGAAGAGCGAGTGGTAAGCCCGCGTTGGGCTTACCGCTGCTCTGTGAAAGGGCCCGAAAGTTAGGCACTGGGATGATTGACAAGCTAGTATTGCGAAAAGGGTGCTCTGCATTGACCATCCTTTAGAGAATGATATCTTAGCGTGCATTTCACGCTTAACTTTGGGTGTGAGCAATGCTGGCGCTCAACTCATGGCAGTTCAGCTTGCAAATGCAGGCATTCTATAACATTGTGCCTAATTTCTGGGAACGCCTCTGATCTGCCCATGCCCCTCCCATGGCCACACCCCCTCTGGAGCTGCACGCTATGACATTTAGGTGTGCATGTTATAGAATGAGGTGCAGGGCAGAACCACACGTAACTCCTAATCATTGCCAATGAAGTCCTCGTTAACTTCAATAATTGGTTGTTAGCTCCTAATTGATTCATTAGTTTATGTGAGGATCTGGGATCCATGTCCAAATATGGGCAATCTATGCAGAATCCAGGGGATAATAAATGTAGGCAGATAAAGACCTGCACGGTCCATCTAGTCTGCCCATCAAGGAGGCCAGAGTTGAATCTGGCACTCTGAAAAAGGTTCCCCTTCTTCATGGTTAAACACTGGTATACTTCGTTTTTATCCGTCCCTGCCAATTTTGGAGCACAGACTACAGAAGTCTGCCTGGTACCTGTCCTACTTCCCAACTACTGGTTAGTAAATGATCAAATTTGAAGCCTGATTTGACATAGGTTGTCATGGGGTACGCAGATCAGGAAAAACATAAGAATAGCCATACTGGGTCAGACCAATGGTCCATCTAGCTCAGTATCCTGCTTCCAACAGTGGCCAATCCAGGTCACAAGTACCTGGCAGAAACCCAAAGAGTAGCAAGATTCCATGTAGAACCCCAAAGAGTAGCAAGATTCTAGAATTCTAAAGAATAACAAGATTCCATGCAGAATCTCAAAGAAGAGCAAGATTCTGGAATCCCAAAGAGTAGCAAGATTCCATATTGCTGATCCCGGAGCAAGCAGTGTTTCCCCCCAGGGGCGTAGCCAGACTTCGGTGGGAAGGGGGTCCAGAGCCCGAGGTGAGGGGGCACATTTTATCCCCCCTCCCGACGCCGCCGACACCCACCCCCGCCATTGCCGACACCCACCCCCTCGCCATTGACGAACCGAACCGCCACCACCAACTTTGCCCCCCCTGCCGACGACCCTCTCGACCCCCCTCCCACCGCCAACCTACCGTCGCCTACCTTTGCTGGCAGGGAACCCCAACCCCCGCCAGCCGAGGCCCTCTTCTTCTCGCAAAAGGCTTCCTTCTGTTTCTGACGTCCTGCATTATCCATACCCGGTTATTAACATGGAAGCAAGCACAGCATAAATGCACATAATACACTTCTCTGTTCTATAGAAATAAAACACATTACTATCTATCTATCTATCTATCTATCTATCTATCTATCTATCTACATCACAGGGTATACATAGTAGATGTTCCTCTTTGTGACCATTTCTGGAAAAACATAACTAAATTTGTAATCCAAAATGTTGAGACTGACTGATTCTCAGGTTAGTGGAGTGGAGGAGTGGCCTAGTGGTTAGGGTGGTGGACTTTGGTCCTGGGGAACTGAGTTCAATTCCTGGCACAGGCAACTCCTTGTGACTCTGGGCAAGTCACTTAACTCTCCATTGTCTGCTGCATTGAGCCTGCCATGAGTGGGAAAGTGTGGGGTACAAATGTAATAAAAAATTAAGGTTCCAAAATATGCAGACTGAGTTAACAAGTTCCACACTTATTTTGTTATCTGATCTACGATCTTCTAACCTCTTGCTCTGTAACAAATTGCTTGCTCCATTGGAATTTATTAAAACATCCTTGTCAGGAGTGCTGGAGGTCAAAATTATGGCTGGACATACTTATATTAATATGAAACCAGCTTGACATAATATTAAACCAGCTTCTGACCTCTGAGAAATTCCCCCTCCCCTTCAGGAATCAGAGGATGGCAAAATGGCACAAATGGTGTTGCGCTGCCTGCTAGCTCTGTGTTTAATTACTCTTGATCAGCATAGCTGACACCCCTTTTTTTGGTTTCTGGTGACTTTAGTCCTGTTTTCCCAGAGACGGTCACATTGAACCTGATGACAGGGGAATGATGCACAGTCCCTTAGAATACATACAGTGCCAAAAAGACCATGTATCAATCAGGGGCGTAGCCAGACAACAGATTTTGGGTGGGCCCAGGCAAGAATTGGGTGGGCACCAAGTGTTCTACCCCCCCCCCCCCCCCCCCCAAAAAAAAAAAAAAAACCAAATTATCTCAGTTGGTGGGAAAACGCTTCTTTCCACCTTGACAGCAGGCATGCACTGAAAACTGAGCATGCGCAGGTGCCAGTGTCGTGGAGAGTAGCGTTTTTGTTACCATCAGGGGAAAACCTTCAGCTGGTGGACCTTGGGATTCCCACCAGTTACCACTAAACATGTGCTACTGTTGGGTGGGCCTGAGCCATAAATGGGTGGGCCCTGGCCCACCCAAGCCCACCTGTGGCTACGCCACTGGTATCAATGGAATCCTGCAATGGATAAGTATCCGGGAAATCTGTATTGAAAGGTACCAGGGGGTCTGGCATTTAAATGCAGAAGGAATCACAAACTTGCTCTGAAAATAACTACTTGGATAAAAAGCCATTCGGAATTCATATCCTGCTGTTGACAAGCAAGTTCCAGGGGGACAGGAGAGGGAGTCGGGGGAGGGAAGAAATCTTTGGGCTGTGAAGATGATGGAAAGATGAAAGATGTCTGTGAATGCTGATTTCTGCCTTTCCTTTGGGGCTGAAGACGCAACAAGATGTTCTGTAACCACTTAGGCTTTGACAGTGGTTCTGCTAGCTTTTCAGCGCTCTGTGTTAGTGTGCTCGAGCAATCAACACCGTCATGTTCAGTTAATTACTCATCATGGCACCCAGAGCTGACTCAAACTCCAAGCCCTTGACTGTTCCAAATGCCTCACAGGACAAATGTTCCAATGGACAGACTTCGCTGCACACACTGGAGAACGTCAGCTGTTCTATGAAATTAAAAACAAGAAAGTTTTTGTGCATATCCCCGTGATGTGTAAGTGATTAAAAAGCTATTATCAAGTTTTAATTATACTTTCAAAAATGCTTTGAAGTTCCACTTTCAAATGTAATTACCCATATTTGTGATGAAACACCAACTGATGTGAGCTGTTCCAAGAGAAATTAGAAAGAGAACCTTTCGCAGATTAAAGGATTTGGGCACAAGCAGCTAAGGGCATCCCGGTGAATAATGCCACGTCTTCAGTCTTTTTAGAGCCTGAGCCTGGATGGTTGCCATCCAGGCTTTTTTTTTTCCCGAGGAACTCTGAAGGTTGGTGCCAGACCCATTGCACTGGTAATTGAAGATATTCATTCATAGAGCAGAGACAGCACAATTTAAGCTTGCGCCGCACTGCCTCTGGACCTGTGACTATCGCAGTCACCATGCCTTGCCCTTCATGAACCAATCAGGTTCCATTTCAAACAGGATCATTTGCAATATTATTCCAAATAGGGCTGTGCACTACTCCCCTCCACTCAGTGGTGTTCCTAGGCTGCCTGACACCCGGGGCGGATCGCCGATGCGCCCCCCCCCCCCCGGCGAAATTACACCCCCCCCCCCCCACTGGTGAAATTACACCCTCCCCCCCGGGTGCATTTTTACCTGCTGGGGGGGTGCCACGCGCCTGTTGGCCGAGTCCGCTCTTTCCCTCCCTGCTGCTCCCTCTGCCCCGGAACAGGAAGTAACCTGTTCCATGCAGAGGGAGCAGCAGGGAGGGAACGAGCGGACTCGGCCAACAGGCGCACGGCACCCCCCCCAGCGGCGTACACCCGGGGCGGACCGCCCCCCCCCCCCCTTGGTACGCCACTGCCTCCACTGTTCCCACTAAGCTGGAGTCTTCCACTTATAGTCCTGCCAGTGGGTGGAGCTGTTTCACTATTACTTTTTCAATAGTGAGGGACAGGCACGCTCTGCAGGATTCCACTCAATATTGAAGCACTGCCCCCTACTGGCAGCAATGCAGTTGGAGGACTTTCTCCTCAGCTTAGAGGGAACAGTACTCCCCCCACCCAGCAGTGTGAGGAATTGAAGGGAGAACAGTTTATGGAAATCGGGGGGGGGGGGGGGGGGTAGAAGGAAACCGGGCTGTTTAAATCTCCTGTCCAGGGCTAACCTGGATAATGCCACTGAAAATGCCCTGTTAGTGCCCAAGCCCAGCTATTTTCAAGGGCATTGCAGTGGCAGAGTCAGCACTTAACTGGATAAGATAACTACATACAGGGCCACCGAGAGACTGGGCCGGGCCCGTCCCAGGCCCCCCCCCCCCCCCGAGGTCATCGTCATCGCCACCCCCCTCCGTCCACCACCGGGCCGGGCCCCCCTGAATTCAAATCATAGCGCCTCACCTCGACCTCGCTCCGTGTGAAAGAAGCGCAGCAGCAGCGGCAGTCTGCAGATCTCCTCACTTCGGGCCTTCCCTCCCTGTGTCCCGCCCTCGCGCAAGTTACGTCAGACGAGGGCGGGACACAGGGAGGGAAGGCCCAAAGCGAGGCGATCTGCAGACTGCCGCTGCTGCTGCGCTTCTTTCACACGGAGCGAGGTTGAGGGGAGGCGCTATGATTTGAATTCAGGGGGGCCCGGCCCGGTGGTGGACAGAGGGGGGCGGGTGGAGGGGACTGTGGCGCTGGGCCCCCCTTGGAGGCCCAGGGAATTTTGTCCCCCCTGCCCCCCCCCCTCTCGGCGGCCTTGACTACATAAATAGGATGCATAAAAACACAGTCCTTTCTTTATGTGGATCTTCATAGCCATATACCTGGAAAGTCAATACCAGAGTCTGACATTGAATTTCCGAGTATAATCGCTGATCATTGCCAGCTAAATACCGGGCCCATAATAAACATAAACATACACACAGAAACCTATTCTCGTAAGGAAAGTAGGTGCCTGTAGTCCTTTGTAGCGTTCCTACCTGGCGCCCTCGGGGCACCTAATTATAGACGCACAGTTAAGGAATTACCTCCCACATGTACAGTATAAATTTCCCCTTGTAAGATTCTTATAGAGTGAGGTTTAACAGTGTGTTATTATGCTTCGAGAATGTGTTACCAGCTATTTCTTAGACTGTTGTGTTATCACACCTTGGATTCCTTATTTCAGGGCCTCTCAAACCTGACCTAGATATCTCACTGCCTGCTGGTTCTCAACATTTTCATGATGACTATACGTAATTCCACAATGACTATGCATAATTTTTGCTTGCTTGCAAAAGTAGCCGGGCATTTCCAGCAGCACAATCCAGCTAAGTGGAGGGATCAGTTCTTCAGAGCAGGTACCAAAGGATGACATAGCAAAAGCAGGCACTGAGAGAGGGAGAATATTAACAAGGGGTTCTTCAGCACAATACAAGCCAGAATGAAGCTGAAGGAGAGCGATCAAATGTTTAATTATGGACCATCTGCTGTTTTTCTTCTTCTGGAATAAAGATGCCGAAAAACTCAGAAAGAAAAGATTTAACAGTCATAATTAATGGGAATCTTTGAATTTGAAAGAGGCAAGTAAGGAATCAAATTACTGAAAGAGTTGTCAAAGCATTGCCATGATTTCAAATCCCAGCTATCCATGGAATTAGAAAAGGTGCAGAGAAGGGCGACGAAAATGATAAAGGGGATGGGACAACTTCCCTATGAGGAAAGGCTAAAGCGGCTAGGGCTCTTCAGCTTGGAGAAAAGGCGGCTGAGGGGAGATATGATAGAGGTCTATAAAATAATGAGTGGTGTGAACGGGTAGACGTGAAGCATCTGTTTACGCTTTCCAAAAATACTAGGACTAGGGGGCATGCGATGAGGCTACAAAGTAGTACATTTAAAACAAATCGGATAAACTTTTTCTTCACTCAACATGTAATTAAACTCTGGAATTCATTGCCAGAGAATGTGGTAAAGGTGATTAGCTTAGCAGAGTTTTAAAAAGGTTTGGACGGCTTTCTAAAAGAAAAGTCCATAGACCATTATTAAATTGGGGGAAATCCACTATTTCTGGGGTAAGCAGTATAAAATGTTTTGTACTTTTTTGGGATCTTGCCAGGTATTTGTGACCTGGATTGGCCACTGTTGGAAACAGGATGCTGGGCTTCATGAACCTTTGGTCTTTCCTAGTATGGCAATACTTACGTACTTATGTACACGAGTAACCGGACTTTAAACCACGGCGAGTTTAAAGCAGGTAAGTTAAAAATGTGGAAAGAGTTTTAGTTCCAGTTTGAAAAGAATACCACTGTATTGGATTTAAAATTACAGGGTGAAAGATTTCCAGCAGGATCAATTTTCAGGAATTACTCTACGGGTTGAGTAATGCCCATTGATGAGTGGATAATAGGAATGTGCATTTCTTTAAACAACATGAGCAATGTGAACGGTATTTCCCATGTTGATTTTTGCTAAAATGACAGGATAAAACCTGAAATTTTGTTTTTATTTGTGTGTTGTAAAGAGTGTGTATAATTAGGAAAGAATATGCCCTAATGACAATATGACAGGATAAAACCTGAAAAGCAAAGTTACTCGTTTATAGCAGGTGTTCTCTGAGGACAGCAGGCCAGGTAATCTCACATGTGGGTGATGTCATCCAACGGAGCCCAGAGCAAATTCTGATTAGCATATAGATGTTTCAAGAAATTCTAGTAGTGTTCTACCGCACATGCGCAGGTGCCTTCCTGCTCAATGCGCGAGCTTGGGTCCCTTAGAGGCATATTTTCAAAGCACTTAGCCTTCCAAAAGTTCCATAGAAGCCTATAGAACTTTGGAAGGCTAAGTGCTTTGAAAATATGTGTATTAGTCATGTAATTATTCTTTAGCTACTTGACTAAGGAACCCAAGCTCGCGCATTGGGCATAGCTGAAGAATACAACTCCTAGGGGAGGAGGGAGGGTATGTGAGGATACCTGGCCTGCTGTCCTCGGAGAACACCTTCTACAGGTGAGTAGCTTTGCTTTCTCAAAGCACAAGCAGGCCCAGTTGTATTCTCACATGTGGAGATCCCTAGCTACCAGGCCCACCAAAAACAACAACACTAGGACAATAGGGACTGAAAACGTTAATGCCCCAAAGTCAGTTAACCTGAAATTATCTATATACGAGTTGTGAAGGTGCAGCCTGGAACATAAGAAAACTGGGACTAGGAGGATGGAGTTGGATTCTAGACATCAAACAGATTCTGCAGGATTGTCTGACTGAACCAGCTGTCACATGGGGTATCCTGCTCAAGGCAATAGTAAGATTGGATGTGCAGACCAAAGACCACATCGCAGCTTTGCAAATCTCCTCAATGGAGTCTGATCTCAAGTGAGCTAACGATGTAGCCATGGCTCTGACATTATGAGCCTTGACATGACCCTCAAGAGTCAGCCCAGCCTGGGCATAAGTGAAGGAGATGCAAATCGGAGATTGTGAGTTTGCCATGGCTACCACCATCCTGTTTGGGTCAAAAGAAACAAAAAGCTGGGTGGGCAGACTATGGGCTTTAGTCTGCTCCAAATAGAAGGCTAAGGCTCATTTGCAGTCTAAGGTATGCAGTACATTTTCACCAGGATAGGCATGTGGTTTTGAAAAAAATATTGGCAGAATAGCGGACTGGTTAAGCTGGAACTAAGACACCACCTTAGGAAGGAATGGGAGATTCCAAGTTCTTCGTCAATGCATCTTTAAAGATAGGATGTAATGGAACCGTGACCCCTTCCTTAAGAGGTGACACATAATCCAGAACAGATAACATCTCGGCCTGGGTTCCTCCTCTGTCTCCAACTTAAATGGGATGGCTGAAGCTATCTCCTTCACAAAACCTGTGAAACAGAAACCCTCTCACAGAGTTGTTCCCCAGTCTTGGAAGAAGGCATTCGTTTGCCCGTTACTAAAGAAACCTTCCCTTGACCCTTCCACCCCGGAGAGTTTCCATCCTGTTTCCAACCTGTATACACTTTCCAAGATTACTGAGCAAGTCATTTTCAATCAGCTTACTGATGTCAATGATTTATCTATTCTCCACCCCTAACAAACAGGCTTTTGCACCACACACAGTTCGGAAACTGCAATAGTGACGCTTTTGAGCAAACTTTCACCTCACTCTGGATGCTGGTAATATCACTCTTTTTGTTTAATTGGATCTGTTCTCTGCATTTGATCTTGTTGGAAACTCTCTTCTCTTGTCTCATCTTGCCTCTATTGGACTTGCAGGCATGGTCCTTTCATGGTTTGCTTATTTTCTGTCCTCACGTTCTTTTTCGGTTCTTACTTCCTCCTCTATGTCTGCCGACTATCCCCCTTGAGTGCGAAGTTCCCCAAGACTCTATACTCTCACTGCTCCTCTTCAATATCTTCCTTAGGCCCCTTGTCATACTGATCCAGAGTTTTAACATAAAATTCTTTATGTATGCAGATGACATTCTGGTACTTTTTCCCACTTCCCCTTTTCAGCCTCATCTTAGGCGTCTGCAGTCTTGTCTTTTAGCTATTTCCTGCTGGCTCTCAGATTATCGTCTTGTTCTATATACCTCTAAGACTGTCACTTGTTGGATTTCTAGCCCATTTTCTGTTCCCCCATCGATCCCTATTCTTTTTAATTCCCCTATCCCCGCTGTTCCTTCTTTTAAATATCTTGGTGTCCTTTTTGATTTGGCTCTTTCTTCCATTCCTCAGGTTTCTGCTGTCCTTCAATGTGGATTCTTTTCCCTTTGTCGTCTTCAGTCTATTTCCAAATGTCTGGATTTCTCCGACCTGCGCACCTTAATACACGCTTTTGTGATTTCTCATCTTGATTACTCTAATATGGTTTATGCTGGGCTCCCTACTTCACAGTTTCATCGACTGCAGACCTTGCAGAATGCAGCCACATGCTTCCTTTGTAAGGCTCATAAATTTGATTCTGTTTCTCTCCTTCTGTCCTCCCTTCACTGGCTCTCAATCAGGTATTGATCACTGGACTTTCTTCGTTTGGTTCTACCGTCACCAAAGCAGGCTGACTACGAATCTACCCATCACTCTCTTTTTTCTGGCATCAAAGCTCTGGAATGATCTCCCACCTGCAATGCGTTCTGAGCTCTCTTTCCCACACTTTAAAACGCTCCTGAAGATACTTTTTTACACTTGCCAATGGTTTTTCTCCCCCTACGATTTAGTGACAGTCACCAGTTACTGTTCAGATGCAGCTTTGCCCTGTTAATGTTTGATTGAGTCTTTCCAATCTGTTTTGGAGTTCTTTTCCCAAATTTAACTTATTGATTTGTGAACTGCTGCGATCTTTTGTTAGAAGTGGTGGTGGTATATTAAGCGCCATATTAAGCATAAACATTTACGTCTCTCTTGAGGTGGGGAGGGATCAGAAGGGACCCCATAAGACTCCTCCTCGGAAAAGTAATGAGGGTCTTCTTCTGAGTCCCATGGGTGGTCCCAATCAGACTCCTCACAGGCACTGGTCTGAATAGTGGCCGGTGCCCTATGAACTTCCGGGTCAGCACACAAACCTGGATATTGAATGCTGAGAGCTTTGCAAAATGGTAGAGACTATTATTAAGAACAAAATTACAGAGCATATTCAAAAGCATGGATTAATGAGACAAAGTCAACATGGATTTAGTGAAGGGAAATCTTGCCTCACCAATCTACCACATTTCTTTGAAGGGGTGAACAAACGTGGATAAAGGGGAGCCGGTTGATATTGTGTATCTGGATTTTCAGAAGGCGTTTGACAAAGTACCTCAGGAAAGACTCCAGAGGAAATTGGAGAGTCATGGGATAGGAGGTAGTGTTCTATTGTGGATTAAAAACTGGTTAAAAGATAGAAAACAGAGAGTAGGGTTAAATGGTCAGTATTCTCAATGGAGAAGGGTAGTTAGTGGGGTTCCCCAGGGCTCTGTGCTGGGACCGCTGCTTTTTAACAAATTTATAAATGACCTAGAGATGGGAGTAACTAGTGAGGTAGTTAAATTTACTGATGACACAAAGTTATTCAAAGTCGTTAAATCGCGGGAGGATTGTGAAAAATTACAAGCAGACCTTACGAGACTGGGAGACTGGGCATCTAAATGGCAGATGACGTTTAATGTGAGCAAGTGCAAAGTGATGCATGTGGGAAAGAGGAACCTGAATTATAGCTATGTCATAAGGTTCCACGTTAGGAGTCACGGACCAAGAAAGGGATCTAGGTGTCGTCGTTGATAATACACTGAAACCTTCTGCTCAGTGTGCTGCTGCGGCTAAGAAAGCAAATAGCATGTTAGGTATTATTAGGAAAGGAATGGAAAACAAAAATGAGGATGTTATAATGCCTTTGTATCGCTCCATGGTGCGACCGCACCTCGAATATTGTGTTCAATTCTGGTCGCCGCATCTCAAAAAAGATATAGTGGAATTAGAAAAGGTACAGAGAAGGGCGACGAAAACGATAAAAGAGATGGGACGACTTCCCTATGAGGAAAGGCTAAAGCGGCTAGGGCTCTTCAGCTTGGAGAAAAGGCGGCTGAGGGGAGATATGATAGAGGTCTATATAGAGGGGAGTTGAACGGGTAGATGTGAAGCGTCTGTTCATGCTTTCCAAAAATACTAGGACTAGGGGGCATGCGATGAAGCTACAATGTAGTAAATTTAAAATGAATCAGATAAAATCTTTCTTCACTCAACGTGTAATTAAACTCTGGAATTCATTGCCAGAGAATGTGGTGAAGGCGATTAGCTTGGCAGAGTTTAAAACGGGGTTAGATGGTTTCCTAAAGGACAAGTCCATAAACCACTACTAAATGGACTTGGGAAAAATCCTCCTATCCCATGACCCTCCAATTTCCTCTGTAGCCTTTCATGAGGTACCTTGTCAAATGCCTTTTAAAAACCCAGCAGACACTTGGAATCAAAGCTTTCACAAACATTAATCAGTCAGACAATCTAAACCACAACACCTAGATGCCAACATGACTGGGGCTTTCTGTGTGTAAGTTCTAGTTTAAGAGGGTGAAACAAGAACATGATGTGAGGAAACATATCAGCTAAGACTAGAAGTAGCAACACGCCAACAAATCTACTGATTAGAGACAGGGAGCCTTATTGTTGGTTGAGTTGTAAAAGCCCTGTTATCCTTCTTCAGCTGTACTTCTTGATCTTTTACCACTAGAGAGGAGAACATCACAGTACAATCATTTTTCCCATTGGCGAAGACCTGACTTGAGAGAATAGAGGGTAACGGTGGTTAATACCACCATTGCAATCAGTTGAGAGTCTTCTATGGTTCAAGAGTTGAGCTGCATGCATTTCATGGCACAGAGGCTGCCTTTATGCATTTTTACAGAGTTGTTGATTTCAATCAGAAGGAAGCGTCCCCAGGATTATGGCCAAGACCATCACCGCAGCCATTTCATCTTGCTCATTCTGTAGCTCACCACTGCCCCCTAAAGATATCTCTTGCACATCACAGATTTGTTTTTGTTTTTAACAGCACTGATGAAGTGAGGTCAGAGCTGAAATGGATGCATTTTAAGGTGTATTCTTTCTTATTTGTATTTATTCTGTTCATTATTTTGGGTGGGTCTTTAAAGGGCTGTGGAAACAGTAGATTGGCATTATTAAATAATTAAATGCAGGCTTAAAAAGAGCCATCTGTGGCTCAGTTTGGGGAAGATGCTGAGAAATGGGCAAGCCTTAAGTTCATAAAGGTGTACACTGTGAGGCATGGCACAGGGTTAGTCCAGCCCCTGTTCCTCCAGGAGATGTTTTGCATGCCTGGAAATACAGCTCAGTCAGGTCTCTGCTGAGCGTGTTGCTCCTCTCTTTCTGGGGTATATCACCCCCACTTTTAGGCTAGGCCAGTGGTTCCCAAACCTGGTCCTGGAGGCACCCCAGCCAGTCAGGTTTTCAGGGTATCCACAATGAATATTCGTGAGAGAGATTTGCATGCACTGCCTCCACTGCATGCAAATGTCTCTCGTGAATATTCATTCCTGAAAACCTGAGTGGCTGGGGTGCCTCCAGGACCAGGTTTGGGAACCACTGGGCTAGACCATTGTCTCCTATGTTGTGTTCCTAGTTTCCTGCGCCAACGCCTCGTTCCTGCTTCTTGTCTCGGTGTTTCGGTGTTCCTGAATTCCAAACTTTCCTTCGTTCCTGCTCCTCTATCTTGCCTTTGTTTCCTTAGTGAATTCCTGTCCACAGATTATTGCTTGTTATTATAAATACTATTAAATATAAGTATGGCCAAGCTGGGACAGACCAAAGGTCTATCAAGCCCAGCATCTTGTTTCCAACAGTGGCCAATCCAGGTCACAAATACCTGGCAAGATCCAAAAAAACTTCAATACATTTTATGCTGCTTATCCCAGAAATAAGCAGTGGATTCTCCCCAAGTCAATTTAATAATGGTCTATGGACTTTTCCTTTTAGGAAGCCATCCAACCCTTTTTTAAACCCCACTAAGCTAACCGCTCTACCACATTCTCTTTCAACGAATTCCAGAGTGTAATTACACGTTGAGTGAAGAAACATTTTCTCTAATTCATTTTAAATTTACCTCATTGTAGCTTCATCACATGCCCCCTAGTCCTAGTATTTTTGGAAAGAGTAAGCAAACGCTTCACGTCTACCCGTTCCACTCCGCTCATTATTTTATAGACCTCTATCATATCTCCCCTCAGCCGTCTCTACTCCAAGCTGAAGTGCCCTAGATGCTTCAGTCTTCCTCATAGGGAAGGTGTCCCATCCCCTTTATCATTTTCGTCGCCCTTCTCTGTACCTTTTCACTTTGCACTTTTTTTTAACCCAAATCCAAAGGCTGCCTATGTCCCAGCCAAGCTCTCTGACACAAAAAGGGTAATTCAATAAGGCATTTCAAGCCTATTCTATAAAGTAGATGCCCTATTAGCACAAATGGGCGTGAATGTGTGTATATCCAGGCACAACCACTTACACCACCCCTATAACTAAGGTAAATGCTTGTACCTCCATGTATTCATGAAAACATGTAAATGATAATATGCAATAATTTATACATATACACGTTCACTCTACCCACGCGCTGCCCAAACTCTGCATACACCCACTGGCAAAGTACACACCATCAAAGCTTTCCAATAGATGGTACCCCTAGTGGTTAGTCAAGGCAGGAGGTATCCCCAGTTGCTCCTGCCCATACTGGCTCCAGTTTCAAAATGGCTGCCGCAACCTCCAGCAGCAGTCTCACGAGAGAGGCCCCTAGCTCCTGCCTGGCCAACCGTTGGCCCACCAGCAGTACAGTAGGCATGGAGGAGGACCTATGGGTGGGTCCAGGAAGGGGGCTCCTTCTGTTTGGGAGGGAGAGGGCCTCCTTCTTCTCGGGAAGAGGGAGGGAAGGGAAAGGGGGCTGTTCCCTTTCGATGGCCAGGCTGGGTGGGCCCTAGCGGCCAGTATCCGAGTGGCAAATTTCAGCTGAAACCAAAAAAACCTGGTTTTGGTCTCCATCTAACTTAGAGGGGTGTATGTGGTGTGTGTTTGCATGGGAACCTGCACATGTGTGTACGCTTTTTAACATGAGTGTTGAACTATTGATGGCCCCTCAGCCCTTCCTTCATTATTATGTGATATGACTAAGGTTGATCACCACACCGTACACCCAAAATGTGAAAGAATTGTCATGTAGGACTGTCTGAAAACTTAAAACTCATTTTTCTCTTTGGGACAATAATTTAAAATGATAAAAGAAGGAAAAATGATGAATTCTCAGTATATTTTTGATTTTTGCTTTTCTAGCTGCTGGGGGTGAGACTGGCATCCACTTAAAAACACTTCCTTACTCAGTTCTCATTCTCAGATCCCTGGGCTCCTCTCCACTCTCCTATTTTCACTTCAAGTTCTGTTCCGATTTCCTGCCAGAATCCCTTCCGGCATTTGCAGCAGAGAACAGAACTAATAACACTTTCTTCACACACACCTAATGGAGAAGGCTGGCACAATCCAATCTCATTTTAGCGTCTTTCCTGGAGACGTGCGCTATATTTTAAGCAAATCTCTCTATATAAAAGGCAAAACCAACGTTCTATGAAGCCTCCAGCCGGAAGTGTGAAGGGGGCGAGATATCCGGTTTCCCTATGAGTGTCTGCCCCGCCCTCTCTGTAACACAGTCAGTGAAGGAAAACAGCAGAGCACGAAATCGCTGGCTCTGTAACAGTGAAGGACTCAGAGGGGGGAGGGGAGAGAGGCCAGAGGGCAGGGACACACACACTCCCACATGCACACAGAAGAAAACATTGCTAGCCCCCGTTTCATTTGCATCAGAAACGGGGCTTTTTTACTAGTGTCATATAAACTGCCTAATTTGTTGGTTTGCAAAATGCAGTGTCAACCTGAGGTTTAGATCAGTGCTTCTCATCCCAGTCCTTGGGCCACACCAAGCCAGTCTGGTTTTTAAGGTACCCACAATGAACATGCATGAGATATTTTTACATGCACTGCCTTCATTTATTTAGATTTTGCTCCCACCTTTTTCAGTAGTAGCTCAAGGTGAGTTACATTCAGGTATTCTGGATATTTCTCTGTTGCAGGAGGGCTCAGAATCTAAGTTTGTACCTGAGGAAATGGAGGGTTAAGTGACTTCCCCAAGATCACAAGGAGCAGAAGTGAGATTTGAACCAGCCACCTCTGGATTGCAAGACTGGTGCTCTAACCACTAGGCCACTCCTCCACTAGCAACATTCCGTGTAGAATCTCAAACAGTAGCAACATTCCATGTTCCATTGCACTAACCACTAGGCTACTCCTCCACTAGTAACATTCCATGTAGAATCTCAAGGTGAGTTACTTTCAGGTACTTTAGATATTTCTCTGTCCCAGGAGGGCTCACAATCTAAATTTGTACCTGAGGCAATGGAGGGTTAAGTGACTTGCTCAAGATCAGAAGGAGCAGCAGTGGGATTCGAACCGGCCACCTCTGGATTGCAAGACCGGAGCTCTAACCACTAGGCCACTCCTCCACTCGTTAGTCTTTAGGGTTCTACCTGGAATATTGCTACTGTTTGAGATTCTGCATGGAATCTTGTCACTCTTTAGGATTCCAGAATCTTGATATTCTTTGGGGTTCTACATGGAATGTTGCTATTGTTTGAGATTCTGAATGGAATCTTTATTTATTTGGATTTTGCTCACACCTTTTTCAATAGTAGCTCAAGGTGAGTTACATTCAGGTACACTGGATATTTCTCTGTCCCAGGAGGGCTGACAATCTAAGTTGTACCTGAGGCAATGGAGGGTTAAGTGACTTGCCCAAGATCACAAGGAGCAGCAGCGGAATTTGAGTGCATTCATTGTATACAGATCTATCTCATGCATATTCATTGCGGGTATCCTGATAACCTGAGTGGCTTGGTGTGTCCCCAAGAACTGGGTCTAGAGCTCCTGGTTTACAGATAACAAAAAAGACACACAGGACTGATTTTTTTTCCATCAAAGAATGCACCTCCAAGTACATAGTGATGGGAAACACAAAAGACTAACCCCTAATTCTGTAGGTCACCAAAATTGTGCGTGCAAATTTAATTAGTTTCTTACTCTCTCACTTATCTATATGTTCCATCTGTGCTTTACCCTTCACTATCAATTAAAATGTTCTATTACATATTGTATTGACATTGTAAGTAGTTTACCATGCCATACTTTGTATTGTTGTTCGAATATTTTTACTGCTGTAATTGCCTACTGCTCATGTTTGATCTATCAGAAACAAAAAAAAGGCAAAGATCTGCCACAGAAATAGCAAATCAAAAGAAAAAAAGCAGATCAAAAAAGACAAAGAAATAGAACAGGAGGGTAACAGAAAAAGTGGTTTATTACAAGTTACCCAACGTGGCCACGTTTCGCCCTCAGGCTGCGTCACGGATAAAAAAAACTAATAGGGGTAAAAAGCAAAGTGAACCCCTAAAAGTAGTCATACAACCACCTTACATAAGTGCTTCCCAAGCTTACTCAGCAAACTTCACAATGCTATGTTGACTGGCAGCATTAATGTTTGATCTATTCTTACTGCACACCGCCTTGAGTGAATTCCTTCAAAAAGGTGGTAAATAAATCCTAATAAATAAATAAATAAAATTAAATAAGCTAATTAGCACCAATATTTGGCTTTTTAACAAGAATTATTGGCACTAATTAAATTTAATTGAACTTTACATGTGTACATTTGGGCACTGGATCCGTACACAAATTTTATACATGATCTGAAAAAGGGAGTACAGAAATGGGAAGGTCATGGGCGGAATGGGGTGTTCCTAAACCTAACGTGTGTTGTTATAGAATAACCGGGGTACACGTTCCAAATCAACTTACACATCCAGTTTCTCCTACATAAGCACACAACTGTGGAACGCATTACCAAAAGCCTTGAAAACGACGTACGGCCACCTAAGCTTCCGGAAAAAACTAAAAACTAACCTGTTTGAAAAGGCATACCCTACTGATCCAACATAAATGCCAGATCTCTGTAATATAACAAAACTAAAGTATGTAATGGACATAACACAACTCTTCCGTTGTACGATTCCCTAATGTGGCTGTGCCACATGAACTTGATCTTACCACAACATCACCCTGTATTTGTTCACACCGGAGCCTGCAAAGGCCTCTCCGGTACTATGTAAGCCACATTGAGCCTACAAATAGGTGGGAAAATCTGGGATACAAATGTAACAAATAAATAAATAAAATGGATGCAAATGGCCAGGCCTAAAGTTACGCACAATTCTCAGGCACAAGCGTTATTCTATAAGCCATGCCTAACTTTAACCGCGGCTTATAGAATAGCACTTTTTATGGTGCTGATTTTTTTTAACGCCATGTATAAAATCTAGCTCTAAATGGCAAGAAATTTTGATAGCGATATCAAAAGAGCAGGATCACATAAGGACAAGTCCTTTTAGAAATGCTTTATTCATGTGAAGTCTAAAAGTACACAATGCATATGACATGAGCTGTGTTTCGCCGATGCAAGGGCTGCATCAGAGGCTTAATAACCAAGCAGTCTACACAAACAACTTCACCTCCTTGTTTCAAAGCAGTGTAATCCAAGAGATGGCAGGTCTCATACAGCAATTCAGCAAACAAAGCTAGCGAATGGCCCTTACGTGGGCGAAACACGTCCAGTGTCGGGCGCATCGTGTACTTTTACACCTTATGTGACTAAAGCATTTTTAAAGGGACTTTTCCTTGTGAGATCTGCTGTTTTTATTAACAGCATTTTGGATTTTGTAGATCGCTTGCCCTGTTTTATTCTAAGAAATGTTGACGGTCATTGCGTGAAACTGAGTGGAACTGGATGTGTTCTCAGAGTGAAGACCAGAGTGAAAGGGTAGCAGTATGGGTTGGTTTTATACATTTTTAACGTAAGTGAAAACTGGGACGGTTAGAAAATTTTCATTTTGTGTCATTTCCATGAATTACATTATATTACATTACATTATATTTCTAGACAGCCTGACTCATAAGTTCTAGGCAGTTTGCAATAAGAAAAGAACTAAAAACCGAGACAAATCTCAAGAATTACAATTATACCATCTCATATAATAAAAAAAAAAATGAACAGACAAATCTTCCAAAAAGAGTAGTCTTGAGAGACTTTCAAAAACTATCATAGCTATTCAGATCTTCTAATTTTAAAGCCAAAGAATTCTAAATCTTAGGAGCCTGAAGCATCTTCAATTGCTGAAATTGAATTGGTTTCAATCATTTTCATTGGCTATTTTTTTCCCTCTTAGGGGTAAAGTCATTGAGGGGCCCTGTTACAGAGCGGCAGTAAGTCCAACAGGGGCTTACCGCTCGCTCTTCCAGGACTACCGCCGGCCCAATTTGGCCACTGGCAGTAGTCCCGCCCATAGGAGCCAACTTTTCAAAATGATTGGGGGGTGCTTAATTTTTTTTTTACAGGTGGTGCATTCCCCACTCCCTCTTCCCCTGTACCCCCTCCCCCTCTCCTGCCCCCTCCCTCATCCCCCCTCCACCTCCCTCCGAGTTCCTGGCCCCCCTCCCTCCCTTCGAGTTCCAGACCCCCTCCCTCCCCTCTCTCTCTCTCCTTTCCCTCCCCCTCCCTCTCAGTTCCAGGGTCGTCGTCCCTCCCTCCCTCCCATTTCCAGGGTCATCGTCCCTCCCTCCCTCCCTCCCTCCCTTCGAGTTCCAGGCCCCCTCCCTCCAAATTTTAAAAGTCATCTATCGTACCTTGTTGGGGTTAGGGCGGCAGCAGCAGTAAAAAGCATGCAGGCTCAGCTCGGTGCTTAGTTCAGTTTTCCCTTCGCTCTCTCTCAGCTCTGGTCCCCGCCCTTGTGGAAACAGGAAATGAGGGCGGGACCAGAGCTGAGAGAGAGCGAAGGGAAAACTGAACTAAGCACCGAGCCGAGCCTGCATGCTTTTTACCGCTGCTGCCGCCCTAACCCCGACGAAGTAAAATAGATTACTTTTAAAATTCGGAGGGAGGGGGCCTGGAACTCGAAGGGAGGAGGGAGGGAGGGAACAAACTTCCGCTAGGTGAACGAACTTCCAGTGGGTGCAATATTGGGGGTGCTCGAGCACCCACAGCACCCAAGGAGTTGGCGCCTATGGTCCCACCCTGAGTGCGCCATTTCCAGGGAAAAAAGAAAAACCTTGAAAATGGCTTGTGCAGCGGTAACCCGGCAGTAATCAGGCATCGCCGCTCAGTGCCCGGCTACCACTGGGTTAGCGTGGGAGCCATTATCCCCACCTCAGTGGCTGGCAGAAAGGACTCTCTGCCACATGGCCACGTGGTAAGTGTTCTTACCCACTGCAGTAAAAAACAGCCCTGGCGTGCAGGACATATAGCCCCCACCGCTGGCACAGGTCCCTTTTTCCCGCAGCTTGGTAAAAGGACCCCTGAGTGTGCGCTCTTTTTGAAAGAGGGTGTGCTATTTGGGAAAAGGGTGTGCTTTTTCTGAAACAGTGCGCATTCCTTTTCTGATAACTTGCGCATACGGAGTAAATGTATTTATTTATTTATGGCATTTATATCCCATATTATTCCCACCCACGGGCAGGCTCAATGTGGCGTACAATAGACTGTTAAATAACAATATTACAAAAAACAGTAATTAGAGGCATAATAGGGAAAGAGGAACAGCAGGAGGGAGCGGGAGAGAGGGGAAGGTGACAAGTTGTCGCTGTGGCAGCCCAGGTTCAGAAGGATGAGGCACCAGGAGGGCTTACGGCATATGCTCTACCAAAAAGGAAGGTCTTGAGCCGCTTCTTAAAGGTCAGGTGATCAGTGGTGAATTTGACCACTTGGGGCAGCCCATTCCAGAATTGAGTGCTAAGATAAGAAAAAGATGAAGCGTAGACAGTCTTATACTTGAGGCCACTGAAAACTGGATAGTGGAGATTGAGATACGAGCGAGCTGACTTGCAGGAGTTCCTGGGTGGCAAGTTAATGAGAGCGTCCATGTAAGCAGGAGCATCTCCATAGATGATTTTGTGCACCAATGCGCAGATCTTGAAAACGATATGGTCCTTCACAGGAAGCCAGTGCAACCTCTCACGTAGTGGGCTTGAACTTTCAAATCTCGATTTACCGAAGATGAGTCCAGCTGCCGTGTTCTGAGCAGTTTGCAGTTTTTTTAGTAACATGGATATGCATCCCCCGTAGATTTATTTATGAGTACACAATGGCACACTATCAGAAACAGACTGCGTACTATTACTGGCAAATGAAAAAAACAAAACTTTTGTTTGTTTTTTTTTTGCTCATTTTCAGGTTATTTCTTATGTCATTGCAAACGACCGCCCATCCCTGTCTCTGGATAGCTCTGTAGACTAGAAACAGAAAAGCCAGGACTCTACGGCCAGGTGCGGACTGTGAATGCAGTGCTAACTTGACATGGAAGACCAGGCACTGCAATTGCCTAGATTTGCAGCTGGAGGCCAGCCTAGACAGAAAACATATATACTACAAGACAGCTTGGGAAGCTCTGCTGTCAGTCTGCTGCTGTTAGCCTGTACGGGCAAATGA
Organism: Microcaecilia unicolor; assembly: GCF_901765095.1. NCBI lineage: Eukaryota > Metazoa > Chordata > Amphibia > Gymnophiona > Siphonopidae > Microcaecilia > Microcaecilia unicolor. The sequence continues at coordinate 191,889,161 of NC_044041.1, forward strand.
AATGGCACCACCCAGGCTCCAACAGATTCTAAACTTCATAAGATAAATATTTGCTCATCCCAGGCAGACAGCTCAATTTGTAGCAAGGGATGTTCTGAAGACGGACGACTCAGATAACAACTCATGCAAGGATTTGCAGGATCAGCGGTCAAATTCTGACCAGAAGAGCAGCTGCCCACACTTCTGCATTGCAACAGATACACAGATTTTACTGGCTAGGAGTTTAATTTGACTTTTATGGAGCTCGTTTGATTTCGGAGACTCAAGAGCTCATTCCCCCCCCCCCCCCCCCCCCACCCCGGGGAATTGGGGCCCTCAGGCATTCACTCAGCAGTGTTATAGAGCTCCATATTATTTCCTTAATAGCATTAAGTGACCTAGGAGAACCCCATCCCCCACAGTTTCTGTATTTCTGCCTGTTCCTTAGCCTTCTCTGCCCTCAGCATAATGGGAAATTTGAGGCTTCATAGTAGCAGTGAAATGTGAGGCTGAGGTCCCCACAGCAGTAACACAGGTTAAGTTAAGCAAATGGAAACGGAGATAGACACCACCAAAAGGATAATGGTAGCCATTATCTGAATAATTCTCCTAGACAGTGTTCCCCGGATAGCATGCTGAAAATCTGTGTTTTGTTTAACTGCTGCAGCTGGCATTTAAAAAAAAAAAAAAAAGACCATCAGGCTTATTTTCGAAACAGAAGGGCGCCCATCTTTCGACACAAATCGGGAGATGGGCGTCCTTCTCCCTGGGTCGCCCAAATCGGCACAATCGAAAGTCGATTTTGGGTGTCCTCAACTGCTTTCCGTCGTGGGGATGACCAAAGTTCACGGGGGCCTGTCGGAAGCGTAGCGAAGGCGGGACTGTTTTGTTTAACTGCTGCAGCTGGCATTAAAAAAAAAAGACCATCAGGCTTATTTTCGAAACAGAAGGGCGTCCATCTTTCAACACAAATCGGGAGATGGGCGTCCTCCCTGGGTCGCCCAAATCGGCATATGGGGACAGACATAAAGATCTAAAAATTGGAAGAAAGGCAGGAGTTTGGAGATATGATAGAGACACCTGGAGGCGTATTTTCAAAGCACTTAGACTTACAAAGTTACTACAGTAACCTATGGAACTTTGTAAGTCTAAGGCCCCGATGATCAATTCCCCGCACTGTTCCAAAATAGCGCCCTAATAACATGCAAATTTCTGCAAGTTATTAGCATTGATCATCAGGGGAAAGTGCAGGAGGACTGTGCCTGGGTATGTGCTTAGGCACAATCCTTCCACACTTGCTTGACAGGCCCGGGCTGTCAAAAGCTCAGACCTGTCAAACATTCAGCTGGAGGTCCATGGGATCCCCAGACCTCCCTCCAAACGCAAGGCCCTGGTGGCCTAGTGCCCCCCCAAGCTTCCACACCCCAGAAAGCAACATGGGGGACCTCCAGCCTTCCAACATCTCCCTGACACAAAGGCACAGGGGGCTGGAAGTCCAGTGGACCACTAGGCCCCCAACCCCCCTGACAGAAAAAGTAACTCCCTAGTGGCCCAGTGGCCTACATATCTCCACATATGTCTGAGGGTCTAGTGGTCTCCTCACCCCCACACCTTGTAGTAGCAGAGGAGGGAGTAGTGGCATCCAGGAGGGGGGTGTTAGACCACCAGGGGAGGGCTGGTCTAGTCTGTCGGGAGGGTGGTGGGGTGGCCTGTTCTGGTGGGGGAAGGGGTTGGGAGATCAGGTCATCTTCTGGTGGGGAGGCTCTTTGGGAGGGGGGATTGGGTCATATTCTGGTGGGGGACTCTTTTGGCAGGGGGATGGGGGGGCCTGCTATCATGCAGATGCATATTGGACAGTGCTCCCCATTCCTCCTCAATGCTCTGTAAATCCTAACGCCAGCTTCAAGCTGGCATAGGGTTTACAGCAGTAGCAGCAGTCTAGTTTGTAGTTTGGCACACTGCACACTGAGTACTGGGGAGGAATACAGATGCCCCTGTTTAGCATGCATTTGCATGCTATTAGAATTCAGAGCCGGCGAGCGTGTTGTTACCCTCGCTGGAAGGCTCTGATTCTGGGGTGCAGCAAATGCAGGAGCTAGTCCAGCGCTGATGGCCTCTAGTGCCCCGCTTTTGCTTTTACTTATCTGGGCCTAAGTGCTTTGAAAATGAGCCCCGTGGAGGGGCATAATCGAATGCGAACGCCCATCTCCATGGGCGTCTATCTCCGAGGACGGGTAAGTGAAGGGGCGGGCCAGACCGTATTTTCGAAAAAAGATGGGCATCCATCTTTTTTTTCGATAATACGGTTTGTGCAGGGCAAATGCATCGCATTTGGGCGGATTTGAGCTGGGCGGTATCGGTTTTCAGCGATAATGGAAACCAAAGGCGCCCAGCTCAAAAACGAACAAATCCAAGCATTTGGTCGTGGGAGGGGCCAGGATTCGTAGTGCACTGGTCCCCCTCACATGCCAGGACACCAACCGGGCACCCTAGGGGGCACTTGTAACAATTAAAAAAAAAATTAAAATACCTCCCAAGTCCATAGCTCCCTTCCCTTGGATGCTGAGCCCCCCAAAACCCACTGCACACAACTCTACACCATTACCATAGCACTTATGGCTGAAGGGGGGCACCTAGATGTGGGTACAGTGGGTTTTGGGGCGGTTTGGAGCGCTCCCATTTACCACCACAAATGTAACAGCTAGGGGGGCGATGGCCCTGGGTCCACCTGGCTGAAGTCCACTGCACCCACTAACAACTGCTCCAGGGACCTGCATACTGCTGTCATGGAGCTGGGTATGGCATTTGAGGCTGGCATACAGGCTGGAAAAAAAAGATTTTAAAGTTATTTTTTTTGGGTGGGAGGGGGTTAGTGACCACTGGGGGAGTCAGGGGAGGTCATCCCCGATTCCCTCTGGTGGTCATCTGGGCAGTTGGGGCACTTTTTAGGGACTTGTTCGTGAAAAAAAGGGTCCAGAAAAAGTGACCCAAATTCTCGCTTCTGGCACCCTTCTTTTTTCCACTATCGGCTGAGCGCGCCCATCTCTCCTCGGCCGATAAACACGCCTCAGTCCCGCCTTCACTACGCCTCCGACACGCCCCCGTCAACTTTGTCCGTTCCCGCGAGATTGCAGTTGGAGATGCCCAAAATCGGCTTTTGATTATACCGATTTGGGCGCCCACGGGAGAAAGGTGCCCATCTCCCGATTTGGGTCGAAATATGGGCGTCTTTCTCTTTCGAAAATAAGCTGGATTGTATCTTAGTGATATAAATGCACAGGGAATGGGCCGCTTTCAGTTGGAAGAAAGCATGAATGAGGGTGCATTTATTTATTTATTTATTGCATTTGTATCCCACATTTTCCCACCTATTTGCAGGCTCAATGTGGCTTACATAGTTTTATTAACATTGTCGTTCCAGGATATCAGATACAGCAATGAAGATGAAAGAAGATAGACCCAAGAGTAATCTAAAAAACCATGGATCATGGTGGATACTTGGAACAGGCTCCCAGCAGAAGTCGTGGAAACAAGGACTGTACCGGAATTCAAGAAAGAATGGGACAGGCACAGACTTCTAAGGGACAGGAAGGGATTGTAGAGTTTACTAATTGATATGGATAAGCTGGATATCTTTATCTGTCATCGTTTTCTCAGTTTTATCTGACAATGTAGACCGTTTCCCTCAAAAGCCCGTAGTTCAATAAATCAGTTACTTTATGTTATGAAATGCCTTATGTATCTGTTTTATATTTTGTATTGTCGTACCTTACCTAGAATTGTAAGATAACGTGGGCTGTAAGTTTTTTTAATAAATAAATAAATAAATATGGTGCCATCCAGCATCTTTGTTTTTTTAGGATGCACAGATGGAGACTTCACGTGCCAATCAATCTCATCAATCCATTCCTGTGACCTGATGCATCTCTTACTACTACTACTGCTACTTATCATTTCTGTAGTGCTACTAGACATACGCAGCGCTGTACACTTGAACATGTAAAAGACAGTCCCTGCTCGACAGAGCTTACAATCTAATCAGGACAGACAAACAGGACAAATAAGGGACAAGGGAAAAGAGTAGTAAGTTTCCAGAATCCCAAAGAGTAGCAAGATTCTGTGCAGAATCCTAAAGAGTCGCAAGATTCTGGAATTACAAAGACTACCAAGATTCTAGAATCCCATAAAGTAGCAAGATTCTGTGCAGAATCTCAAAGAGTAGCAAGATTCCGGAATCCCAAAGAGTAGCAAGATTCTGTGCAGAATCCCAAAGAGTAGCAAGATTCTAGAATCCCAAAGAGTAGCAAGATTCCGAAATTCAAAGACTACTACTACTACTTATCATTTCTATAGTGCTACTAGACATATGCAGCGCTGTACACACTGAACATGTAAGAGAGTCCCTGCTCGACAGAGCTTACAATCTAATCAATACAAACAAACAGAACAAATAAGGGATAAAGGAATTACTTAAGGTAGGAATGATAAAACAGACATGGGTATTGAACAAGTGGAATTAGGAGCCTAAAAGAGGTGGGTGTTTAACCTAGATTTGAAGACGGCCAGAGCTGGAGCTTGATGTACTGATTCAGGAAGTTTATTCCAGGCGTATTGTGCAGCAAGATCAAAGGAACGGCATCTGGAGTTAGCAGTAGAGGAGAAGGGTACAGATAAGAGAGATTTACCTGACGAACGGAGTTCCTGGGGAGGAGTGTAGGAAGAAATAAGAGTGGAGAGGTACTGAGGAGCTGCAGAGTGAATGCACTTGTAAGTCAATAAGAGGAGTTTGAATTGCATGCGGAAATGGATAGGGAGCCAATGAAGTGAGGAGAGGGCTAATATGAGCATAGTGACACTGGTGGAATAAAAGTCTTGCAGCAGAATTTTGAACAGCGGTCTATGGACTTGTCCTTTAGGAAACCGTCCAACCCCTTTTTAAACTCTGCCAAGGCAGTTAGCTTGGCAGAGTTTTAAAAGGGGTTGGACGGTTTCCTAAAGGACAAGCCCATAGACCGCTACTAAATGAACTTGGGAAAACTCCACAATTTCTGGAATAACTTGTATAAAATGTACGTTTGGGTAGCTTGCCAGGTGCCCTTGACCTGGATTGGCCGCTGTCGGGGACAGGATGCTGGGCTCGATGGACCTTTGGTCTTTTCCCAGTATGGCATGTACTCATGAACAGATTGAAGGGGAGAGAGATGGCTTAGTGGGAGACCTGCGAGAAGCAAGTTGCAGTAGTCTAATTGAGAGGTGATAAAAGTGTGGATAAGGGTTTTGGTAGTGTGTTCAGAAAGAAAGGGACAAATTTGGGTGATATTATAGAGAAAAGAAATGACAGGTTTTAGCAGTCTATACAGTAGCATTTGATTTTGGTTTACTTTTTTTTCCAAAGTTCAGAATTTCAAACGCAAATGTTAATTTCTTTTTTATCACTTGCAACTGTCTTTGCCTCCTGATTTCAGATCACTCAATTGCTGGTATTTGTGCGACAGGTGCTCTGCTCTACCCTCTTAGCCTTGGTTTGCCTTTGGTTGTCATGACATCCCAGCTCAGCTCTGCAGTACTCAAGACATTTTCAAATGATGTTTTGCCCTGGTCATCCAAAAGAACCTTTTGAAATGACGGTGAAAGCAATACACACTGGAGAAACAACTCGACCCAGAAAATAATAATGATAATAAGCACCAGCCAGTTGGGTTTTCAAGATATCCACAATACATATGCATGGGTTGCACGACATAATTTAATGCATGCAAATCTATCTTAAGCATATCCATTGTGAATATCCTGAAAACCTAACTTGCTGGGTGTGACCCAGGGACTGGATTGAGAACCATTGCCTTATACATATGCCTGAGCAAGTGGTACATCCGTATTAAATGATCACAAAGAAATGTCACCAACAATGGAAATATACTACTACTACTACTTATCATTTCTATAGAGCTACAAGGCATACGCAGCGCTGTACACCATACACAGAAAGACAGTCCCTGCTTGAAGAGCTTACACTCTAGATACTGAATTTCATACTGTAATTCCTGAGATACTTTATAACATAGACCCTACATACGCGTCATTATCATCAAGTTGAACAAACGTTCAAACTTGCCATAAATATATAGATAGATGGAGAGAGAAAAACGTTGCTTGAATTTTCTTAGTGCTGCCTTATGAAGCTGTAATGATAAGATGGTCGGGCTTCAGCAATCATTTTGCACTTCTCAGTAAGATCTGGCAGCTGTGGGAACTAGATTTACGATGTCTACCTCAACCACGCTAGAAAAGCTCAGTGCCTCCTTCTCTCTAGCTTAATTTATTCCCTTGGATAAACACAACAAAAGAGCACCTGTCACAAAATATGATTTTGCCCACTGGCAAAAAATAAAATTATGAATTTTAGGCCATTAAAACCACTGTAGTGCCAATATGCAGAAAAAAAATTTTGATTCTGTTCAAACCTTTGAAACATTTCTCTCTTGATGGGTTTGCCTCTTGTTGAGTTCAAGTAAATGTGCACACCTAAGCAGGAATGTAGTTGGGTCTAACAGGTCTTCTTGAGCCATTGAAGGAACCAATGACTCGTTCCTCCCTAAGAAAACCACTGAAGTCTATTAATGAAAACTGTACTTAGCTACAGGAAACAGAAAGGTTTTCCAGCTTGAGTGTAACACAGAGGATTCATTCTGTCATGATGAATTGATCAAAGTGCTGTTGAGTGGAATGGAACGGGTCGATGTGGAGCGCTTTCCAAAAACACTAGGACAAGGGGGCATGCGATGAAGCTGCAGTGTGGTAAATTTAAAACGAATCGGAGGACATTTTTTCTTCACTCAACGAGTAGTTAAACTCTGGAATTCGCTGCCCGAAAAGGTGGTTAAGGCGGTTTACTTAGCGGACTTCAAAAAAGGGTTGGACGGCTTCCTGGAGGAAAAAGCCATAGAATGTTATTGAATGGACGAGGGAATAATACAGTATTTCTAGGATGGGCGGGACAAATTGCTTGTTCTTTTGGCCGCTGTCGGTGACAGGGTGCTGGGCTCGATGGACTCTTGGTCTGTCCCAGCATGGCAATGCTTATGTACTTGGGGGGGGGGGGGGGGGGAAGGAATGATGGTAGCAGTAGTGAGATAGCATCCAGGCACAACTATAGGGGCCTGTGAAATATCGTGCACATGAAATTGCAATGGATTCTGTGGTTGCAGTGATGTAACTTCCAGTGGCTGATGTAGGGTGAGCCTGAGCACATAGTATACGGGTCTATAATTTCATCTCCTCCCTCCTCCCCCCAGTGCACCCCAAAACTAAAAATAGATGAATTAACATTCAAAGTGATTTCACCAGCTTGTCCCGGGTTCACTGGTCATTTTCAGCAATACTTAGCTCAAAAAACTCCCATTAATGCCTATCTCAAATCTGGCTATTTGGGGGGTGGGGTGGAGGCTGCACTTAGGGGACCTTTTACTAAGCTGCGATAAAAAGGGGGCCTACGCTAGCATCAGCGCCTCCTTTTACCGCTGCCTTTTTTGCTAGAAAAGAAATGGCCAAGCGGTAAGTGAACCACTTGCTGTGTGGTCATTTCGGGGGAGAGCACTTGTCACCACTCATTGAGGTGGCAGTAACCGGGCAGCGATTACCATCAGGTAAGCACCGGCCCTACAAAAGTAGAAAATATTTTTCTAGCACCGGAAATGGCTTGTGCTGGGGGTGGGAACAACCTCCGGGTTCCTGCGGTAGCCCGGAAGTAGTTCTGGATTGGCGCATGGCAAGCCTGTTGCTGCATACCAACCCTTTAGTAAAAGAGCCCCTTAGCCAGTTAAGTGCTGATATTCAGCAATTAACCAGCCAAGGTAACTGTATAAAAATCAGTCCTTTCTTTACATGCAGGGGAATTTTCGAAAGAGAAGGGCGCCCATCTTCCGACACAAATTGGGAGATGGGCTTCCTTCACTCAGGGTCGCCCAAATCGGCATAATCGAAAGCCGATTTTGGGCGCCCTCAACTGGTTTCCGTCATGGGGACGACCAAAGTTCACGGGGGGGGGGGGGGTGTGATGGCACCGTACCGAAGGTGGGACTGGACGTAATTAAGAGATGGGCGTCCTCGGCCGATAATGGAAAAAGAAGGGCGTCCCTGACGAGCATTTGGCCGACTTTACTTGGTCCATTTTTTTTCACAACCAAGCCTCGAAAAGGTGCTTGAACTGACCAGATGACCACCGGAGGGAATCGGGGATGACCTCCTCTTACTCCCCCAGTGGTCATCAACCCCCTCCCACACAAAAAAATGTAAAAACATTTTTTTCCAACCTCTATGCCAGCTTCAAATGTCCTACCCAGCTCCATCACAACAGTATGCAGGTCCCTGGAGCACATTTTAGTGGGCGCAGTGCACTTTAGGCAGGCGGACCCAGACCCATCCCCCCTACCTGTTACACTTGTGGTGGTAAATGTGAGCCATTCAAAACCCATCACAAACCCACTGTACCCACATGTAGGTGCCCCCCTTCACCCCTTAGGGCTATGGTAGTGGTGTATAGTTGTGGGGAGTGGGTTTTGGTGGGGGGTTGGGGGGCTCAGCACTAAAGATCAACATGTGTAACTGTATAATCTTTATAACTTCTAGAATTGTCTTATAATGTCTTTTGCTTTAACACTATCATGTATTTCACCACCATGTAACAAATAACCCTCCGTAAAACCAAATGTATATTCTCTTCTATTTTCAGTACCCATGTTGGATAATGTGGGATACAAATGCAATAAAAAAAACAAAAAAAATAAATAAGGTAAGGGAGCTATGTACCTGGGAGCAATTTGTGAAGTCCACTGCAGTGCCTCCTAGGGTGCCCGGTTGGTGTCCTGGCATGTGAGGGGGACCAGGGCACTATGAATGCTGGCTGCTCCCACGACCAAATGCCTTGGATTTGGTTGTTTTTGAGATGGGCATCCTCGGTTTCCATTATCGCCGAAAACCGGGGACAACCATCTCTAAGGTCGACCATCTCAACATTTAGGTCTACCATCTCTAAGGTCGACCTAAATGTTGAGATTTGGGCGTCCCCGACCTTATTATCGAAACAAAAGATGGACGCCCATCTTGTTTCGATAATACGAGTTTCCCCGCCCCTTCGCTGGGACGTCCTTAGAGATGGGCGCCCTTAGAGATGGTCGTCCCCGTTCGAAAATGCCCCTCATGGTGTCCCATAGCTGGGTAAATATTAACCGGCTATGCTTTAGCCAGTTCCACAAACTCGGAACTTCCGTGCTGAAGCCCAGATATAACCTGGCTTTGAATTTCCAGGTATAACGCTGATGGCAGTCAGCAAAACACTGAGTGCCGCTGGCCGAATATCAACTTCAGAAATGCCTGATCTAGTGGGATGGTACGGCTCATGCATTTGATATACTACCTTTCTGACCATACAACCAAAGTGGTTTACGTATTTTATACAGGTATCCCTAAGCTCCACCAGCTGAAGACTTCCTCCTGGCCTGAACACCTGCAACCTGGGCAGCCGACAGCAGTGTCCCTGAGCCACTGCCACCACTGGCCCCTGCACGTTTGGTTTCCTGCATGAGCAAAAATTGAGCATTTGCAAAGGAAGGGGTCTGGGGCTGACGGTGGCAGCTCTGGTTTGTTTTTAAGACTTCTGAAGCTGATTATGTATATATATACATATACTTCCAGCAGTGTAGATTTTAAGTTTTTATGCTATTTTAACATTTTTAATATTTTTTGTGTAATTTTTTGATGAAATTGCTTTTTATTGTTTATTCACAGAATGATGTGCTTTTCTACTGAACGCTTTAAGATTTGTTTGACGTAATCTGGTGGTAACGTGTTTAATATGTTTCATGTTTTAATATGGCTTTGTGAGTATGTACATATTATTTGACCTTTGTAATTTTTAAAATTTTTTAAATTGTGTTTATTATTATATGGTTGTAGAGACCCTTGATGAAGGCAAAGCCGAAACTTGGCCAAGTTAGATCCCTCTTCAATAAAATCCGTTTTAGTGAACTCTGTTCCTCATTCCCTGGATCACCTTTGCTGTCTGTGCTGTTTGGGGCTTATGGTTGGGAGGCGGGGATAGTGCTGGGCAGACTTATACGGTCTGTGCCCTGAAGAGCACAGGTACAAATCAAGGTAGGGTATACACAAAAAGTAGCACACATGAGTTGTCTTCTTGGGCAGACTGGATGGACCGTGCAGGTCTTTTTCTGCCGTCATCTACTATGTTACTATGCTATCTGTCACACAGTGCAAGTTACTTTCCCCATGTTTGTCTCATTGGAGTTGTTTCTGTCACGCAGTGGATGTTACTTTCCCCGTGTTTGTGTAATTGGGATTCTACCTGACGCACAGAGCAAGTTATTTTCCCCATGATTTCTTAAAAGTGTCAAAGTTATTATATAGCCGAAGTGCTCCGTGCCTGACTTAAATGTTTTTGCCTTTTAGGGATCCACTGTGCACTGTTTATCCCACTTCATTTTCGGTGTAGCGTCATTTTTGCTGCCTCTGCCTCTTTATGGTTTATTTATTTTGCTATAGCACACAAAACCGATGAACAGAAAAGGGCGGTCTACAATATCAATCGCATAGGACTTCTTTTACAAAGCCGCACTAGTGATTCCCGCACGGCAAATGAGAGGAAGCCCATATAGCTGGATTGTACAGGGTGTAGAATTGAAGTTGGTTTTTTTTTCAGCAAACGAAAGCAACAGGTCAAAGACAACCTTTTCAAGAATTTTTGAAAGAAAACACAAATTGGAGACTGGTCTATAATGTGCAGGAATCGAGGGATCAAGGGAGGATTTTTTTTTTTTTTTTAGGACGCAACGCTGCAGATTTCAGGATAATGGAGACTGACCTTGAGAAAGGCGAAGATTAATTATTGAGAGGACAGATGGGAGTAAACCAAGCTGTGGTATTCCAGACGTGCACTACTCTTTCACTGAAAAGTATTTTGTGATGCTGCTTTTGATTGCACCTCCCTGACAGACTCGTTCCTTTAACTGGGCTCAGTCTGTCTACTGAGATGTCACTGCCCCTAATCCAGTTCTGATTGTCTGAGTTAAAATGTGTGATATGAGCTGTATTACTCTCCCCTGAATTGATGCTGGTAGAGTTCCATCTTGTATTCTGTAATGGGCTGAATCCCTGACCTTTCTACCTTGGATTTGAGATGCATATGCAGTCCCCTGACCCTCCAGCAGCTCTCCAGTCTAGCATATCCCACCTGCATACTAAACCTGAAACCATATAATTTCAAGAGTTCTTCAGTCAAGAAGCAGAGATGTGGAGGGTTTTTTCTTTCACAAAACAGCACACAATCAATATGGATGTAGACATTATAGGTCAAGGGAAGTATTTCAGAAGAGAGTTGAGCTGAGTTTTTAGAAGTTGGTTTCATATTTTTCTCCTTTTTTTTTGTTCTCTATGATAATCTTTCTCTTTCTTGCCTTTTTGTTTTCTTTCTCCCTTCCACATATCTCAGTTACTGCATGAGTGACTCATTCTCCAGTGCAGTCTCTCTGGAAGTTTTTTTCCCGTGTAGTCTCTCTAGCTGCTTGGTGCACAGTCTTCCGTGTGGCTCTCCTTGCACTTCTCCAACCTGCTAACCTACGGTCTCTCTCAATGATCACCAAGCAACATCTGTTACTGTTCCCCCCTACAGTCCTCTAAGATATTTTCCCTACAATATTCTTGATGGTGTCCCCCTCATTCCTCTTCATTCTCTCTTAATTCTCCCCAGGTAAGCCCCTACTCTGCTCCCCTTGGGCTATCTCGCCATGCTGCCCCTGCAGTCCCCACTTTCTTAGTAGTCCCTCTCAGATATTTCTCTTGATGAACTCTCTCTGTGGTCATTTTCTGGAAAAGAGAAGGCGTATGCCAACAGTGCTACCGTATCACCCAAAGTGCAACAAGTATTATTTGGATTTGGCTCCTCACAGAAGTTGTCCGCCTACATCTCACATCCTCTCTGCCTCTGTCCTTCTCTGTACCCTTAGATCCTTTTTCCTTTCTTCTCTGTGCCCCGGCCTCCCTCCTTGTACCCTCTTTCCTTTCTCTCTCCCTCGCTGAGAGCGGTTCCCAGATCCATGAATTCATTATAGGGGATCTGCAGGGTACAGGAAACCCTCATCCACACCCTTGTCACCTCTCGTTTAGACTACTGCAATCTGCTTTTTGCTGACCTCCCACTTAGTCACCTCTCCCCTCTCCAGTCGGTTCAAAACTCTGCTGCCCGTCTCATCTTCCGCCAGGGTCGCTTTACTCATACTACCCCTCTCCTCAAGACCCTTCACTGGCTCCCTATCCGTTTTCGCATCCTGTTCAAACTTCTTCTACTAACCTATAAATGTACTCACTCTGCTGCTCCCCAGTATCTCTCCACACTCGTCCTTCCCTACACCCCTTCCCGTGCACTCCGCTCCATGGATAAATCCTTTTTATCTGTTCCCTTCTCCACTACTGCCAACTCCAGACTTCGTGCCTTCTGTCTCGCTGCACCCTACGCCTGGAATAAACTTCCTGAGCCCCTACGTCTTGCCCCATCCTTGGCCACCTTTAAATCTAGACTGAAAGCCCACCTCTTTAACATTGCTTTTGACTCGTAACCACTTGTAACCACTCGCCTCCACCTACCCTCCTCTCCTCCTTCCTGTACACATTAATTGATTTGCTTACTTTATTTATTTTTTGTCTATTAGATTGTAAGCTCTTTGAGCAGGGACTGTCTTTCTTCTATGCTTGTGCAGCGCTGCGTACGCCTTGTAGCGCTATAGAAATGCTAAATAGTAGTAGTAGTAGTCTTGTAATCAGAGGTGATATTGTGATGTCATAATGCCTCAGGCCACCAATAAGAGCCAACCTCATCAGTGATGTCACAATGGCTTGATTGTCCTATACTTGGCTCACTTTTATTACATAGCTCTTTGAGCAGGGACTGTCTTTCTTCTATGTTTGTGCAGCGCTGCGTACGCCTTGTAGCGCTATAGAAATGCTAAATAGTAGTAGTAGTGATAGGGCTCTCTTGAAAAAGGGGCTAGTAGCAACTCCATGAACAGATGAAGAGCAGATGTGAAAGCAGGGGTGGAAGAAAAAAAAAATTTAGGTGGTGGTAGGAGCAGGGCTGTGTGGGCCAACAGGAGCACAACTGAAGAGGTGGGACCAGGGCCGGTCTTAGCAAGTGCGGGGCCCTGTGCAGACCAATTTGGTGGGGCCACCACCCTAGCTCCGCCCCATTGATAAGATTATTCCATTTTTAGAAATTTGTTTTTTATTTATGAAATTTCAAATAAAGACAAATGAAGCTAAACTTGTACAAAAAAAAAACCTGATTGAAATAAGAAGCACAATGCTATCATCGTGAAACCTCCCCTCCCCCGAAATTATTCCGTTCAAGTCCACTACAATTAGTAGTTCCAATTCTCATAACAAAGGAGAAAATAAGGAAAAAAATTTTAAGAAAAGATCCAGCGCAGTGCTACAGTGTACAAGGTATGCCAGGAATGCTTTATCTGCCTATGGCTGGAGAGAGGTTGAGTGACTCGATGTGGTCTCGGTCCGGCTCGGAGCGGAGGCACGAGGCAGAGTTGAGGCACGCTGAGCGGGGCCCCCTTAGGCGCGGGGCCCTATGCGGCCGCCTTGGTCGCCTCTGCCTAAGACCGGCCCTGGGTGGGACCAACGGTGCAACTATATGGCCTGGAAGGAGCGTAGTTGTAGGAGTGAGACAAGTCCTCTGATATGCAGCACACAGTCAATATGGATGTAGACATTATAGGTCAAGGGGCGCATTCAAGAAGAACCAGCTGTTTAAGGCTGAAGCAGAGGAAGAAAGGCTAATAGTGGTGGTGAGAGAGAAATAGATGATCGTATGGATGGACTGGAGGAGTAACAGACTGATTAGTAGGGAGAGAAAGAAAGTGGTAGGGATGGGGAATAGGGATAGACTGTGGTGAGAGCAAAGAAGAAGAGAGAAAGTGGAGGAGTGGCCTAGTGGTTAGGGTGGTGGACTTTGGTCCTGGGGAACCGAGGAACTGAGTTCGATTCCCACTTCAGGCACAGGCAGCTCCTCTTGTGACTCTGGGCAAGTCACTTAACCCTCCATTGCCCCATGTAAGCTGAATTGAGCCTGCCATGAGTGGGAAAGCGTGGGGTACAAATGTAACAAAAATAAAATAGATACTATTGGAGATTCTACATGGAATGTTGCTACTATTGGAGATTCTACATGGAATGTTGCTATTCCACTACATTCCATGTAGAAGGCCGCGCGGCCACATTGGTGATCTGCAAGGGCCAACTTCTACATGGAATGTTGCTAGTGGAATAGCAACATTCCATGTAGAATCTCAAATAGTAGCAACAGTGGAGGAGTGGCCTAGTGGTTAGGGTGGTGGACTTTGGTCCTGGGGAACTGAGTTCGATTCCCACTTCAGGCACAAGCAGCTCCTTTTGACTCTGGGCAAGTCACTTAACCCTCCATTGCCCCATGTAAGCCGCATTGAGCCTGCCATGAGTGGGAAAGCGCGGGGTACAAATGTAACAAAAATATAATAGATACTATTGGAGATTCTACATGGAATGTTGCTACTATTGGAGATTCTACATGGAATGTTGACATTCCATGTAGAAGTCCACGCTGGCTTCTGTTTCAGTGAGTCTGACGTCCTGCACGTACGTGCAGGACGTCAGACTCACAGAAGCAGAAGCCTGCGCGGCCACATTGGTGATCTGCAAGGGCTGACTTCTACATGGAATGTTGCTAGTGGAATAGCAACATTCCAAGTAGAATCTCAAATAGTAGCAACAGTGGAAGAGTGGCCTAGTGGTTAGGGTGGTGGACTTTGGTCCTGGGGAACTGAGTTCGATTCCCACTTCAGGCACAGGCAGCTCCTTGTGACTCTGGGCAAGTCACTTAACCCTCCATTGCCCCATGTAAGCCGCATTGAGCCTGCCAAGAGTGGGAAAGCGCAGGGTACAAATGTAACAAAAAAAAAATGATAATGCTAAAGAGGGGAAAAGAGAGACTGGTGGGAACAGAATAGGGAGGAATAGAAACATTGTTGGATGAAATGGGGGGGTGAGAAAGACTAGTGGGCAGGGAAAGGCCTAGGCAGAGGAACAGAAAAATGCATGTGCACCAGCTGTGGGGGGAAAGACTTGGGAACCAGATGATGTGGAAGAAAGGGGGATAGGGCCTCAATGAATTGTTGGAGGGTTGACTGAGAAGCTGTACCTCAAGAGCCACCATCAGCTGCCTCCTGCTTTTGGCGACAGTTCCTGGTTTTTCTCTCGGAGTCTCCCACATCAACGCTAGAGACTTGGTAGGTCTGTGGGCAGCCTGAACAAATCAGCTACAAGCCAGGGGCATAGCCAGACAGCAGATTTCGGGTAGCCCTAGGCAAGAAGTAACATAGTAACATAGTAGATGACGGCAGAAAAAGACCTGCACGGTCCATCCAGTCTGCCCAACAAAATAAACTCCTATGTGCTACTTTTTGTGTATACCTTACCTTGATTTGTACCTGTCTTTTTCAGGGCATAGACCGTATAAGTCTGCCCAGCACTATCCCCGCCTTCCAACAAGTGGGTGGGCATCAAGTGTTCTCTCCCCCCCCCCCCCCCCCCACCAGAAAAACAAAATATCACAGCTGGTGGGAAAATGTTTCTCTCCACCTTGGCAGACTGTAGCAGGCATGCGCTGAAAACTGAGCATGTGCAGGTGTCAGTATCGTGGAGGGCAGCTTTTTCATTACCATCAGGGGGAAGTCTTCAGCTGGCAGAGCTTGGGATCCCCACCAGCTACCGCTAAACGTGTACTACTGTTGGGTGGGCCTTAGCCCTAAGTGGGTGGGCCCTGGCCCAACCAGGCCCACTTGTGGCTACACCACTGCTACAAGCTAAACGCACAACCCTTGCTTCCGCTTTAAAAATGAGAGATATTCATGTCAGCTCATGGGGAATATTTTAGCTCTTTCAGGCAGAGATGTAGGCTTGTGTATGACTTCTTTCCACACCTACCAGGTTTACAGAGTGCAGGCCTCAGGCGGGAAAGGCAGACTGCTGGTTTCCATTTTGACTTCTTCCCACAAAAACATGAGAGTGCCACACACCAGAGCAGGCTGCTGACACGGAGCGATAGCAAATAATGCTCCATCCTGCCACTTATGAATGAAGTTACCCGTGGTTTCATGTCATCAGGGACACACTGAGTCAAGCCTGGTTTTCCCTCAGGTTAAATAGTTTCTCTTTCATGTCCTATAGCCTCTGATCTTACTCCGTAGTATCACAGGATAGCCTGAGGTAACACGGGAGTTATTTGGCTGGAATGAAAATTAAAAGATAAATTTAGAACCAGCCATCCAGCAAAAGCCCCTTACATGATTCTAAAAGGTATCCTTTCTATTCAGGCTAGAACAGCAGATGGATTCATTAATCCTTTCTCTGAATTCTAGCTGAAAAACAACAACGACAAAAAAAAAATGTTATCTTCAAATAGTTCTGCTTTTTCTCCTCTCTCATGTGTGAGATGGATTAGCCCCGAATGTTCTGGTTACCCGACTTAACAATATGTTACTGCTGCCTGCCTCCATTTCTAAGCCACATTTATAATGGTTTTCTTTTCATCTAAGAAACAGATGAAAAGAAATATACATTTTGGTGCTTTTATTAGAAATGATGAAAAATGGAACCTGATTGTTTCTCTGTTTCTGTGAACACTCAGAGTCATTTTTCATATATGAGGATCCTGGATGGCTAAACTTTGGCCAGGAGGGTCTGGTCTGCTCTTGGGTCTTCCATTCATTATATATATATATTTTTTTTTTTTGGAAAGTGGAGGGATAAGAATTAGCTCATTTTGCAGGCAACGAAGGCAAATCATCTATATTTTACATTTGGGGGTCCTTTTACTAAGGTGTGCTGAAAAATGGCCTGCGGTAGTGTAGACGCGTGTTTCGGGCGCGTGCAGAATCATTTTTCAGCGCACCTGCAAAAAAAAAAATGCCTTTAAAAAATTTTTATGTAGAGATGAACTATACTTCTAAAGGGGCGCACAGGTCTCCTCTCTCATCAGTACTAATTCCAGTGCGTATTTTCTAGCAAAAAAGGTACCGGTACTCAAATGCCAGGCTACCCTTCAAGGGTGGGGTGATCACTGATGGGCCCACCCCACAATAGCCAGCCCCCTGCAACCAGTCACAGAATCTATGACAAGGCAGAATTGGTGTGTAGAGTAACATAGTAGATGACGGCAGAAAAAGACCTGCATGGTCCATCTAGTCTGCCCAACAAGATAAACTCATGTGTGCTACTTCTTGTGTATACCTTACCTTGATTTGTATCTGCCATTTTCAGGACACAGACCGTAGAAGACTTGCCCAGAACTAGCATGAATTTTCTAAAGCTTTCTCAAAAAGGCAAACATCTTTCATTACACATATGCAGTCATTTTCATGTAGCAATGAGCGGCTCTAGGGTTCAACTCATTTTCATATATTAGCTTTAACTGTGCTGAGGGAGAATGGCCAAGGGGAAATGGAAGGGTTTGTGAGGTTTCCTAGGTAAGTGTCATAAGCAAAGAGGAGGAGAAAATATTAACTACCAAGAAATATTTTTGTTGGGAATATCCATTTTAGGTTTTTTTTTTTAAGCTACAGGGAAGACAAGCTGAAAGCATGTGGAGCACGACTCGTGGAATTTTTTCCAACCCCTCTTTATACAAGTGCATGTCTTTAGCATGTGTGTGCACACTTGGATGCTTGTGTGTCTGTTCATATGTGTTGATGTATATGTGTCTGGTTTCTATGTTTCTGATCAGGAGAGGAGATAAGAGGGAAGGCAACTTGAAAGATGCAATTCCTTAACCACTATAATGAATCAGTACATGTATATTGCAGCTATTAGAACTGCTTCTCCCACAGAAATATATTGAGACATTTTTTGTCAGGGGATTCATTTATCTTCAGTCTCCCACCAGATGCAAAACTCTGTAGTCTAGCCTGAGCTCTTTCATTAAAACTTGGGGTCCATGGGTCAATATTTGCAGACAATGGAAAAGGTGCCGGTACTCAGTACCCCCAAGTACCTCCTCAAAAAAGCCCTGCTTTTATCACATGTAGCAGTGATTTTGATTTCTACAGGCATTTCTTTTTTCTTTAATTTAGGGGGCTTATCAACATGAGCTATTGTTAAGACATGTTATTTTACTGTTAACTTGTAATTAGCTTGATTGTCTTGATTGTTCTATACTTGGCTCACTTTTGATAATGTGATGTCATAATGCCTCATTCTACCAATGGCTAACAGCCAACCTCATCAGTGATGTCACAATGGCCTGATCACCTACATGTGGGTCCCTTTATCCAGTGTGTTTGTTCTAGCAAAAGAGGTGCCGGTACTCAAATGTAGGCCACCCTTCAGGGGTGGGGTGATCACTGAGGGACCCACCCCACAATAGCCAGGCCCCCTGCAACCAGTCACAGAATCTATGACAAGGCAGAATTGGTGTGTAGAGCCTGAGCTCTTTCATTAAAACTTGGGGTCCATGGGTCAATATTTGCAGACAATGGAAAAGGTGCCGGTAAAACCCCCGACTAATTCATATATAACTAGAAAACCAGTCTATAGGTAAGCAAAAGAACCTTAGGAGGAAAACGCCTCAAAAAGCACCTCTTCCGCTGTACTGCAGAAGGAGGGCTAGGGCTTCTCCATCACGGGCGAAAACGTTGACCACGGTCCGAGTAACAGTGAAGGACAGAAGGAAAGCATACGCCTTCAAGCTAAGTACTTATAAAGTTAATGTAAGACGGACAGCTGAGTGCTTCCCTTTGAAAAACCTACTATATAAATGAAGAGTGACCGACGTGCCGCGCTTGCGCAGAACAGCGCAGCACGTCACAAATCTCTTCCGAGTTCTGACGTTGACCGGCGAGCACCGGGCGGGCGGGAATCGTCCGACAGCAGCTCTGAGGCGCACTCCGTCTCCGACAGGTACGATGAGCTGCTGCCGCCGCCGCTACTGTGACCCGGGCGCTTTCCTCTGCCACCATCCCCCGGGGCGGCTTTCCTGGGTGGGGGCTCAGCTGCACCTGGCATTGCTCCGACCGCTTTCTTGCCCGTTTTAATGGGCTCAACAGCTTGTAGACTATAAACAAGCGATACAGACTAGGAGGTTTTTCGCCCGTAATGAAGAAGCCCTAGCCCTCCTTCTGCATTACAGCGGAAGAGGTGCTTTTTGAGGTGCTTTCCTCCTAAGGACTAAGGTTCTTTTGCTTACCTATAGACTGGTTTTCTAGTTATATATGAATTAGTTTTAAAATTTTTTCCCAAAAATGGACGTGCGGCAAAATGAAAATTGCCGCGTGTCCATTTTGGGTCTGAGACCTTACCGCCAGCCATTGACCTAGCGGTAAAGTCTCACGTGGTTACCGGGCAGTAATGACCTACGTGCGTCAAATGCCACTTGGCGCGTGCCCAATACGCGCGTCAAAAATGAAATTACCGCAAGAGCCACATGGTAGCTGGGCGGTAACTCCATTTTGCCGTGCGTTGGGCGCTCGTAGACGCTTAAGCAGCTTAGTAAAAGGACCCCTTAATTAGCTGTTTCTCTGTGTGTGCTGCATTCCAAACCTTATATTTACACTGCATTTTTCAGATATTTGAGGATAGATTTTCATTTCATTATGCTTACCTTTCCTTATCCCACCCAGTATTGCATCTTGATGACAAGACGGATTTGGATAGGCTGGAGTGGGCTTCGACAGCAACTTCAGTAGTTGGAACCTAAGGACAGGGCCAGGTGGACTTCTACTGTCCCAGAAGTGCCAAAGAGAGACAATGATCAAGTATTTTATATCACATTCATTGTTGGTTTAATCATAACTTGATAATGAGTGTGACTGTTGGGCTTTATCTGCTGTCATTTACTATATTATTATCAGGCTTATTTTCGAAAGAGAAGGGTGCCCAACTTTCCACACAAATCGGGAGATGGGCGTCCTTCTCCCAGGGTCGCCCAAATCGGCATGATCGAAAGCCGATTTTGGGCGTCCTCAACTGCTTTCCGTCGCGGGGATGACCAAAGTTCCCGGTGGCGTGTCGGAAGCGTAGCGAAGGTGGGACTGGGGCGTGCTTAACACACGGGCATCCTCGGCCGATAATGGAAAAAAGAAGGGTGTCCCTGACGAGCACTTGGCTGACTTGGTCCATTTTTTTCTTACGACCAAGCCTCAAAAAGGTGCCTGAACTGACCAGATGGCCACTGGAGGGAATCGGGGATGACCTCCCCTTACTCCCCCAGTGGTCACTAACCCCCTTCCACCCTAAAAAAAATACTTTAAAAATATTTTTTGCCAGCCTAAAATGTCATACCCAGCTCCCTGACAGCAGTAAGCAGGTCCCTGGAGCAGTTTTAGTGGGTGCAGTGCACTTCAGCCAGGCATACATGTTGCTAATTTAATTTCCAGCTAGCACAGCCCAATCTAGGTGGCACCTATACCTCGTGAATCATGTTCAGCTAGTGGCCATGGCTGGAGCTGGGCCAGCTCTGTTATTCAGAAAAAAAATGGGGAAAAAAGATCCTAAACCAGTGTTTATGACATTGGAAGCTACCCTCCACCAGCTAAATATTATCCCCCTAGGTTACTATTATAAGAACACAAAAATAGCCATACTGGGTCAGACCAATGGTCCATCTAGCCCAATATCCTGTTTCCAACAGTGGCCAATACAGGTCACAAGTTCCTGACAGAAACCCAAAGAGTAGCAATAGTCCACGCTACCAATCCCAGTGCAAGTAGTGGCTTCCCCATGTCTGTTTCAATAGCAGACTATGGACTTTTCCTCCAGGAACTTGTCCAAACCTTTTCAAAACCCCTTTTGCTCCTTCATGATCTAACAGTCCCACCGATTCACTCACATTAGCACATGGTCATGAATGAAAATAATAGAAAAAAGGCATTTTTACAGCTGCAGTAAAAATTGTCCTAACCTAGCAGGAATGACCCACATAAGGGCACGCTAAGGCCATGTCTTACTGCAGCTTAGTAAAAGGATCCCCTTAAGATTCATCTGATATTTACATGTTAATTCCCCCCGACACTCTCACCCCTGCCCCACACACATTTTTAAAAATTTGTCAGAATTCCAGCTATCATTAAGAATCTGAGTAAATCGGGAAGTGGCTGGCATCAGTCCTTGTCAGACTCCCACAAGGGCCTCACATTGATACATGTAATGTATAAACAGAAAATGAATAGCCGGAGTTTGTTCACAGGCAAAGGTGTAAATATTTTGATTACAGAATTTAAAAAGCGTACCGTGGCAGGAAAAGCAAAAAAGAAAGGAGACCTTGGAACATGACCAAAACAGGCTGCTGCAGAGCCAGTAAACAGGCAAATTGTTGTTTAGAGGAATCTAGTCTATGTTGTAGCAATATTTCTTGGTCTCTGTCTCAGGTATGAATACGCTCTTTGTTGCAGACCTTCTCACTGTGAAAACAAAATGATCCTCTTTAAAACACAACTTGTCTTGATAAATTATTCAGCGGATCAGAAGTGCCACTTTCAGTAATCACAGGCATAGATTTTACCAGCACTGTTGTCTGGTCTTTAATGGGGTAGCCTCCATGTTTTAAATATGCATGAGATCCTGCATTCGCAAGCAATCAAGGCAGTGCATGCAGATCTATCTCATGCATATTCAAATTTGTGGGTATCCTGAAAATATGACTGGCTCTGGGGACCCCAGGGCAGGTTTGGGAAGTCCCACCTTAAGGAAGTCAATAGGCAATCAGAATTCAGAGATGCCAAGTTACTCAATTTCAGGTTGGAGACATTTTGGCCAATCTGACTTTGAAGCAGTGTGGGGTTAGTAGTGTCTGTAAGTCCCTTAATGCACAAGGATAGGGTGGTCAGAAATCCAGGGCTGTCCTGAAATCTCCAGCCTGGAACTGGGTGTCTTGGCATCTCCAATAATTATACTTCTGTGCTGCAACGGGGTAAGACTAGGTTTGTCTCAGCCTGTCCCTGATGACACAGAGTCTGAATTGACAGCAAAACGGAAGAAACAAGCCTCGCAAACAGCACAGAAAGCAAAACAAACACAGTGAAGATGACAACGGAACAACACACAGTCAGTGATGATGCAGTAAAACCTGTAAATCAAAACATGGCATGACTCAACACGGGCCTGTGTTTCAGCCACCTGGCCTGCATCAGGAGTCCAATGCCACTAATGGTACTTATTCAAGTTCCTATGCACCATGAACATTGCTATCAATAAAGGTTGGCGACAGGGGCATAGCCAGACTTCGGTGGGAAGGGGGTCCAGAGTACAAGGTGAGGGGGCACATTTTAGCCCCCCTCCCCCAGTGGTGCCAACCCCCCCCCCCCCCCAGCCATTACTGACCCCCCCGGCGCCGCCGACCCCCCCCCCACTGCCGCCAACTTTGACGACCCCTGCCGACGACCCTCTTGACCCCCTCCCGCCGCCAACCCTCTCCTGCCGTCGCCTACCTTTGCTGGCAGGGGACCCCAATCCCCGCCAGCCGAGGAGGTCCTCTTCGTCCCGCGAAGGCTTCATTCTGTTTCTGACGTCCTGCACGTTGTACAGGCTTTGTTCTGTTTCTGTACAACGTAGAATGTGCGGGACATCAGAAACAGAACGAAGCCTTCTCGGGATGAAGAAGACCTCCTCGGCTGGCGGGGCTTGGGGTCCCTCGCCAGCAAAGGTAGCCCACGGCGACGGCGGGGGAGGGTTGTCGGCAGGAGTGAGGGGGGGGTCGCGAGGGTTGTCGGCAGAGGGGTCCAGGGCCAAATCTATGGGGGCCCAGCCCCCCAGTAGCTACGCCACTGGTTGGCGAGCGTGCTGTACTCACTCTCACTTTTGCACCAGTCCTTATGATAATGACCTTATTTAACCACCAGATCGATCACATGGTAGAAAATGACAGACGCGTGGCCATTAATAGAAAAAAATGAAATTCGGCCATTTTCAAGCCATGCTAAAGATTGCAGGAGCACAAAGGAAAGCCACGCGCTATAACTACTGCTGGCCACTTTTTAACGTGGCTTAGTTAAAGGGCCCCATAATCTGGGTTTAGCTAGTGGGAAACATGTGAGCTCAGTACAAATAAATATGCTTCCTGGTGGTTTCAGTCCACCCACATTTGAAATGGACAGATATTTCCTGTTGCTGTTCTATGAACTGTCCTTCTGTATTACTATTGTTTTCAATAGAATTGCAAAAGCTCCTTTTGTAAGTAGACTGTAATTTAATATTACTTAGTCTCACCAAGAAAGCTTGAGAAGCCGACCTAACATCTCTAGTTTGATTTTATTGCTGCAATAAGTCATGTAAATACACTGGACCCTCTGACCGCAAGGCATTAAATACTAAACATAATATCTTGAAATGGATACGCTGTTCAATGAGTAACCAGCTAAGAGAGGCGAAACGTGCTCAGAAGATTTTTTTTTTTTTTTTCATTTTTAAAGTAAATTTTATTGATAACTCAAAGTTAAGCAACACAACACACAACATACACAATAATGCCAACTTACAAACAATAAAATACTATGCATGAACCATACAGCTTATAAACTACCCATACCCCCCCCCCCCATCACTCCCCTCCCCTTCCCATCCCCTCCATCCCACCCCTGTACCACTCAAATTCCAAAAACTCCGTATAAATTCAAGGAAGTACAACAGTACCAATAATCCAGAACTGTTTAGCAGGCTACAGATTATGTGGTGACCTCTGTACTCTATGGAAAGCAGCTTATTACAAAACAGAGAGGAGGTGGAACCCCTCCTCCCCACCCACCCACTCCACAACCAAGATCAACATGCATTAATAAGTAAACTCCGACCCCTTGGACTTAGAATCTGAAGATAAGGCATCCAGATCTGAAGAAATTGTTTTCTACGTTTAGGCGACATCTTGGAATCTCTAGCCTCCCAAGATGCTAAAAGGTGCACCTGATTACGCCAATGCCAGTAAGCGGGCGCTTCCGAAGAGGTCCAATATTGCATTATACACTTTCGAGCTACCAAACTCAGCTTTCTGCATAGCAGAGTTGCAGGAGTACTCAAAGAGGCAAAAGCCCGTGGATGGTCTAACAAAAACTGTCCCTCCGTGCCCTCAATTTTATTCCCAAGTTTGATCAAAAACCCCCGGACCCGCTGCCAAAATGCTCGCACCCCTGGACACTGCCACAACGCGTGGTAGAAGGAACTATGACCCCCCCCCCACCCACACTTAGAACAAGCAGCATCAACCGTCTCTAACACATGAGCCAACTGCGCTTTAGACATGTAACCCCGAAGAACTATTCTATACCCGCATTCTCTCAACCGTTCATCCGTTACTAATAGGCGAATGCCTTTTAAAGTAGTCTCCACATTCCATGAAGTCAATGAGGACCCCAGATCCTGTTCCCATTATGCTTAAGACCCTCATATGTTCTCTGAGGCCTACACTTAACCAGTGCCCCAAACAAATCAGAGACCGAATGTCTAGCAGTTTTCATCCCTTCAAAAAAACCTCGGACCCGGTCCCCCAATCGACCCCTCAAAGAAGCCTGATGCAAGGACTTCATATAGTGCGTGACCTGCGTATAAGCAAACCTGTTACCCCAGGCTACTCCCACCTTGTCTTGTATAGCCTCAAATGGCAACAACTCCCCATTATTCTGCAACAAATGTTCTAAACGCACAACTCCCTGCTGTCCCCAGGCACCAAAAATCGGATTGTCCATCCCTGCCTGAAACGCTAGATTTCCTACTATCGGCAATAAGTCCGTGATATACGGTTGTCCCCCCAGTTGTCGCACCCACCACTGCCATACCTCACGAAGCGGCTGTAACAAAATGCTGGTTTTAAATCTAGGGGGTACCCTACTTCGAGGCAAATGAAGAAGCGTCATCACATCATATGGAACAAAAAAGGCCTTTTCTAAATTTGTGGGTGTGTAAAAATGAGTCGAATCAATCCAGTCCCCCAGATGACGCAATAAACACGCCTGATTATATAAGAACAAATCTGGGAAACCTATGCCACCCTGCTTCCAACTCCCAACTAACATTTCCTGACTGAATTTTGGCTTTTTCCCGGCCCAACAAAAACGACTAAAAAGTCGCGTTATCCGTTTCAGATCTTTCTGCAACAATCGGACTGGCAAAGTTTGCAGAACGTACAGCCACCGGGGAAACAACGTCATCTTTATTAAATTTATATGCCCCATTAATGACAAAGGGAGATGCATCCAAGCATCTAACTTAACCTTAGTGCCATCAAACAGAACCTTTAAATTTATTTGATAGAGTACAGAGGTATCCATGGCAAGCCGAACCCCCAAATATTTGAAAGATTCATCAGCCCACCGCAGTGGGAACTCAGGTCCCCAATCCCGCTGGTGTACTTCTGGGGAGGCCAAAACTTCAGACTTGTCCAAATTTAACCGAAAGCCAGCATAGTCCCCATATTCTCGAAACGTCTCCAACAATGCCTCTAACGATTCCCTTGGGTTCGTGAGGTGTACCAAAAGATCATCTGCAAAAGCAGCGACCTTGAACGTTTGAGACCCCACATGTACACCCTTAACCATGGGATTCTCCATAATATCTCTTATAAGGGGATCCAATGTCAAAACAAAAAGAAGTGGTGATAAAGGACACCCCTGCCTAGTGCCCCGCCGGATGGGAAAACTCTCCGATTCAAGCCCGTTCACCAATAATGTTGCACTGGGATTGGCATACAGTACACGGACCGCATCAACAAACCACCCAGAGAATCCATAACATTCTAAAGTATCAAAAAGGAATTCCCAGTGAACCTTATCAAAAGCTTTCTCCGCATCAGTTTTTTTTATTTTATTTATAAAATTTTCAATTTCTTACAAGTATAACACTTGTTACAGAAAAACAGCATAATGTAAATATTGAGGAAACAAATATAAAAAGAAATACATTTACCTGCTTCCTTAGACCTCAAAGTAAAGGGGGGGAGGGTTACAATATTAGTGGAGTATCTAAAGGTAATATAACAGAAATATACATAATGCGGTTTATGTGTGAATTCGTCTCACTTCATTTATCCGAATCTGTGTGAAGTTGTTTCATATCCAAAAAGGATTTCAGCTGTTCTGAGTCATAAAATACATACTTTATCCCACTGAACCTGACCAGGCATTTGCAAGGATACGCTAACAGAAAAGAGCCACCTAACTTGAGGACATCCTGTTTCATTGCCAAAAATAATTTCCTGCGTTCTTGAGTTACTTTAGTAACATCCGGAAATATCCACAATTTAGTTCCATAAAAAGGAACCTTTGAAAATTTAAAGTACAGCTTTAAAATTGTATTAAGGTCCTGTTCAAAAACCAGGGAAACCAAAAGGGTAGCTCTTTCTGGGGCTATTTCAATGGATTGTTCCAGAATTGCCGACAGATTATTAAAGTCTATTCCAACCTCTCCAGCACCTTCTTTCTTTTCCACCTGAACTTATTGGAAGATAATATATTTTATTTACGGGGGGAATAAGTTCTTGAGGCATTTTCAAATTATCTTGCAGATATTTTTTAAACAGTTCAATAGGTGTCTTACCAGGAATTTTAGGAAAATTCAGTACTCGGAGATTTAATCTTCTATTGAAGTTCTCAATCTGTTCAATTTTCCTATGCATTGCCAAATTGTTTTTTATCACCGTCGTTTTAAATTCTTGCAATTGAACAACATCTTTTTTAAAATCTTTAACTTGTGTCGTCAAGTCTTCTTTAACCGTTTCTAAATTTTTTACCATGTCCTCAAATTTCACAGATAGAGTATTTACCTTTTCTGAAGTATTTAGAAGAGTTGAATCAATTTTGCTCAGCATTAGCCAAATCCTCTCTAAATTCACCTCCGGAGTTGTTCCGGGTCCTTCTGACACCAGGACCTCTCTTTCTCAGCTTCTTTCTCATGGCAAGGGACCTCTGCTTGCTGGCTCCCCACCAACCATCGTGGGTTCTCGGGTGCCTTGTTCCCTCACCATCACAGAAGCCGGGCATGGAGGGCAGATTGAATCAGGAGGCGGGGATAAAGATGTTTCCAAACCCAGCGGGGACTCCGCTCCACCGGATGGCCCTGCTGCGGGTAACCCCGTCTCTCCACTGTGAGATGTGCGCGTGAGAAAGCGCTCCATACTGCCCTGAAGTGGGGAGGAAGAAGCTGCGGGTGGTGGGGGAAGCCTCACAGTTCCTTTCCGCTTTGTGTGCGGCATCGTGAAGGTAGGAAATCCGTCTCACTCGAGCAGTGAAGAACGACTTCTCGAGACGCGCTCACACTACCGCCATCTTGGTAATGCCCCCCCCCCCCTCAGAAGATTTTTTATTTTTCAGTAACCACGCTGCCATATTTTGCATGAACTGGAGCCATTTCAGTTGATATTTTGGTAAACTACAATATAAGCTGTTTACGCTTTCCAAAAATACTAGGACTAGGGGGCATGCGATGAAGCTACAATGTAGTAAATTTAAAACAAATCGGAGGAATCTTTTCTTCACTCAACGTGTAATTAAACTCTGGAATTCGTTGCCAGAGAATGTGGTAAAGGCGGTTAGCTTAGCGGAGTTTAAAAAAGGTTTGGACGGCTTCCTAAAGAAAAAGTCCATAGGCCATTATTAAATGGACTTGGGGAAAATCCACTATTTCTGGGGTAAGCAGTATAAAATGCTTTGTGCTTTTTTGGGATCTTGCCAGGTGTTTGTGACCTGGATTGGCCACTGTTGGAAACAGGATACTGGGCTTGATGGACCTTTTGGTCTGTCCCAGTGTGGCAACACTTATGTACTTGGGATTCTGAATGGAATTTTGCTACTCTTTGGGATTCTACATGGAATGTTGCTACACTTTGAAATTCTGCATGGAATCTTGTTATTCTTTAGAATTCTAGAATCTTGCTACTCTTTGGGGTTCTACATGGAATGTTGCTATTATTTGTTTTTCTGCCAGGTACTTGTGACCTGGATTGGCCACTGTTGGAAACAGGATGCTGGGCTTGATGGACTTTCCCAGTATGGCAAAACTTATGTACTTAACAATCGACCCTCGAGGTTATATAAGCATGAATTAGAGTAGCTAAATCTTTTTCTTCCAATAAAGGTGAACTCTACGCAACAATCTCAAACTGCCAAACCTGACTGGACCACACAGGAAATTTGTTTATCAAAATTTAAATCTTTATCTAACCAAATTCACACATTTTTTTACTTCTGTTCTTTTCTGTTATAATACTGTCCTCTATGCAAAACTCAAAACAAAGTTTATCTTTCCTTTCTTGAAAACCACATATAGTGTGTCTTTGTTAAATTCAACTTTAATATATACTTTTTAAACAAAGCAAAGAGATCACGTAAACAACCATCCAACCTCCGGAAGGTTCTGGTCTGATCCTGATCAAAATCCATAAAGCAACAAACAGAGGGTTCAAAGCACAAAACAAAGTCCAAAAAGCAAGAAAAAGTACTAGGAGCCTTCACAAATCCTTTAATCGCAAAACATTGTGTCTTGTACATCTATCTTGTACCATTGACCCGACATGGGCCGTGTTTCAGCACAAAGCGACTGCCTCAGGGGTCTATATTAAACATAAATATAATTAAAATACAGTCAGCAAAACACGCTTTGACAGTGCCAAACCTCTTCGAGAAAAATTGCACTGGCTCCCAATCAAAGAACGGATCATCTTCAAAATGTGCACTCTAGTCCACAAAATCATATATGGTGTAGTCCCAGGATACATGATAGACCTCATAGATCTTCCAACAAGAAACAGATTCGGTTCTGCTAGATCATACCTAAACCTACACTACCCAAATTGCAAAGGACTGAAATACAAAACAACTTATGCATCCAGCTTCTCCTACAAAAGCGCACAACTATGGAATGGCCTCCCAAAAGCTGTGAAAACAATCCATGACCACCTGAACTTCAGGAAATCATTAAAAACCAACCTCTTCAAAAAGGCCTACCCCAACGACCCTACGTAAACCCTTCACCCAAAGCATAGCATGCCTAATGAGCACACTGGACAACACACAACCTTCATCCCTTCTGACCCTCCACACATACCTCATTCAACCACTATACAACCTTGTATTTGTTATCAACCGACTGGGCAAACGCCCAACGGTACTATGTAAGCCACTAATGTGGGATACAAATGCAGCAAAATAAAATAAATAAATAAAATATACTGTAAACCAAATACAATGAAAGAGCTGACATCACAAAAGGAAACTTAAAAGAACCAATACACACATATAGCTTCACACACTCTCACT
Source organism: Microcaecilia unicolor (assembly GCF_901765095.1). Taxonomy (NCBI): domain Eukaryota; kingdom Metazoa; phylum Chordata; class Amphibia; order Gymnophiona; family Siphonopidae; genus Microcaecilia; species Microcaecilia unicolor. The sequence goes on from NC_044041.1 coordinate 191,918,479, forward strand.
CACTGTATGATGTATATATGAACACCTTCCATCTAAACTAGTCTGGCACTATGAACATCACCTTTTCACTATTTTATACTTAAGTACCTGATGTGTCACTAGTGACACGATGGCTCACGTACACCTCAGACTATCCAATATGCATCTTCGCATAACGTCATCGCTTTTGTAGAAGTTTACATTTAGATACACAAATGGGTTTTCTGTTTTGAGCATATTTCAGGGATAAGTGGTTTTATAAGTCAAAATAATAAAAATAAATATTTTGTTTCATGCAGATCTCTCATTTGTTTAAACATAACTAAATGGGTATAAGCCTCATGTAGTCCATTGGTTGTCTTATATTTTGTTCTGTGCCAAAACTGAAAACTCTTATCTCTTCTATCTGGTCGATAATAAGAGGAGCTCATGGTGAACATTATCCACCCTAAAAGGTTGTTTTGTGGCTGTACATGAGGAATTATGATATTAAATAAATAGGTGTATGTTTTTGTTCCTAGTCATGCAGTCAAACGTTATATAATCCTTTCAAGAAAGCCAGCTAACCATTTAACTTTTTAGTGGAGCATAATCACATAGGCATGGTATGGTCGCATTTTCAATATTGTGATTCTAGAGCCCAACCAAGGAACAGGTTAATTTGAGTTAGTCTTCATTGGACCAAACGTGCTTTCCTTGTGCCATCACCATCCAGTTGGAGGCAGTGCCTTAAAAGGTGGAGTATAAAGGATTTTTTTTCTTACATTTATATCCCACATTATCCCAAGCAAACTCAGGTTCAATGTTGCTTACATTTGAAAATACAGTGCGACAGAATATGTGATAGAATTCAGTAACATCATGGGAGCAAATAGATATATCTGAAACATTTAACAAAACTGAAATTAGCATATATACCCAACTGGGCATTTAATAAAGCTGCATGTCCAGAAATCATAGCCATAAGTATAGACAGTTATTCAAACATTATCACATGCACACACCGGAACAGACATCCATACACATTGCAAAAGTAAACAACAACTTCTACAATACAACGGAGATAAAATAACGACGACAATGTGGATACAGCAGCTGATAACTTCCTTGCATTGTTTTGGGTGTACCAATATGGCAGCTGCTGGGAAAACCGGCTTCAGCTTTGTGCTTTCATGCCATCTTCTGTTCTTTCTCCAACCTCCTCTTCAGGGAACCTGCCTGTCCCTAGTGATTAAAAACACAATAGTGGTGCAACGTCCCCTACTGGCAACAATATAGTTGGCGGACTCCTACTCAGCTTAGAGGTAACAGTGATCTCATGCCTAACTTTGGGGTCCTTTTACAAAGGCATGATGAAAAGTGGCCTACGGTAGTGTGGGCACATCTTTTTGGGAAGCACTGGGCCACTTTTTACCGTGGCTGGGAAAAAAGCATTTTTTAATGGGCCAGGAAATGGGAGTGCTCAAAAATGAAAGCTAGTGCATGCCTATTTATGGCCTGAGCCCTTACTGACAGCCATTGACCTAGCGGTAAGGTCTCAAGTGCTTACCGGCATGGTAAGCATGTGACTGTGGTGCCGATTACCTCCGGGAATACCCCTCGCGGAAGAAAATAGAAAAATATTTTCTACCATGGGATTTGGTGCACACTGAGGTCAGAATTACAGCTGGGTGCACACGTTACCCCAGTGGTAGTGCCGATTTCCCATGTGCTACCCACAGCTTAGCCATTCCATGGCTTTGTACAAGGGTCCCTTTGAGTGCTGCACTTGCTGAAACTTGGTGTAAATGCCGGTGCATTTACCTTGTTAGCAGAGGCGTAGCCAGAGTTTGGCAGGAGGGGGGTCCAGAGCCTGAGGTGAGGGGGCACATTTTAGCCCCCCCCCCAGCACCGCTGACCCCCCTCCCCACCCCCGCCGCCACCACCACCACCAACAACAACTTTGACCCCCCCCCCGCCGACGACCCTCTCGACCACCCCTCCCGTCGCCAACCCTCCCCTGCCGCTGCCATCAGCTACCTTTGCTGGCGGGGTACCCCAACCCCCACCAGCCGAGGTCCTCTTCTTCCGGCGCAAGGCTTCGTTCTGTTTCTGTGAGTCTGACATCGAGGACCTCGGCTGGCGGGGGTTGGGGTCCCCCGCCAGCAAAGGTAGCCGACTGCGGCGGTGGGGGAGGGTTGGCGGCGGGAGGGGGGGTCGAGAGGGTAGTCGGCAGGGGGGTCCAGGGCCAAATCTGGCCCCACACAGCTATACCACTGTTTGTTAGACCTTATTACAGGGGCCTGACTACAACTGATCTAAAGTCTCTTGCAAGCACTTGCCTAAATGCATCACATCTACTTTCATAAAAGTCCATTTATGCCTGTAAAACTGCATTTTATACTCAGAAATAGTTTATAAATTTACTTTCCATGTGTCTGTTTCATGCTGCAGCTCCAATATTACCAGTTATATAGGTGTGCACCAGGGACAAATGAAGCAGAATGGTTATCCCTGTGACCCTAACCTAATTTCTGGGAATGTCCTTGGCCTGCCTATGCCCCTCCCATGGCCACGCCCCCTTTCAAGTTGCATGTTATAGAATTTAGGTGAGCACTTTACATAGGGCACAGGGCAGATCCGTGCATAAACCCAAATGACTGCCAATAAACACCAATTATTGATTGGTAACGGTTCATTAAATAGTTTGCACATGGATCTGGGAGCGACACCCACATTTGGACAACCAAAGGATAATGTCAGTGACGATCCTAGGTCGGCTGCCACCCGGGGAGGATCGCTGATGTGCACCCCCCCCCCCCCCCCCGGGTGCAGCACGACCACTCCCCCTGGCGCAATGACCCCCCCCCCCCCGGGTGCATTCTTGGCTGCTGGGAGCAGCCGCACGGCTCTCGGCTCCGCTGGCTCCCTGCTCCCTCTGCCCCGGAACAGGAAGTAACCTGTTCCGAGGCAGAGGGAGCAGGGAACCAGCAGAGCCGACAGGTGCGAGGCTGCTCTCTGCACCCCTCCAGCGGCGTGCACCCGGGGCGGACCACCCCCACTGCCCCACCCTTGGTACACCGCTGGATAATGTACATATTATTTATTGCATATATATTTTCTTTGAGAAGGATAATATTATAGAACAAGATGTTTCTGTGTGCATCCCCATTATTTTATCTCATCTAAATGTAAATTGGTACCTGTTTAGCTAAACAAATTCAGTGTAAGTTATCTCCACTTGCAATGTTTACAGAAATACCTTATAGCAAGTTTTAAATGGGAGTCTACAGAGCAGACTGGTTTGCAAAACAGAAGCTTGGGTAAGAAATAACCCTTGGAATTAATCAATCATTGCCATGGTGGATTATGGGAAACAAAGCAGAGTCACTCTCACTGATCTGAATTTGTGTAAGAGATGACGCCAGAGTGCTGTCTGCCCCTTTCAAAATCTCCATGAAAAATGGCAATGTGCAGGCCTGGATTCAAATCCAGGCCTATCAGCAAAATTCTCCCACCCCATTTCTCTGATACTCACTTATCTTTCCCAGAATTCCAAATCCACCCTTCCCAGTGAAACTTCTGCTCTAGCAATGTGATTTTCAGATGGCAGTGGCCATGGGGAGATGAGCTTGCTCTCATGGGCACTGCCTGCTGTGGGTTTCCATGCAGCTGAGCGGATATTTCCCTGTCCCTGAAGCAGTGGCATAGCGAGGTTGGGGAGGTGGGGGCGGTCCACCCTGGGTGCACGCTGCTGGAGGGTGCAGAGAGCAGTCGCGCGCCTGTCGGCTCCGCTGGTTCCCTGCTCCCTCTGCCACGGAACAGGTTACTTCCTGTTCCGGGGCAGAGGGAGCAGGGAGCCAGCGGAACCGTCAGGCGCGCTGCTGCTCTCTGCACCCTCCAGCAGCCAAGAATGCACCAGGGGAGGGGCTAGATGCGCCGGGGGAGTGTGTCATTGTGCCGGGGGGGGGGGGGGGTCGTGCTGCACCCGGGGGGGGGGGGGTGCGCAGCGGCGATCCGCCCCGGGTGGCGGCTGACTTAGGAATGCCACTGCCCTGAAGGGCTCACAATCTAAGTTTGTACCAAAGACAACGGAGAGTAGAGGGGCCCTTTTACTAAGCTGCGTAAGCACCTACATGTGCTCAATGCGCACCAGAATGGAGTTACCGCACGGCTACTGTGCAGCTCTTATGGTAATTTCATTTTTGGTGCGCATCCGATATGCACGGCCAAAAAATAATTTTTACATTTGGCATGCGTAGGTCATTACCGCCTGGTTACTGCGTGAGACTTTACTGCTAGGTCAACAACTGGCGGTAAGGTCGCAGACCTGAAATGGACGTGCGGCAATTTTGATTTTGCCGCACATCCATTTTTGGCAAAAATTTAAAAAAGGCCTTTTTTACACGCGCGCTGAAAATGGATTGGTGTGCGCCCAAAACCCACGTCTACACTACCGCAAGCCATTTTTCAGCGCACCTTAGTAAAAGGACCCCTAAGTGACTTACCCAAGATCACAAGGAGCAGCAGTGGGATTTGAACCAGCCACCTCTGGATGTCAAGAGCTGTGCTTTAACCACTAGGCCCCTCCTCCATGCCATTTACTGCTGCAGGCTGGATATTGGGTCCATCCATTTCATTTCTCAGACAGTATGGGCAAGTAAGAAATAACTGATAGATGCAGATGGCACTTTGTAGACTAACCAAATTATTGAGATAGGGGCTTTCAAGGACCAGAGTCCATTTGTCAGATGCATCTAAGTGCATTCTGGTCCTCGGAATCTCTTGCCTTGACATATTGGTTAATTTATAAGGTGTCACCTGCCTCTATTAATTTTGTTACACCAGACTAGCATGGCTACCCATTTTAAAGTAAAGACATAAAAAATATTAGGACTTGAAAGGAAAGGTATCCTAAATCAGAAGAGGAAATAAAACAACATGAAACAGGAAGTGGATCTGTTCGCAAACCTTGGCAAATACTCCTGCTGAAAATGTGAATGCCTTTATTAGTGGGATATAGAGACACAGCTAAAATAAACCAGCCATCCAGATTTGACTCATAGTATTCTCCTGCAAAATACTGGGTGAAGGTGGAGAAAGCCCACTTTTAGGGCACTTCTGGCACTGCATGGTGGTTAATTCCAGAGCTGTCTTCAACAGTTTATATTAATTAGTCCGCTTGTCCTAATGTGATACCCCAGGGCAGCACACTTAATGCAAAAAGCGTATGTCTGCTGCATAGACTGTTTTTCTCATGTACACCCTTGAAATGAAGAGGGCAGCTGTGAATGACAGTGTTGTGCCTTATGGCATTTTAATGAAACAAACAGATAAAAGATTATTAGGTTAAAATAATCTTATTTTGTAAATGTTGTTTCATTGCTCTGAATTTTAATGTTGAAGTGAATAATGTCATACATCACATAGATTCAGTAATGAGTTAGGGATATATATTTCTTTTCACTAGTGATAGAAGGCAGGGGCGTAATTTACTGCCATCATCGTCTTCACCAATCCTGGGAGTAAAAGAGATGTAAAATCTGATCAGTCAGTTCTTGATCTCCCTCAGTAACAGTTTTTGTCATGGTCACAGCACTGGGTCCTTGTTGGTCTTAGGGCTGGACATTCTTCTAACTCTGAAAACATGGAGCTGCTGGTGTTGCAGTTTCCGACAGGTTGCAAGATCTGGCCATTTTAAATCAGGAGCCACAGCGATGGGGTTCGCTCCTGTCCTCGACCGCCATTTGACCACCGGAACTGATACAGTAGGCCCGGAGTGGGGGTGAGAGGCTGCTGGAACCTGGAGGGCTTGGAGGGGGTCCAGACCTTGCCAGGGGGGTTGAAGGGAGGAGATCAGACCTTGTTAGAGGCCTAACTACATCTGATCTAAAGTCTCTTGAAAGCACATGCCTAAATGCATCATATGCACTGTTATAAAAGCCCATTTATGCCTGTAAAACTGCATTTTATACTCAGAAATAGTTTATAAATTTACTTTCCATGTGTCTATTCAGTGGCGTAGCAAGGGGGGCTGCCACCTGGGGCGGGGCAGTTCGCCGTTGCACCCCCCCCCCCCAGGTGCAGCACGATGACACCCCCCCCCCTCGGCGCATCGACACCCCCTCCCTACCCAGTGCCTACCCTCCTCCGTCCAACCAGCTCCCTAGCTTTAAAAAAAATCAGAATCCGAGGCGAGGCGCAGCGCCTCACGTCTGCACATAAAAGAAATGTGGACCGTCTCATCGGACCTTCTCTCGCTCTGTCTGTCCCGCCCTTGCGGAAATAGGAAGTTGCGTCAGTGGAGGGCGGGACAGATAGAGCGAGGGAAGGCCCGATGAGATGGTCCACATTTCTTTTACGTGCAGGCGCGAGGCGCTGCACCTTGCCTCGGATTCTGATATTTTTTTAAACATAGGGAGCTGGTTGGATGGAGGAGGGTGGGCACTGGGTCGGGGGGGGGGGTGTCATCGTGCTGCACCCAGGGGGGGGGAGCTGGCAGGGAGCACCCCCCCTGAGCTGACACCCGGGGTGGACAGCCCCTCCCGCCTCCCCCTTGCTACGCCACTGTGTCTATTTCATGCTCCATGGACAAGTGAAGCAGAATGGTTATCCCTGTGTCCCCCCTCTCTCTCTGTTCTTTTCTTTTATGCTATAGAGTCTGTCCTATCCAGGGATGGCATTAAGGATGGGCAAGTAGGACATTTGCCCTGGGCCTCCATACCAGAAGAAGCCTCGAGTCTGTTCAAAATTGAAGGCAGCACAGGCTTCAGGGCCCCCTCACAAATTTCTGCCCTGAACCCCAACATGGCTAATACTAGCCCTAGAGAAATCCAGTGGCATACTTACCTTAGTTGCCTCGTGGGGCAAAGCACCCACCTCCTCCAGGCACGTTCCCCTTCCCTCCCTCCTCTGAGGAAAGAGGTGCACTGAGCAGTCACATGGCTGTTGGCTCTGCCGGCCCCCCTGCCCCAGAACAGGAAGTTGACATCAGAGACAGCAGGGGACTGGCAGAGCTGACAGCCATGCAACTGCTCAGGGCACCCCCTTGCCGCCTGCACCCAAGGTAGACTGCCCCTACTACCCCACCCTTGGTGGGCTAGAGGTGTTTATTGAGTTCCTTATATCTTCCTTTGCTTTGACTGTAAACCAATTTGGCGACCTTAGATCTCCCTTCCAACCCTCCCGACCCCCACCATTACTTCTACTGCACCACTGCCACATCGACCCTGGACCTGTAGTGGTGTCGGTGGAGCCAGTGCCTTGCCCCTAAACCCCTGAACGCTGCATTCTGAATGTCCAGTCATGTTCTGCCTCTATACAATCAGGACATCTGCATCAGAGGGGGCAAGACGTGATTAGGCATTCATGTAATGTGAGCAGGTATTCAGAGGCCTTGTCCTGGCTTATTTCTCTTTTCTGGATGCAGAGCACATGCAATGGCGCTGGTGGAGATATGGGTGTGGGCAGGAGGAGGCAGAGGAGCAGAAGAATGAGGTTCACCTAGTTGCTCTCTCCATGGTGCTGAAGAATGTGGAACGCCGAAGTTAAGGACCTGGAGCGTATTTTCATGCTGTTACATAGTAACATAGTAGATGATGGCAGAAAAAGACCTGCACGGTCCATCTAGTCTGCCCACGATAAACTCGTATGTGTATACCTTACCTTGATTTGTACCTGTCTTTTTCAGGGCACAGACCGTATAAGTCTGTGCAGCAGTATTTCCCGCCTCCCAACCACCAGTCCCGCCTCCCATCACCGGCTCTGGCACAGACCCCGTATAAGTCTGCCCTCCCCCATCCTAGCCTCTCAACCACCAACCCCTCTTCCCCCCGCCACCCAATTTCAGCTAAGCTTCTGTGGGCTAAAGTGCATTTCTAGTGCTGATAAAGCCTGAGGTATTTAATTCTATATTTAAAAAAAAACTGCATGAGTTATATACTGAAGAGTATGTTCAAATTACTTCTCAGTAAAGGCTTTCTGACGACTAAGATCTACTTAATGTGCTAGTGATTTTACAGTACCCATTTAAGCATGCTGAGTATTTGAAATATATGTAGTATATAGACCTCCTATTTAAAACTACTAATAAAAACAGAGAAAATGATGTCATAAAAGATCATATGATTTGTTCAGTCAGCCCATCCAAACCAACAGCCTACTCTCGACAACCCTTTTTTTTCTCCTATGTAGATCCCATTTTTTTCTTGAATTCTGATTCAATCACTGTCTTCACCAGCTCCATTGGGAAATTGTTCCAGCGTCCACTACTATTTATTTAAAAAAATATTTCCTTAGATTATGACTGAGTCTGTCTCCTTTCATGCTCATCCTATCACCTCTCATTCAAGGTTCAAATTCTATTTCTTTCCTGGAGGTATTTAAATGTTTCTATCATTTCTCCCCTTTCCCATCTTTTCTCCACTGTATACATGTTTAAATCTTTAAGTTTGTCCTACTTCAGTAGCCACCCTCTGGACCTAGTCCATCTGGAGGGGCATAATCGAACGGCACCGGCCATCTATATGGTCGGCCATCTTCGGGGCTGGCTCCGCAAAGGGGTGGAGCCAACCGTATTATCGAAAAAGATGGCCGGCCATCTTTTCTTTCGATAATATGGTTGGGGCCGGCTAAATCTCAACATTTAGGTCAAATGTTGAGATCACCAGGTTTAGAGATGGCCGGCTTCTGTTTTCAGCCATAATGGAAACCGGGCTCGGCCATCTCAAACCTGGCGAAATGCAAGCCCTTTGGTCATGGGAGGAGCCAGCATTTGTACTGCACTGGTCCCCCTCACATGCCAGGACACCAACAGGCACCCTAGGGGGCACTGCAGTGGACTTCACAAATTGTTCCCAGGTGCATACCTCCCTTCCCTTGGGTGCTGAGCCCCCCCAAATCCCCCCCAAAACCCACTCCCCACAACTCTACACCACTACCATAGCCCTTAGGGATGAAGGGGGGCACCTACATGTGGGTACAATGGGTTTTGGGGGGTTTGGGAGGGATCACATTTACCACCACAAATGTAACAGGTGGGGGGGATGGGCCTGGGTCTACCTGCCTGAAGTGCACTGCACCCACTACATACTGCTCCAGGGACCTGCATACTGCAATGATGGAGCTGGGTATGACATTTGAGGCTGGCATAGAGGCTGGCAAAAAAATAATTTTAAAATGTTTTTATTTGGGTGGGAGGGGGTTGGTGACCACTGGGGGAGTAAGGGGAGGTGATCCCTGATTCCCTCTAGTGGTCATCTGGTCAATTGGGGCACTTTTTTGAGACTTGGTCCTAAAAATAAATGGACCAAGTGCAGCCTGCAAAATGCTCATCAGAGCCGGCCATCTTTTTTCCATTATTGGGGGAAGCTGGCCATCTCATAACCACGCCCCCACCCCACCCCCGCCCTGCCTTCTGTACCCTGCCTTGAAGTTTGGCTGGCTCCACAACGGAAAGCAGTTGGTGCCAGCCAAAATTGGCTTTCGATAATACTGATTTGGCTGGGTACAGGGGATGGCCGGCCATCTACCAATTTGTGTCGGAAGATGGCCGGCCATCTCTTTCGAAAATAAGCTGGCTGGTTTTTATCTTTTGGAGGGTGCAGTCTCCAGAATTGTACATAGAGGGGTATTTTCAAAAGGACATTCAAGTCAGAATAGAGACATCCAGCTCATTTGGCTATGTGAATACCTGGAATACCTTTGGCCAGTTCAAACTTAACTGGCTAGTGCTGAATATTGGCATGGCCAGTTAATTTTGAACCAGTCAAAATTAATCTGGATACTCAATGCCGATCACTGGAAATGGCCCAGCATTAACTATCTGGGCTCAGCACCAACCGTGGAAGTTAGCCGGGGTAACACCCGCAGTCTGAATATCAGCTCTATTGTTTTTTAGTGCATGGGTAGCATATGCACAAGGCAAAGTTACCATGGGATGCCTCAGCATGTCCCATGGGATGGATGCCATGTTTTACTGCAGCTTTGTAAAAGGGCCCCTCAGTTTTCCAGCAGTCTAGAACTTCTACCTTTGAATGAACAATTTCTACTTGTGCTCTAACAAGGAATGTAAGACCTTTGAAATCAGAATGATTAAATATTTTGACATCCACCAGACAGGACTTAACAAAGATCTGGGTTTTCTAGCCCATTATAAACCATAAAATTGCATTGCTTTGACACCCTCCTGTCTCCATGCATATCTCCCTGTCTCTCACCTACCCACCCCCATCCTGTGAGACTGTCACTGAAATGCTTTGATGTTTCACTTATATATACTGTCATCTACCAACATTTGCTTATTTCCGATCTGACGAAGAAGGGCAACCTTCGAAAGCTAATCAAGAAATGTGTTAAGTTATGTCCAATAAAAAAGGTATCATCTTTATTTTCTTTTCCATGCTTTATTTTTTTTTTATTTATACTGATTCCAGATATCATCCTCTGTGACACTCTTCCCATTTATTTGACAACAGATCCAGAATCATTCCATCCGCATAGGTTCATTTTCCAGTTACTAGAACAATTCTTCCGGTAGATACTCCAGGATTTCCCTACTTCTAGATGCCACTACAGCTGAGATGTCTTAATCAATATTCAGTATTATTTGAAATCATCTAGCAATAGCATTTGTAATTTCATAGCAACTTTGTAAATGTCGTTGATCTCTATTTATTTTCTGTATATCACCAATATATTTATTTATTTATTGCATTTGTATCCCACATTTTCCCACCTTTTTGCGGGCTCAGTGTGGCTTACAATAGGATATGAATAATAGAAATACATTTGTTACAACTTGGTTATGGATTACATTGTGGAGAGTTGTGCGAGACATTCGAATATCAATTAGGAATATGACAATGGGACATCAACATAGAAACATTGGAAGGAGACAATGGGAAGCTAAAGGGCAATGTTAGACAAATGGTGTACATAATTCCGTGAGTAAGTGTATGATTGACTGGATTGCGGGATGAGGGATCAGAAGTGGGTGTATATTGCATTGATGAACAGTGGGTATGGAATCTATGTGTTTTGGCTCTTTCCGTAAGTTTGTTCAAACAGGTGAGTCTTCAGTAGTTTACGGAAGGAGGCTTGTTCGTTAATCACTCTTAGGTTGCACGGTAGTGTATTCCAAGCCTGCGTGCTCATGTGGGAAAAGGTTGACGCGTGTAGCGTCTTGTATTTCAGGCCCTTGCAAGTGGGGAAGTGGAGGTTGAGGTGTGTTCGGGATGATCTTTTAGCGTTTCTGGGTGGTAGGTCTATTAAATCAGACATGTACGCTGGGGCTTCGCCGTAAATGATCTTATGGACTAGTGTGCAAATTTTAGAAGTAACGCGTTCCTTAAGTGGAAGCCAATGTAATTTCTCTCGTAGTGGTTTTGCCCTTTCATATTTTGGTTTAACCTGTTCCAATCCATCTTTGTAGTTTTAACCCTCAGTTCCTCCTCCTTAGAATATAAGCTCTCCAATTCTGTTCCTTTAATATTATTTTTATATATAACATCATTCCTCCTCCCCTTCATCTTATCCTGTACTTCCTGGATAGATTATAGACCAGTGTAACTACATCTCAGTCATGGCATCTTATGCACCCCATCTCTGTGATCATTACTAAATCCAAATCAACTGCTTCTATTATTTCCCAATTGGTGATTCAGTCGAACACCTCAGAAGTGCAGTGGCTTCAAACCATATCATTTTCCTTCATCCATTGACCCTTTTAGCATTAAAGCTAGAGAAAATGAAAACCTGAACGGCAAAAAAGCATCTTAAAAAGTCTCTTTCTGTAACAGCTACAAAAATAGCCTTGTAACTCAGTGGTATATCTAAGACTGATTTTAACATAGTAGCATAGTAAATGATGGCAGATAAAGACCTGCACGGTCCATTCAGTCTGCCCAACAAGATAAACTCATTTTACATGGTATGTGATATTTTATATGTATACCCGAGTTTGATTTGTCCTTGCCTTTCTCAGGGTACAGACCACAGAAGTCTGCCCAGCACTGTTCTTGTACTAAAAGTTCTGAAGATTCTGGAATCCTAAAGAGTTACAAGGTTCCGGAATCCCAATTAGTAGCAACATTCCATGTAGAACCCCAAAGAGTAGCATAGTAAATGATGGCAGATAAAGACCTGTACGGTCCATCCAGTCTGCCCAACAAGATAAACTCATTTTACATGGTATGTGATACTTTATATGTATACCTGAGTTTGATTTGTCCATGCCTTTCTCAGGGCACAGACCGTAGAAGTCTGCCCAGCACTCTTCTTGTACTAAAAGTTCTGAAGATTCTGGAATCGTAAAGAGTTACAAGATTCTGGAATCCCAATTAGTAGCAACATTCCATGTAGAATCCCCAAAGAGTAGCATAGTAAATGACGGCAGATAAAGACATGTACGGTCCATCCAGTCAGCCCAACAAGATAAACTCATTTTACATGGTATGGGATGTGCTGTTCTGAAGCAGCATCAAAGGAGCACTGATTTCTAAAAACTATTTGTGCTATAAATTATGGGGAAAGGGATTTTTTTGTTTATTTTTGGTTAGAATTATCAAATTGTTTGGGCGGGTCCTGAGATTAACATGGGTGGTCAAGCAGTAGTATGGCCAGGAACTTTTTACAAGGGTACTGCCCCTTTGTGCTATTCCCCCATCCATCCCCCTCCATTGTCACTTCCCATCCCCACCTTAAAATCCTCTCAGAGTCTTCATCCAATAGTAGCACTCATAGGCTGCCTGCAGCTTGATCCTCCCTGAATGTCCCACCCCAGAAGCGGGATCGTTTATCGTTTATTCATTTTACTATACCATTTCAAATTGTGGTTACAAATAAAAAACGGTTTACATGGTAATGTAAATTCATAATAAAACAATCATAAAAGAACTCCATTGAATAGATAAGAAAGCAAGCTAAAACAATCATTCTTAAAAATAGAAAACACCAATTCTTACTAAACAGCCATTCATAACAGGTACATGAGACATATATAAAGTTCTGCATATTTAAGGCTGCCTATCTAATATTGCCATTTGTTACAGATTATTTTCAAATGTATCCTGGAACAAGTGTGTTTTTAAAAATTTTCGAAATTGAATATGTCATTCTTCCAGTCTAAGGTGTTTTGGAAGACAATTGAATGGTTCAGGGAACAAGTCCCGGAGCAGGCCACAGGTAGCCTATGAGTGTTACTGCTGGGTGAAGACACTGAGAGGATTTTAAACAGGGGGGCCAGGTCTGACAGGGGGTGCATATACAACAATGCACCTCCCCAATATACACCACTGTGGGCAACGACAGGACAGATGTTGTCACCACTACCAGCTCTCTTCTCATTGGCCTGTGCTACTACTGTTGATTGGATAGGCCTAACTCCAAACTGGTGGGGCTATGGCCCACCCAGGCCCCCTCTTGTGGATATGCTCCTGTAGCAACACACCCAGCAATATAAAAAAATATATGACAAAAAATGTATAACAAAAATATCAATTTTTAAAGAAAATCAGGCAAAGAACTTGTCGTAAAAGCCAGAATAATTACCTCAGCTTGAAATGACCCCTTCCGAGAATGGCAGACGTTTCTCAGTTCCGTAGGCTTTTATTGACTTCTAGGCAATTGAATTAAGAATGCTAACACCTTAGAAGTACCATGACTTCAAACAGTTTTATTTGTCTCTCCCCTCTTTGAATTCCTGGAATTAAAGCCAGACAAAACAAAAAACCTCAACAGCAAATCCCCTTCCCAGCAATATAAAACATGTGTAAGAGAAATATCCCCTTTTCAAGGATATTAGGCAGAGCACTTGCTGTAAAAGCCAGAAAATTACTTCAACTTGAAATGAGCCCCTGGAAGAACAGGGCTCAGTTGATAATACATTACATGTAAGCAACGACATAGCTGGGAGTTTAGTAGAAGGCACTTAACAATGAAAGTTTATTTCATATATATTTCCTTTCACACACATGCATACAAGATCCATTAAACTGCATTGCAATACTTGAAAATTAGCCCTTATGGAAAAGGGACTAGAGAAGAGTCCTGAAGTGGGATTTGAACACAGGGATAGTGCTTACTAAAAAAGCAGACAGTGGAAACTTATTCCAGACACAGGGTGGACAAAAAGAAACTTATAGCTGAATTTTTAAACAGCATTTGAACACTATCAACCTAAGAGACCTTTTACTGAATTTCCATCTACTTAGCACTATCCAGGTTATTTTCGAAACAGAAAGACGCCCATATTTCGACCCAAATCGGGAGATAGGTGCCTTTCTCACATGGGCGGGAACGAACAAAGTTGACGGGGGCGTGGTGAAGGTGGGACTGGGGCGTGTTTATCGGCCAAGGAGAGATGGGGCGCGCTCAGCCGATAAGGAAAAAAGAAGGGCGCCAGAAGCGAGAATTTGGGTCACTGTTTTGGACCCTTTTGTTTTCCATGAACAAGTCCCCAAAAAGTGCCCCAACTGCCCAGATGACCACCGGAGGGAATCGGGGATGACCTCCCCTGACTCCCCCAGTGGTCACTAACCCCCTCCCACCAAAAAAAAAGAACTTTAAAAACTTTTTTTTCCAGCCTGTATGCCAGCCTCAAATGTCATACCCAGCTCCATCACAGCAGTATGCAGGTCCCTGGATCCGTTGTTAGTGGGTGCAGTGGACTTCAGGCAGGTGGACCCAGGCCCACCCCACCTACCTGTTACACTTGTGCTGGTAAATGGGAGCCCTCCAAACCGCCCCCAAAACCCACTGTACCCACATCTAGGTGCCCCCATTCAGCTATAAGTGCTATGATAATGGTGTAGAGTTGTGGGGAGTGGGTTTTGGGGGGATTTGGGGGGCTCAGCACCCAAGGTAAGGGAGCTATGGACTTGGGAGGTATTTTAATTTTTTTTTAATTGTTAAAGTGCCCCCTAGGGTGCCCGGTTGGTGTCCTGGCATGTGAGGGGGACAAGTATTCTATAAGCATTGGTCTGGCACTGGTCTTTGGCCAATCAACTATGAATAACAGAATAAAAGCTTCATAGCAATGGCCCTTTGACCATATACTCAGAGCTTCCAAGCTCCCAGGTTCTAGGAGGGAGATTTTAAGCCAGACCTGGATTCCTGCTGCATTATGGGACCTGCAGTACTGGTTTCAAGGAGTAGAAATCAGGAACTACAAATCCCACACTGCTATAGGGTGTACGTTTAAAATCAGGACCAACCAAGATGTCTCCCTTCTGGAAGTGGGTAACTTGGCAGCTGTAGGTACGATGCACGTGGGACTTGAATGACTGGTGCCAAGTCCTCCTGTGAAAGGGGATCTCTGTATGGGACAAAAAGACAAACAGACACTCATTTAAAACAGATGAGACAAAAAAAAGGTTTTCTACTGGGCAGCACATTTTGGGGGGGCTCATTTTTGAAAGAGAAAAACGTCCAAAGAGTGTCGCAAAGCACTATCTGGATGGATTTCTCTTCAAAACATCCAAATCAGTATTTTCAAAACCTATTTTGCAGATGTTTATCTATGCGTTTCATCTGGGATGCTTCCAAATCACAAGAGGGCATGTTGGAGGCAGGAATAGGGCAGGCTTAGGGTATGCCTAACACTTAGATGTTTTACAGCCATAACGGAACAGAATGATAATGTCTAGGGCGAAAACTTCAACTTAAACATTTTGGTGTAGATCGATTTTTGTAACAAATAAGGCACAAAAAGGTGCCCTAAATGACCAGATGATCACTGGAGGAAATCAGGGATGACCCCCCTTACTCCCCCAATGATCGCTGACTCCCTCCCACCCCCCACCCCCAAAAATGTGAATAAAAACAGTAGCCACTAGCCTCTATGACAGCCTCAGATATTATAGCCAGGTCCATTAGAGCAGCATGCAAGTCCCTGGAGTAGTGTAATGGTGTGTGCACTATAGACAAGTGAACCCAGGCCCGTACCTCCCTCTACCTGTTACACTTGTGATGGAAACCGTAAGCCCTCTAAAACTCACCAGAAACCCACTGTACCCACATATAGGTGCCCCCTTCGCCCATAAAGGCTCTCGTAGTGGTGTACGGTTCGGAGTAGTGGATTTTGGAGGGCTCAGAAGACAAGATAAGGGAGCAACGGTGAGATGTCACGTATGAACTTTAACGCAATACCACTTTGCATTTCTCATTCCGGAAATGGCGATCGCCATTACGGAACAATGTAAGCCACATTGAGCCTGCAAATAGGTGGGAAAATGTGGGATACAAATGCAATAAATAAATAAATAAATGTGTACTGGGAACATTTACATGAAGTCCACAGCAGTGCCCCTTAGGGTACCCCATTGCTCTCCTGGGATATCTGGGGGACCAGTCTGCTGGCCCCCCTTCCTACACCCAAATGGCTTCATTTTCTACATTTTTTTACTTGTACGTTTGTTTTTATGAAAATGGCCTGAAAAAATAAACACACAGAGCGCAAAACCTTGTTACAAACAGTATTTAAAAAAAAAAAGACAGACATTTTGTGGTTTCAAAAATGGTCATGTTTTCTGTTTGGATTTGGTACGTTTAGCGCAAAACATCCAAATTCCAACTTATACGTCATATCAAAAATACCTCTCTTTGTGTGCTGGAAAAACAAAAGAGCAGATCGATACGAGAGAAATATCAACTTATTATATGACAAAAATATCCAGAATCAGCCCGACACTGGCCGTGTTTCACCCAGCAGGGCTGCGGCAGGGGCTACAAAACAAATGACATGACATTTAAAAACAACCCTTTGAAGAAATATGCTTCCACAATTTCTGGACATGTGAGTTTATTTGTGAGTTTATGATATACTTCATCACATTCATTTGGTTTTTTTTTTTTTACATCCATTTTGCAATTTTTTAATATCCATTTAAAATTTTTGATGATTATTTGTATTTTTCCAGTTTACACAGCGATACTAATATTTCCTCGACAGTAAAGGAATATTATATAGGTGGGTGTCTTGTTCGTTTATCTAATTCCTTTTAGGCATTTATGCTCATGAATAATGTTTGTTTCATTTAATCAACTTAATATTGAATCACATTGTTTTTTGACTCATTCATCTGGTACTATAAAAGAACAATATATCATATTAACATGTCATTATTTTGTTTTTTTTTTGTGAGATATCTATATTTCATTGTTTTTTAGGCAATATTTTATATTTTAGTTTTGGTAGCCCTACGTATTATTAAGATTCTATAAAACTTTTATATAAAAAGTGTATATAAAAATTTCTACATTAATTTATATATGTCGCTTTTAGAATATATATATTTCATTTTTTATTGGTTGCTATTGAGTAGATTAATCATTGATTTTTATGGACATCAATACATTTCTATATGTTTTTAATTTTGTATATCTAGACACATCTCGTTTGTTATTATACAAGTTTTTAAATGTCTTTGTCATTTCTTTTGTAGCCCCTGACATAGCCCTGCTGGGTGAAACACGGCCAGTGTCGGGCTGATTCTGAATATTTTTGTCATATAATAAATTGATATTTCTCTCTTATCGATCTGCTCTTTTGTTTTTCCATTTTGGAGTTTGCGGACCAGTCGCCCTGTTGTTTTCTTGGACCCTCTTTGTGTGCTGTCATATTGTCAGTGACTTATGACAACCAACTTTCTGTGCTCATTTTTAATGTCATCATGGCGTCATCCACAGAACAAATAATTAGTTGAAAAAGGTGAGAATCTCTAAGAGAATAAATGAGGTACATAAAAATGATTGATAGACGCAAAGAAAATATATGGACTTTAGAGCACGGCTAAAATGAAGGGAAATTAAGCAGAGAATGTTAAGCAGCGGACTGTATTGTGGACAAGGGTACAGTAATGGACGTTATATTTCATTTAATCTCATTGATCTCAGTCATTGTATCCCTCTGGCGCCTCTTGCTGGAGATGAATCACACAGCCTTGCTTCTTTCATGTTGCTTCAGCAATTTTTAAGCAAATTTTACCTATAGCTTGTTTGATCAGCTGGAAAAATAATAAAAGGTCAAAAGTAGGAAAGAAAAATGGTGAGGACTGTAGAAAGCCGACACCTCCTAAATGAGCTTTGTAAAGAAAATTTATGTAGGCAACAGGAACGATGGTAGTGCCAGATGTTAAAGAAACAGAAGCAGTATTTAGTGTGTGAATCCAGGGGTCTCCTTGACACTTTAAGCATATGAGGGAAGAAAGTACACAGAAAAGTACTTAGAAAAGAAAGACAGACAGACCTCTGCTCCTAGAATCTCCATTTCACCATCGTCTATCGCAAGTAAGGAATCAAATCATGGGGAAACCTAAGGATTGAGGTGGTTTATGTCTCCTTGGTTAAAGAAAAAATAGAGAAGAACCCTGGACTGGGGTCATCTCTAGAAGGTAAAGACCCCGGCAGCCCATTCACAATCCCTCGGTTTATGAATATTTATGCAAATTCTGCAGCCTGGGAGAGACGATCAGAATGTCTTAGCCAGTCTCTGCTGTACAAGATAATTCTGCGTAATGGCCATTTTATTTTAATTCTGCTAAAGGACAGATGTGACAATAATGTTCAAAGTTGTTGGGGAGGGGCAGATGGAGGAATGGAGATAAGGGTAGACCAGAGAGACAAAGTAAAAAGCAAGATCAGACCAAAAGCAACAATTCATTAGCAAATCAGATTGAAAATACAACATAGCAAAGCAGCCCAAAAGACCGCAACAGATGGACTTATTGTCAACCTCAGAGATGGGCTTATTGGAAAATTTACAGGGGAGGCCTGGAAACCCAGACCAGATATATTCCATGTATTTACAAAGGTGGAAAGAAAAGCAAATGACCACCAGCATGGTTAAAAGGTAAAGTGAAAGAGGCTATTAGAGCCAAAAGAACATCCTTCAAAGAATGGAAAAAGGACCCAAATGAAGAAAATAAGAAGCAACATAAGTGCTGGCCAGTTAGATGCAAAACATTGATAAAGAAGGCTAAAAGAGAATATGAAGAGAAACTTACCACAGAGGCAAAAACTCACAGTAACAACTTTTTCAGGTACATCAGAAGCAGAAAATCTGTGAGAGAATCTGTGGGGCTGTTAGATCATGAAGGAGCAAAAGGGGCACTCAGAGAGGACAAGGCCATAGCAGAGAGAGACTGAATTAATTCTTTGCTTTGATCTTTATGGAAGAAGATGTAAGAGATCTATCTGTACCAAAAATGGTTTTCAAGGTTAAAGATACGGAGGAATTATAAGAAATCTTGGTGAACCTGGAAGACGTACTAAGCCAAATTGACAAATTACAGAGAAGTAAATCACGTGGACTGGATGGCGTGCACCCTAGGGTGCTGAAAGAACTCAAACATGAAACTGCTGATCTGCTGTTAGTGATCTGTAACCTGCCATTAAAATTGTCCATAGTACCTGGAGGGTGTAACTCTGATTTTTTTAAAAGGGTTCCAGGGATAATCTGGGAAATTACAGACTGGTAAACCTGGCTTCGGTGCTGGGCAAAACTGTGGAAACTATTATAAAATTATGGAACACAAAGACAAACACGGTTTAATGGGACAGAGTCAACATGGGTTCAGCCAGGGGAAGTCTTGCCTCACCAATTGACTTCATTTGTTTGAAGGTATGAATAAGCATGATGATAAAGGTGAACCAGTTGATGTAGTATATCTAGTTTTTCAGAAAGGTTTTGACAAAGTTCCTCATGAGACACTCCTGAGAAAATTAAAAAGTCATGGGAGAGGAGGCAATGTTCTGTTGTGAGTTAGGAATTGGTTATTGGACAGAAAATAGAGAGTAAGGTTAAATGGCCATTTTTCTCAGTGAAATAGGGTGAATAGTGGAGTGCCACAAGGATCTGCACTGGGACA
The DNA here is from genome assembly GCF_901765095.1 of Microcaecilia unicolor. Classification (NCBI taxonomy): domain Eukaryota; kingdom Metazoa; phylum Chordata; class Amphibia; order Gymnophiona; family Siphonopidae; genus Microcaecilia; species Microcaecilia unicolor. The sequence continues at coordinate 191,938,302 of NC_044041.1, forward strand.
AGTGCTATTTAACATATTTATAAATGATCTGGAAATCAGAACAACAAGTGAGGTAATTAAATTTGCAGATGATCAAAACTATTCAAACTTGTTAAAACACATGCAGACTATGAGAAATTGCAGGAAGGCCTTAGGAAATTGGAAGATGATACTTAGGGCTTCTTTTAACAAACTACTCTAGAAATTCCCACATGGCAATGCCGATGAAACCCAATTGAATAGGCTTTGTCAGCATTACTACACAGGGATTGCTAGTGCAGTTTGGAAACAGAGGCCCTTAATGTGGACAAATACAGAGTGATGCACATTGGAAAGATTCTGAATCATAGTTACCTGATGCTAGGGTCCACATTGGGAGCCAGCATTCAAGAAAAAGATCTAGGCGTCATTGTAGACAATATGGAATCTTCTGTCCAATGTGTGGTGGCAGCCAAAAAAGCAAACAGGATGCTAGGAATTATTAAGAAAGGGATGGTAAATAAGAACAAGAATACTATGATGCCTCTGTACCGTTTCATGGTTCAATTCTGGTCACTGTATCTCAAAAAGGATATAGCAGAATTAGAAAAGATTCAAAGAAGAGTGACCAAGATGATAAAGGGGATGGAACTTCTCTCATATGAGGAAAGGATAAAGAGGTTAGGACTCTTCCACTTGGAAAATAGATGGCTGAGGGGAGATATGACTGAGGTCTACAAAATCTTGGGTAGAGGAGAATGAGTAACCATGAATCAATTTTTTACTCTTTCAAAAAGTACAAAGACTAGGGGATGCTCAATGAAGTTACATGGAAATACTTTAAAAACAAATAGGAGGAAATATTTTTCACTGAATGAATATTTAAGCTCTGGAACTTGTTGCCAAAGGAAATGTTAACAGCAGTTAACGTATCTGGGTTTTAAAAAGGTTTGGGCAAGTTCCTGGAGGAAAAGTCCATAATCTGCTATTGAGACAAGCATGGAGGAAAGCCACTACTTGCCCTGGGATTGGTAGCATGGAATGTTGCTACGATTTGGGTTTCTGCAGGTACTTGTGACCTGGATTGTCCACTGTTGGATAGTGGGTTATATGGACCATTGGTCTGACCCAGTATGGCTTCTCTTATGTTCTTGTGACTGTGGATATTGCTCACATCCCTTGCAATTACTGAAGAGGATAGATTGTCAAATGCTGATTTTCTCAGGGCATTAGTTTAAAACTGAGAAAAACAATGCTTACTTTTAATTATCTAAAACCTGCTGATTTCAGGGCAACACAGTACAGTAATTTTGGTCTGTGGATAAATAAAACAACAAATGTGTCATTTTAGATGTACTATCTTCACACATTTCATCCTGAGGGGACGCTGGCGTAGTTGTCTAGATAGCTTTGCAATTACGGCCTCTGAGAGAAATTTATGCCGTTGGGAGGAAGAGAGAGGTCTTTAAATATTCTCCAATAAGAGGCTGGTCTTCTCTGAATCATTAGGATCTTTTTAGGAGGAGTAGCAGCTCCACTGCAAAGCCTAATTTCTGTAATTATTTTTCTTTTGTATGGTTCCATTGGAGGGGGGGGGGGGGGGGGACCCACCACGTGCTTTTTTTTTTCTCCATGGTTGCAAAAGTTGGGTTTTACAGGAAGCTGTGAAATAGGACAGTAGCAACTCCGAAACTAAGGTCCGGGAGATCTTTGACGCAACCCAAACCAGCAAAAAGTGTAAGATTAACAAGTACAAAATCCACGTGCAAATAACACGAATATGGCAAAATAGTTGCTTACAGCAACCTGAAAACGTAAAAATAATCATAATACCTTGTCAGTCTAGTAAGGGTATCGGCCCGAGCATGGACTGGGCAGCACCGAAGCAGTGGGATGAATATTGTGAAGGAAACCATATGGACAGGAAACTCATCCAATCGGACTAGAAGAAGGCGGGATTAGTCTAAACGCTGGTGGTCAGCAGACACATTAGATATCTACAATATCCTAGTGGGCGAACAGCAAAGCCCAAAACACAGAGAACGCAAGTAGTAGACAGATCGGGGTGAACTTTGAAGCTGATATAACCAAAGAAAGGAAGCTTGCACTAACTATTGCTGGGGAAAAGGGCCACAGGAAGGGGGGAATGAGACTCGGCAAGAGAGGCCAGCAGGTGAAACCCAGGGCTGACCCAATAAAAATTCAGTGGGAGTGATTATTCCCGAGAGAAATACTTCAAACAATTTATATATCTCACGCTACTAAACTAACGAGCGGGGAGGGGGAAGAGGTTGAGCTCGTAATGTGGAGAAACCGGAATACAAGGAATAGTTCTAAAGTGATTTTTTTTTTCTGGGTCCCCACTTCCTACCCTACATCCATTTCAATTATTGCATACTACTACGTACGTGTCTGTTCGGTTTTACAATAAATATTTCATATGACATCAGGCTGCAAATTGCCACGTCTCAGCCACAGTGCTACACAACAGGAAGGAGGCAGCGGAGCTGGCTGGAGCCATTGTAAGCAGCCGAACCGAAGCCCAGATCCCTCCCCCTCCCGCACACTCACATAAACCCCACCACCACATCTGCAAAGCCTCCACTTGATTTGAAGCTGGAGCCCGTACTAATAACAATCCTGAAAGACCTTCCCGTCTTTTTTTTTTTTTTTTAAATGACTAGCCCAGCCCTACCTCCTTACAGGAGTTCAGGGAGTTGGGGACCACTTTGAGACTGCAGCTCTCCTAGTCACTGCCTCGATATCTTTCCCCCGTTTCACAGCCCTGCGGAAGATCAAATCGAGAAGAAAGCGCTGGCTAGTCTTGGAAGAAATCTTTTTGGGTTTTTTTTCTTCCGCCTTCCACCGATGTTTTTCAACTGAAAACGAACTGTACGCCTAGTGCCGAGGGGAAGAGGCGAAGCTTGCAGGCAAATGGAGCTGTCCACGGTTCCTGGTGCTGAACTCTACGCAGAGTCTTTCTTCAACGCGTCACAGGGCTTCACCATGACCTCCCACTATAACACCAGCTTCAATGACACCGAACCCTATCCGGTGAAAAATGTCACCTCAATAGCTATTGCCATTGCTATCACAGCTTTGTATTCTGTGGTCTGTGTAGTGGGACTCCTTGGAAATATCCTGGTAATGTATGGGATTGTCAGGTAAGGAAAGAAAAAAAAAAAAAACACCCACCCAAGGGTGCTATCAGTTTTTCTCATTCCTTCTATGATCTAAATATGTTATCTTCCTGCTCCATCGCTACAAAGACGATTAGATCTGCAAGACCTGTGCAGAGAAGGGCAAAGTTGTATTACAATCTAGAATGTCTCAAAGTGAACGAGAAGCCAAATAATACCCAGATCTGAAACTCTTAATGCAAACAGTTCTAACCGAGTTTTTTTTTTTAATTATTATTATTTTTTTTCCCTTTTTCTGCAATGTGGCTATCATCAATGCATCGAGAAAGTCGTTTAAATAAAGACAACGCTGAACTGGCAGCGATCAGAGAGGGGTTGGGCGTGTTGGTTTAAGAGGATCAGCACGAATGACTATGCAAAAACGATGCAATCACAGCCTTGAAGTTACAAAGTAGTATTCTGTAGCTGTGCTTGGCTCGCCTTGGGTGGGTAAAACGTATTTACACAATATCATAACCGTATGTGAGTTTGGGTCAGTATGGGACAACAAAGAAAATGCAACACACATTTGTGTCTGTAATTCACTTCGATTTTAAGAACCTCGTGTCCCTGGTATTAAACATAAATAATGAATCACTGGTGATCTGTTTGCATTTCATTAACGTACGTAGAGACGGTAGAAACGTGGGGAAATTAGAATCATGTCTAATTTTATGAAAGATTTGTCAGCAATTTCATTGCCAAATTAGCTCGAAGACTTCTTCCACAAAGTGTCTGTGTGTCAAAAGTTTGTGGCAGCTGTACGAGAAACTCTTAAGGCACGAATTACAGCTACTTGATCCCACCTTACTTGAAGCCACGTTTTAATATTGCTTCCATGTCAGTTCATTTATTGGTTCAGTGCTCTTTATTTCTGGCACTCCATATTTACAGTGGCTCTTTCCTGTCTGAGAGGCGACCTGGGATTTTAGGCTGCTTCTTGGCCATGCAACAAAGGGGGGTCTCGTAAGTTTTGTGCACCAGATGCAGCAAGCAAAACAGCCTCTCCATTTCAATGGGGAGAACAGTGTTGCAAATATATAATAAAGGAACCCCGATGTCTCATAATGAATTCTGCAACCTGGAAACTGGATGTAGCATGTTAAAGCGTCACTTAGGCGTCCGTTCGCTGTGATTTCTTTATTCCAATTATTTGCTTCCTCCTATAGAACTTCAGCATACATTTTTTCTCTTTTTGTTAGGGATCTCTGACGCGTTCTCTTCTTTATTATGTCATTCCATCCCATCCAGGGTGGGAATTCCTTAACCACGGGAATAAAAAGCAAAAAAGAAGGGTAGAAATGTACATTCCCTCTTCCCCCCTAGATTCTTCCATCACCCCCCCCCCCCACCCCATACACACTACAAGAAAGTGATTTGTTGGGTGTGATTCTGCTAATGCTTTGCATCTGTATCATCTCTAGCATTCAATAAGGTACCACATGAACTTTACGCTGTGCCACTCTAGAAGCAAACCCAGTAAGGTGGATACCATGGCAACTTTTCAATGCAACCCCAGTTGCATGAGAACCTCTGAAGTGAATGCGGGATAAAGGAGCAAAGATGTTACTCAAGTCATCCCATGCCACAGCTGCACACCTGAGGACATAGATGTCTGTTCTCTGGGTACAGGTGGAGCATCTCCAATATTGAACAAATGCCTTCTCTGAAGACCAGAAAAGGGTCACCTGTATAATGATTTGGCATCTCCAATTGCTTGGAACACTTGGCTCCTAATAATGGAGAAGAAGTTAAAGTTGTCCAAAGTGTAACAGAGAGCCAGTGGGAGAGGTCCACCAGTATCAATAGTTCTCTAGACCGGTTCCTTCCATTCTTTGATTACAAAAAAAATTCAAGTGAATTTAACACTCAAGGAGGGTATCAGGGAAGTGGACTGAGGTGACCACCCATGACCTGTAGGATATCCTGTGACTAATAGCTGATGGTCCTCGGTCATTATTATCCTGAGTTGTATTTGAAGTTGTGACTAAACCGGAAGGACTCTGAATTTTGATGCAAAGTCGCTGAGACATGTAGACCCGTTTTGTTAAAAGGTTTCTTTGGCCTCTTTATTTATTTAAAAGGCTGTAGGAACTTCTTTCCCAGTCTCAAAGAGGCTGCCCTGAGGTGGGTGGGGGTGTACAGTACATCATAAAAGTACATGCACCAGGGAATATATACAAGACCCAAAAACAAACTTTAGCAGCTAAGACGTTACAACCAAAAGTACAATTTAAAAAGTTGAAAAATGCATACCTACAGTATGACAAAATGAGGTGTTGCCCCTTTCCTTCATTTGCAAACTCATGCATGTCTGTGTGTGGGGGGAGGGGGAGGATAGGATGTTGAGACAATGATAAAAGTGTGTCCTTCTAAAGGTTCAGGAGCTGTGGAGCTGCTCTGTGAGTGGTTTGTGACTCTGTCTTCCTATATTTTCTGCATGGTCAGGGTGTCTGTGGGGGGAGGGAAGGATTGTGGTGATGCAAGTTGTGGGGGTGTGGTGGGGGGTTGAAGGGTATTTGGTGTGTGTTGAGAAGTGTGTGAGTCTTGGGGTAGTGTATGTGGAGAGGTATGTGCATATGGGGGGAAATATTGGAGTTCCTGCTGGCACGGTCCTTACTTCTTCACTGCCTTTTATTACCAGCACAGGATGGGGTCCCTCACTGCTGACCTTCACCCTGATGCAGCCTTGTTTAATTCTTCTGCCAGAGGACCATAGAGCTCCCTAGCGGCAGATGCGGTAACCTTTCACCACTGCTGTGAACTTTCTCCTTCCATCTACTAGTGGAGGGTGGGGTCCCTGCTGGCATGTCCTTTCTTCTTCAATGTTGCCTGTCCTACTTCCACGGCGGGCTTCCCTTTCTTGAACTGCAGTGGAAGTTTGCAGGGGGAGGTTCAGAGTGTGTGAGGGGCAGGGCCGATGTCTGGTGCTAGACATGATGGGACCCAGGCAGATGCTAGGAAGGGGGCCCCCAAAGCTTGCTTACAGATTCTCCCTCTTTCAACTTCAGGCAGGTTTGGGGGCTCCCAGTGACATGGGGGCCCAGGGCAATTGCCCTGTTTGCCCACCTCTAATGCTAGTCCTGGTGAGAGGATGGTGTGGATTGCTGTGTCAGGATGTGAATGTGAGCGGTGTATGAGGGGTGTGTGGGGTGTTATGTGGGATGTGTGTGGAAGGACTGTGTTTGGGGGGGGGTGTGAATGGATGTGTGTGAAAATATAGGGCGTGAATAAGGGAGGGGGATTGTGTTGGGGAAGGGTGTTAAGGTGTGTGTAGAGAAGGGTGTATGGAGGTTGGGAAAGACTGTGTGTGGAAACGGTGCTGGAGCACACAGGGGGTGTGGTGTGAGGGAGGTTGGTGCATGTGGGGGCAGAGATATGTGGCTATATTTGGTGGTGGAATGAAGAGGAGGAGGGGTGTGGCTGCAGGGGGAGGTTGTGAATGTGGGCATGTGGTGGGGACTGTGTGGGAGGTGTATGGTTGGTGGTGTGGATGTGTGTGTGTGTGCGTGTGTGCGTGCGTGTGTGCGGAGTTTGTGAAGAGATATGTGTTGTGAGGTGTGGGGGGGATGGAAGAGGCGAGGGGCTGGGAGTATGAGACTGTATGGTTGCACCCTGCCCTTCATTCTGGTCCCTTCCCCATGTACTCAAATCCTCATCCCCCCCCCCCCCCCACACACATTCTCATTCTCATTCTCTCTCTCTCTCTCTCTCTCTCTCTCTCTCTCTCTCTCTCTCTCTCTCTCTCTCTCTCTCTCTCTCTCTCTTTGTCAGATCGGATATATTCCATAATAGTGTACATAGTTTTTTGAAACACCCACAACCTGCCCATGGCCACACCCCTTTTCAGCTGCACGTATTAGAATTTACACATACCATGTTATAGAATATGCCTAGAAAGTTGTGCGCGTAAATTCTAATTAAAGCCAATTAATACCGCTAATTGGTTAAGTACCAATTATCAGCATTGATTGACTTGTTTATCAATTAAGTTGTGTGTGCAATTTGACTATGTGGCCAAATTAATGCACACAACTTAAGGCGTCATATATAGAATTTGGTGGATAATAAATAACAAACAGACAATCATCATCAAAGCTCCATCTTCCGCAAACTAGTCGTTAACATCTCTGATCAAATTGCAAGTCAGTTCCGATATCATATTTCAACCGTTATAATTCAATCAGCTCCATAACACCGTTGAAACAATAAAGTTTTCAGTTACTTTTTGAATTGTCCTATGTTCTGAAATACTCTTCTATCAAATGGGAGGGAATTCCATAATTTAGGGCCAGTAATATAGAAAATCAAGGAGCCTTCAAGCCTCACTGTGTGAAAAGATGGTGCATTGAGTAACATTCTCTTGGAAGATCAAAGGGCTCTTGATGGTTGATATAATCTGAGGTTTGCACCAACAACCAGGACTAATGAGAGGGAGGGGCAGGGGAGGCAAGATTCCCTGGGCCCAGCCTCCAAGGAGGGGCCTAGCGCCGGCAAGGTTTCAAGGGAGTAGAAGCTTCTTCCTACCTGCCTTCTTCCAGGTCTGTCTTGCCTCTGCTCCTTTGTACCAGGACCCAGATGCAGGGCCGCCGAGAGGGGGGGGGAGGCAGGGGGAACAAAATTCCACGGGCCTGGACCTCCAACGGGGGCCTGGTGCCGGGGTCTCTCTCCTTCTCCTGTTCCCAGGCCGCTGGCGCTGCAGTCCCCAGTCTCACCTGCCTGCCCTCGGCTCCGTTGACAGCCCCCCTCCGTCCGCCACTGGGCCCCCTGCATTCAAATTGGCAGCACCTCACCTCCATGTGAAAGCGGCAGATCGCCTCCCTTCGGGCCTTTCCTCACTGTGTCCCACCTTCGTCTGATGTACCTTCCTGTTTCCGCGAGGGCGGGACACAGGGAGGGCCCAAAGGGAGGCGATCTGCCACTTTCACAAGGAGGTGAGGCACTACCGATTTGAATGCAGGGGGCCTGGTGGCGGACAGAGGGGGGCTGTTGACGGGGCTCGGGGTGGGGGGGGTGGAGACTGGGGACTGCGGCACCAGTGGCCTGAGAGCAGGAGAGGGAGGCGACAGATGATTGCGTTAACATAATAACCCAGGTCCCAGCACACGTGAGCAGGAGGTGACAGACAGAGGAAGAAGCAGATAAAGGAAGGCATGGGGGGGGGGGGAGGTGGCGCAGCAGTGGCACAACCACAGAGATAAGATTATTCATCACCTTAAACACTAACAATAACATCTTAAATTTAATGCATTGTTCAATCAGTAGCCAATGCAATCTTTTTAATATAGGCGTAATATGAACAAATTGAGAACATCCTGTTACCATTCTCGCTGTGACACTGTGCACCACTTACAGAGCTTTTAAATATGATTTAGGAATTCCAATCAATAAACATAAAGGAGGTCATTTTACAAGCATTTACATGTATAAATAGCTATTTCAAAAAAACTTCTATGTACATGTACAGACATTTTTAACAGAACATGGTTTGAGTGGGCCCAAAATTGTATGTGTAAATCCCATTGTGAAGTGGTAATACATATATCTTTAAAAAAAAACAATCGTGCATTGGGTTTTGCTCCGAGGCTTGCACAGGTGCTGCCTGCCTGCTTGGTTGAACCTGGAAGCCGGCACTTTTGCTTGTAACATCTTAGCTGCTAAGGTTTGTTTTTTAATCTTGTATATATTCCATGGCGCTTGTGTTTTTATGAAGTACTGTATACCCCACCCCACCCCCACCCAGGGCAGCCCCTTTGGGACTAGGAGTGGAGGAGTAGCCTAGTGGCTAGCGCAGTGGACCTTGATCCTGGGGAACTGGGTTCAAGTCTCACTGCAGCTCCTTGTGATTCTGAGTAAGTCACTCCGTTGCCCCAGGTACAAATAAGTACCTGTATATACTATGTAAACCACTTTGAATGTAGTTGCAAAATCCATAGAAAGATGGCATGTCAAGTCCCATTTCCCTTTCCCTATCTGAGATTCTACATGGAATGTTGCCATTATTGGAGATTCCGTTGCTACTATTTGAGATTCTTACATGGAATGTTGCCATTATTTGAGATTCTGTTGCTACTATTTGAGATTCTAATGTTGCTACTATTTGAGATTCTTACATGGAATGTTGCTAGTGGAGGAGTAACCCAGTGGTTAGTATAGCAGACTTTGATCCTGGCAAACTGGGTTCAATTCCCACTGCAGCTCCTCGTGACTCTAGGTAAGTCACTTAACCCTCCATTGCCCCAGGTACAAATAACTACTTGTATATACTATGTCAAACCACTTTGAATGTAGTTGCAAAAACCACAGAAATGCAGTACATCAAGTCCCATTCCAACAATGTTTTAAATAAAGAAGCCAAAGAAACCTTTTAGCAAAAGGGATCTAGATGACTCAGTGAGTTTGCATCAATATTCAGAGTTCTTCCTGTTAGTCACAACTTCAAATGCAACTCAGGATAATAGTGACCAAAGACCATCAGGTCACAGGATATCCTACAGGTAATGAATGGGTGGTCACCTCAGTCCACTTCCCTGATACCCCTCTGTGAGTGCTAAATTCACTTGAAATTAAAAAAAAAAAAAAAATGGAAGGAACCAGTCTACTGGTGAACTTTCCCACTGACTCTGTGTTGCACTTTGGACAACTCCATAAGGCATAGGAACCAAGTGTTCCGAGCAATTGGAGGTGCCAAATCCTACACGAATTACCCTTCTCTGGTCACAAAGAAGGAGTTTGTTCAATATTGGAGATGCTCAAGCATCCCCTGTACCCGGAGAACAGGCACCTATGTCCTACGTCAAGGCTGCTGAGAGGGGGGGCATGATTCTCCAGGTCCTGGCCTGCAAGATTATAACTGAAGTATTTCCTTTCGCAGTACAGAAAAAAAAGAATAGAAAGAGTAGCCCCCTCCCAGGACTACCTTACAATCCCTGGTGGTCAAGTGGTGTTGTCAGGGCAAGAGTGATGCCCCAGTCATGGAAGCCATTTTGAGAGCAGAGCCGAAATGGGCAGGAGTAACTACAGAGATGCCAAGGGTGAATTATCCCAAAGAGTGAGATTTATCGCTCCAAGGAGTGAGATTGAAGGCCAAAGAGTGAGGTTTGTCAGACAGTGCATCCAGGGTATAAATCTAGAATGATTTAAGGGTAGTAATGCTTTGCAAATGATATTGCCTTTTCTTTGAAGCCTCTGAAAGAATACAGACAAAGTGGGGAGCAGAAACAGAAGCCCGAGCAGCCTTCTACATGGAATGTTGCTAGAATCATAGTAGCAACATTCTATGTAGAATCTCCAATAGTATCTATTTTATTTTTGTTACATTTGTAACCTGCGCTTTCCCACTCATGGCAGGCTCAATGCGGCTTACAAGGGGCAATGGAGGGTTAAGTGACTTGCCCAGAGTCACAAGGAGCTGCCTGTGCCTGAAGTGGGAATCGAACTCAGTTCCTCAGGACCAAAGTCCACCACCCTAACCACTAGGCCACTCCTCCACTGTTGCTACTATTTGAGAGATTCTACATGGAATGTTGCTATTCCACTAGCAACATTCCATGTAGAAGTCGGCCCTTGCAGATCACCAATGTGGCCGCGCAGGTTTCTGCTTCTGTGAGTCTGACATCCTGCACATATGTGCAGGACGTCAGACTCACAGAAACAGAAGCCTGAGCAGCCTTCTACATGGAATGTTGCTAGTGGAATAGCAACATTCCATGTAGAATCTCCAATAGTAACTATTTTATTTTTGTTACATTTGTACCCCGCACTTTCCCACTCATGGCAGTCTCAATGCGGCTTACATGGGGCAATGGAGGGTTAAGTGACTTGCCCAGAGTCACAAGGAGCTGCCTGTGCTTGAAGTGGGAATCAAACTCAGTTCCTCAATTCCCCAGGACCAAAGTCCACCACCCTAACCACTAACTCCTCCACCCTAACTCCTCCACTCCAGTTATAAGAGACCATTTTATACAGTCCCAAGGCTTCATTGAACCACATATATAAAAGACTGACATGGCAGTTGTGCTATGAGTGAACTGACTGATGGCTGGTCCTAATAGAAAAGGCGGCTGAGGGGAGCTTTGATAGAGGTCTATGAAATAATGAGTGGAGTGGAATGGGTAGATGTGAAGCGTCTGTTCACGCTTTCCAAAAATACTAGGACTAGGGGGCATGCGATGAAGCTACAATGTAGTAAATTTAAAACGAATCAGAGAAAAGTTTTCTTCACTCAACGTGTAATTAAACTCGGGAATTCGTTGCCAGAGAATGTGGTAAAGGCGGTTAGCTTAGCGAAGTTTAAAAAAAAGGTTTGGACGGCTTCCTAAAGGAAACGTCCATAGACCGTTATTAAATGGACTTGGGGAAAATCCAGTGTTTCTAGGATAACCAGTATAAAATGTTTTGTATTTTTTTGGGATCTTGCCAGGTATTTGTGATCTGGATTGGCCGCTGTTGGTAATACTTATGTACTTATATAACATTGAAAATATCAAAAACAGTCAGTCTTATGTGCCAGACGTGGAGGGTCAGTTGCGATTTGGACGTCCTTGCAAAATGGCGAAATTCAGGGGCGGGAAAACCCGTATTTTCGAAACAAGATAGACGTCCATCTTTCGTTTCAAAAATACCATCAGAGACATCCAAATCCTTAAATTTGGACCTCCCTAGATTTGGACATCCCTAGACATGGACGTTTCTGATTTTCGTCAATTTTCGAAACCAAAGACGTCCATGTCAAAAACGCCCTAATGCAAGCCATTTGGGTGTGGGAGGAGCCAGCATTTGCAGTGCATTGGTCCCCCTGACATGCCAGGACACCAACCGGGCACCCTAGGGGGCACTGCAGTGGACTTCATATAATGCTCCCAGGAGCATTGCTCCCTTACCTTGTGTGCTGAGCCCCCCCAAAACCCACTACCCACAACTGTACACCACTACCATAGCCCTTACGGGTGAAGGGGGGCACCTAGATGTGGGTACAGTGGGTTTGTGGTGGGTTTTGGAGGGCTTGCTGTTTCCTCCACAAATGTAACAGGTGGAGGGGAGTATGGGCCTGGGTCCACCTGTCTGAAGTGCACTGCAGTATCCACTAAAACTGCTCCCGGGACCTGCATGCGCTGTCATGGACCTGAGTATGACAACTGAGGCTGGCATAGAGGCTGGCACGACATATTTTGAAAGATTGTTTTGAGGGTGGGAGGGGGTTAGTGACCACTGGGGAAGTAACGGGAGCCATCCCCGATTCTCTCCGGTGGTCATCTGGTCATTTAGGGCACCATTTTGTGCCATACTCGTAATAAAAACACGTCTGGGTGAAAACATCCAAGTGTTCATCAGGGACGTCCTTGTTTTTTCAATTATGGGTCAAAGACGTCCAAGTGTTAGGTACGCCCAAGTCCCACCTTCGCACGCCCAAGTCCCTGGGAGAAGGATGTCCATCTTTCGATTTATGTTGAACGATGGATGTCCTTCTCTTTCGAAAATGAGCCTGATAATCTTGCAAAACAAACAGTGAATCAACTATGGCAGAAAAGAGAAAAGCGAAAGCAAGCTTATGAGGCTTCAGCAACTGCATTAATGCACAGTTTGGATAAAAAGGGACAGTTTTTATCAGTCCCCAGAAGTCCCTTAGAATGAAGGTTCTACTGTAGTTCACAAAAACTTGTCTGTGGTTTGATTATTTTGTAATAGCATTATATTGATTCAAAAAATTGAATTCTTCCATTTTTTTGGTAGTTTTGCTGAACATTTGAAGTGTGTCTGCAAAGTTCTCCACCAAGCACAAATCACATCGTAATTTCCATCACAGCTGAGACACGGTGGAAAAAAGATCTAAACACTGGAATTTATCTTAACCCCCATCTGATGAGGTGCAGGCTGGCTGCTAATTGCAATTATATCAGACTAATTAGGACCATATCATCCTTATTGTAATAACACATTCATTCTGCAAATTGGCCATTCTGCATTCATGCAATGAGGCATGACATCTCTGCATTTTAGGGTGTCACTAAGATTCATTTTCTGCAATTATATCAAAAGGCCTCTGAAAAGTTGGCACCAGGCGAAGGACCGAATCGTCACCAACTGTATCAAGCTTCAGAATTACCAGCTAGCTAGGCACAATGTCAAAGACACAAGAAGAAAAGATGGGAAAGCTGTATTGGATATTTACAGCCCCTTCCCTTGTCCACCTCCCCTTTTCAGTTGCATGCTAATGGATTTAGGGGCCAGTGTTATAGAATAGCACATAGGCAGACTGCTTATGCAAATCCAAATTAGTGCCAATTAACTTCAATAATTGTTAAGCAGTGGCGTAGACAGAGATTTATAACAGGGGTGCATCTCCCATGCCCCCGTCTCCCTTGCTCTTGGTCCCCATACCTCCATGTCCCCCCCAGTACCTTAAAAAAGGGGCGTAGCCAGACCTCGGCGGGTAGGGGGGCACTGTTTAGCCGCCTCCCCCCACCGCTGACCTCCCCCCCGCTGCCGCAACTGCAACTCCCTCCCCGCCGCCGCAACCGCAAGCCCCCCCGCCGCCACCGCCGCCCACCCGACCCCTGCCCCGCTGCCTCATCAGGTACCTTGTTTGCTGGTGGGGGTCCCCAATCCCTGCCAGCCGAAGAGTCTTCTTCAGTGCTGGTCGACTCCAGCGCCTTCGTTGTGTGATCATCTGTTTCTGATGCCTTACGTCCTGCACGGGGCTACATGTACGGTGCAGGACGTAAGGCATCAGAAACAGATGATCACACAACAAGGGCACCGGAGTTGACCGGCGCTGAAGAAGACTCTTCAGCTGGCGGGGTTTGGGGACCCCCGCCAGCAAACAAGGTACCTGATGCGGCAGTGGGGTGGTGGGTGGGCGGGTCAAATGTAGAGGAGGCCAGGGCGTAATCTGTGGTGGCCTATGCCCCCATGGCCCCATGGAACTACGCCTCTGCCTTAAAATCACCTCCACTCCAGTCTTCACCCAGGCAGCATAGGCTGTTGGGGGTCTGCACCAGAACTTTCTCTCTGAACCATCCTGCTCTTCATAAAACAGGAAGTTACATCAGAAGGGGCAGGATGTTTCAGAGGGAAAGTCCCAGTGCAGTCCTCAGGCAGCCTATGAATGTTGCTGCCACTGCCCAGGAGAAGACTGCAGCAGAGATGATTTTAAGGCATGGGGCGGGGGCTGGATCTGACAGGGGGTCCATACACAACACACGCACCTTGAATAAATACACCACTGTTGTTAAGGCCAATTAATTGATAATTAGTGTCTCATTAATCAATTTACTTGCACACTCCTCTTGGATCCGTGATGAAATTTCAGTGTCATATTTAGAATCCGAGGGGATAGTGGTGCTGACCATTTATCAGTGATCTAAACACTATTGTCAGCATTTTAAAAATGCTGACCATGGGGTTTAAATATTGACCCACATATATTTACATAATGTCAATATGTAGGCATGTCCAGTGAATATATACTGATTGCTTAGCATAGATAAAACAAGTAGACAGCTAGATGGGAGGAAGATTTTGATGTTATATAGATTCTTGGACAGAGAGCAGATACAGCAGTTATGAACTGTATATTTTTATAAAGATTTTTCCCATATAAACCCTGTTTTATATGTGGAAAAGGGCTCAGAGACGCGTCCAGGCTTGCTTTGAAGAAAGCACTTTTCCATTAATAGTTCAAATGTCGTTAATGTCACATTACTGCAATATCATTTATGTGGGCTACAGTAGAGCCATTCATTGCCGTCTTCAGACACTACAAATTACAGCTGCCTGGCTGAAATGTAGAACCTCTAAATATGAGAGTGCAAGACCATTGTTTTGCAAGCTAAACTGTGTTGCTTTATTTTTCCTAATTTTACATGGTTGCGCCCCTCCATATATGCTATCCCTGGTAAGAATTACGTACACACATCAAGACATTTCTTGTCAAGTCAATTTCCTTCCTCTGTTGGGATACGTTACAAGACTACATTTTCATTAGGGTTTGTGTACCCGGCTGCAAAATGGTGGAATGTACTTTCAGATTATATTTGTTGCAAATGTAATTATAAATTATTTTCATAAATTATTATACGTAATAAACAGAAATAAAACAAAGACAAGAAAATAAGATGATACCATTTTTATCGGACTAACAATACATTTTTTGATGAGCTTTCGAAGGTAACTCTTCTTCTTCAGATCAGAAATTCAGAAATGAGCAAATGATATCAGAATATTTATTTATTTATAGCATTTATATCCCACAATTTCCCACCCACAGGCAGGCTCAACTTGGCTTACAACAGTCTGTAAAAACATACATCAAGTCAGCAAACAAACAATCAATTTCTTAGAAGTGTAAGAGCGAAAGGGTAAAAGCAAAGAAGGGAAAACGAGAAAGAGTAGTGGTGATCAATATGACGCCTTGACGGAGACTGTTCAGAAGTAAGAGATGCTAAGCGGGAGTTGAGCGTAAGCTTTTCCAAATAAAAAGGTCTTGAGGCGTTTTTTGAAGGTCGGGTGATCAGGAGTAAGTTTCACCAATTTAGGTAGACCATTCCACAAATGAGCGCTAATATAGGAGAAGGTGGATGCGTAGGTGGTCTTGTACTTGAGGCCACTATATACTGGGTAATGGAGATTTAGGTACAAACGAGCTGATCTGTGAGAGTTCCTGGGTGGCAAGTTCCTAGGTGACTATATCTGTGAAACATAAAAAAGCTTTCCAATGGCAGACTCATGGGGAAGGTAAAGGTGGGTGGGGGGTAATAAACAGGAAGTGATGGATTGGTGATCAGAGGGTAACAAAGCAGTATAATGGTTTATAATGTGATAGGAAACTGGGGATCCTTTTACTAAGATGTGTAATTGCATACATGCATCCTAGGAATGTCAATTTTGAACTACCGCCCGGCTACTGTGTGGCCTGGGCGGTAATTTCATTTTCTACGCACGCCCACTATGCGCCTAAGAAAATTTCTGGCCTGCGGTGCTAACCGGACGGTAATCAGCAGTGTATGTGTGCTGACGATTACCGCCCAGTTAACGTGTGAGACTTTACCGCTAGATCGATGGGTGGCGGTAAGGTCTCAGGCCCAAAATGGATGCGCCCCAATTTTTAATTTGCCGCATGTCCATTTTCGGCTACATAAAAGACCTTTTTTGCAGCTGCACTGAAAAATGGACCTGCACGCGTCCAATGCACGCATCTACACCAGCGCAGGCCACTTTTCGCCGCACCTTAGTAAAAGGACCCCCTAGATCTTTCTTAAGTCCTGTCTGGTAGGTGCCAAAATATTTCATCATTTTAACTTCAAAGGTTTTACATTCCTGGATGGTTTTGAAATTCCCTTTTTTGTATTCTCACCATAAAGTCATTAGTTCAGTGCTCTGGTTAACACTATAGCTTCCGTTCTGGTGTCTGTGTAGATTCATTCTCATCTTAAGCATTTAGCCTGTCTATCCAACACAGCGTGCTTTTTTCCCTTTTTTTGCATTGAATAATATACAGGGGCGTAGCCAGACACACAATTTCGGGTGGGCCTCAGCCCAAGATGGGTGGGCAGAAGAACTCCACCGTGTCCCACAAATGATTTGGTCTCTCCCTCTCTCGCCTGCATGCCATATGGTCTCTCAAACATCCCCCCTCCCCCGTATACCTTTTAAATAGCAGATTTTCACTTTCAGTGAGCAGCAACAAATACACACTGCTCATGTTGGCCCCACAGCCTTCCCTCCGATACAACTTCCTGTTTCCGCATAGGCGGGAATACATCAGAGGGAAGGCTGTGGGGCCGGTGCGAGCAGTATGTAACAGTCGCTGCAGGCAAAGATCTGCTATTTACAACGTATGCAGGAGGAAGGAACAGTTGTTGGGAGTTTTCGGCTGATGGGGCTTGGGGATCTCTGCCAGCCACATCATCGGTGTGCTGCTACTGGGTGGGCCTGGGCCCACCCTGGCCCACCCTTGGCTACGCCACTGATACGCTACATCTTCTTCAAATTGTTAAAAACTTGGTTGTTTTTAAGATTTGAAAAATGTTGATTGTGTAAGTCCGATCTCCTTATATTTTATGTAAGTTCCGAAGTTTGTTTGTTTATTTATTTATTTATAGCATTTATGCCCGGTGTCCTCTCTTCTATTTATTTATTATTTATTTATTTGTTACACTTGTACCCCGCACTTTCCCACTCATAGCAGGCTCAATGCGGCTTACATAGTAATAGGAACGCAAAGCATAGTGCAGAGAAAACAGGCTAAGCTTAGCAGAGGAATGGGGAAGTGTAGATTGGTAATATAATAAGGGAGAGGGATTAGGGGAGGTAGGGAGAGGTGCTAGTTTTAGGCTAGATTGAGATAATCAAGGGATAGGGTCAGGGTGAGCATAGGGAAAAATTGGAGGAGGCGTGGTCCGAGTCAATGCCGTTGTCGCAGGATCAGGTGATGAATAGGTGGAGTCGTAGGGTTAGGTTGTGGCGTTTGGATAAGCTTTCTTGAATAGATGGGTTTTCAGCGATTTTCTGAAGGATAGGTGGTTTTTAGTAGAGCAAATGGGTCTGGGTAGGGCGTTCCAGAGTTGACTGCCTTTGAAGGAGAAGTTGGAATCATACGAGGATTTATACTTGAGCCCTTTGCAGCTAGGGTAGTGCAGGTTGAGGTGATTCTATTCTCTTGTTAGCCGCGCTGAACTATTTTATGGTATCCGCAGCCTATAAGCCTCATCTGTATTGTAATGTGCATAAAAAGGATGCAACGTCACAAGACAGCACATACTTTTACAGGGACTGCATAGGCGTTCTTAGGGAGATACTTTGGGAAGAGCTGGAGCAGGGATGTAATGTACACCCACAAGGATTAAATGAAAAGGAATGACGTCACCTCCATAATTCATCAGCAGATGGCAGCACTGACTATAGGCTCAAGCACTTAAGCCAGCTCTATGGCTGGTGTGTTTACACCTAACCACATACGTCTGTGTATACCCAGGTACACTAGTATTCTACAAAAGAAAATGAGGTCCCAGGTAAGAAACATAGAACAAGATGGCAGATAAGGGCCTCTCATCCCAACATAGCGTGGACATCCCCACAAATATCAACACCCCAGATCACACCCTTCCTATCTCAGACAGCTTGAAAATCCTTGGCGTTATAATGGACCGTAACTTAACACTAGAGAGCCAAGTGGCATCCACAACAAAGAAAATGTTCCACTCAATGTGGAAACTCAAACGCGTGAAGCAATTCTTCCCGAGGGAAACATTTAACAACCTGATACAATCAATGGTACTAAAGCCACTTAGATTACTGCAATGGAATTTATGCGGGAAGTAAAGAACAAACCTTAAAGAAACTTCAGACCGCTCAAAACACGGCAGCTAGGCTTATATTTGGTAAAACGTGATTTGAAAGCGCAAAACCCCTCCGTGAAAAAACTACCTGGCTCCCAATCAAAGAACGCATCGCCTTCAAAATCTTCACCCTGGTTCACAAAATCATCTACGGAGAAGCCCCGAGTTACATGACAGACTTGATCGACTTACCAATTGGAAATACATCTGAATCAACACGATCTTATCTAAATCTGCACTACCCAAGCTGCAAAGGACTTAAATACAGAAGGGGGAAAGGGAAATGGGACTTGATATACCGCCTTTCTGAGGTTTTTCCAACTACATTCAAAGCGGTTTGCATATATTCAGGTACTTATTTTGTACCAGGGGCAATGGAGGGTTAAGTGACTTGCCCAGAGTCACAATGAGCTGCAGTGGGAATCGGCAAAAATTTTAAAAAGGCATTTTTTACAGGTGCGCTGAATACTGATTCTGCGCGCACCCAAAATACACGTCTACACTGCCGCATGCCTTTTTTTTGCACACCTTAGAAAAAGGACCCCCTTAAATGCCAATTAACCCGTGGGTTAATGCATTGGTAAATCTAGCCCTGAACTCCTCTGCAGATCTCTGATTCTGTGAGGCTTTCTTTTGAAATGAATAGCCGAGAGTCCCAATATTTTTTTCTCCTTAAGAATTGCTTCTCAGTCTGGGGTCACTGTAACCTGAGAGTCTCTAATTAAGAAGAATGTTAGGAGCATATTTGATAGTGAGCATATGTAGACCTGATCTCCGATGAGCTGAAGTCCTTGACACTAGCCAGCTGAAGTCTTTCCCGTGTCAGCAAAGCAAAGCTGGGTGTCAAGCCTTCAGTTTCTCGGTGGAAGCACTTTTGAACAACTTACATAAAACAGGCAATGCAGACAGGCAAAGCCTGAGATGTGGCTTGTCTGCTGTCACCGTGTGAGCACTTAAACGACATTTAAATTTCTCTGAGATGAAGAGAGAGGCCTGCTCTGTTTCCTTAGCTCAGTCATTCATTTGACTTGTTGTTGATATCAAAGGGGCTAAGGTAGAGACAACCGTTGTCCAAATATAACAAAGGAAAAAAAACAAAAATGAATGTTCCCTTCACAGCATTTCCTACTTTAAGCAGGGAATTTTATGAAGTCGTTCTCAGGCGCGTGTGTCCACATATGTGTGAAAATCAGGGCCGGTGTTAGGAGGTGGCAAACAGGGCAAATGCTCTGGGCCCCATGTTACATAAGTACATAAGTAATGCCACACTGGGAAAAGACCAAGGGTCCATCGAGCCCAGCATCCTGTCCCCGACAGCGGCCAATCCAGGCCAAGGACACCTGGCAAGCTACCCAAACGTACAAACATTCTATACAATCAAGCCATTGTGACATCACTAATGAGGTTGGCTCTTATTGGTGGAATGAGCCACTATGACATCACAATAGGTTAAATCACTGCTCTATGTAATAAAAGTGAACCAAGTAGAGGACATAAGTACATAAGTAATGCCATACTGGGAAAAGACCAAAGGTCCATCGAGCCCAACATCCTGTCCCCGACAGCGGCCAATCCAGGCCAAGGGCACCTGGCAAGCTACCCAAACGTACAAACATTTTATACAATTTATTCCCGAAACTGTGGATTTTTCCCAAGTCCATTTAGTAGTGGTCTATGGACTTGTCCTTTAGGAAAACATCTAACCCCTTTTTAAACTCTGCTAAGCTAACCACCTTCACTACGTTCTCCGGCAACGAATTCCAGAGTTTAATTATGCGTTGGGTGAAGACAAATTTTCTCCTATTTGTTTTAAATTTACTACACTGTAGTTTCATCGCATGCCCCCTAGTCCTAGTATTTTCGGAAAGCGTGAACAGACGCTTCACATTCACCTGTTCCACGCCACTCATTATTTTATATACCTCTATCATGTCTCCCCTCGGCCGTCTCTTCTCCAAGCTGAAAAGCCCCAGCCTCCTTAGTCTTTCTTCATAGGGAAGTCATCCCATCCCCGCTATCATTTTAGTCGCCCTTCGCTGCACCTCTTCCAATTCTACTATATCTTTCTTGAGATGCGGCGACCAGAATTGAACACAGTACTCAAGGTGCGGTCGCACCATGGAGCGATAAAACAGCATTATAACATCCTCACACCTGTTTTCTATACCTTTCCTAATAATACCCAACATTCTATTCGCTTTCCTAGCCGCAGCAGCACACTGAGCAGAAGGGGGGGGGGGCCTCAAGCCTGTCTCAAGCTGAAGCATAATCTGGAGGTGGGTTTTGGAGCCCGTCACCCAGTTTCTGCCTTGGGCCCTGAATGTCTAACATCAGGCTTAGTGGAAATGGCATATTATAATACATCAGATAAGAAAAATAAGAGGGCCACCCACGGGTGCTGGAAATCAATAATACCAATAACACAGAGCAGTATCAGCGGAGGTAGTAGCTGTTTTTAAATTCTTTAATCAATTAAAAACAATCTTAATAAAAGTGGAAAATGTGTCCAAAACACATTATATAGTAGTCCACATTCCCAATATGTTTCAGTACCTTCAATCTGTCCAAAATTCCGCCGCACGTCTTATCTACTGCGTGAACCGAAACTCTCATATCACCCCTCTCCTCAAGTCGCTTCACTGGCTCCCGATCCGCTACCGTATACAGTTCAAGCTTCTCCTATTGACCTTCAAGTGCACTCAATCTGCAGCCCCCCATTAGCTCTCTACCCTCCTCTCCCCCGTATGTTCCCACCCGTAACCTCCGCTCTCAGGACAAATCACTCCTTTCTGTACCCTTCTCCACCACCAGACTCCGCCCCTTCTGCCTCGCATCACCTTATGCCTGGAACAGACTTCCTGAGCCCATACGCCATGCGCCCTCGCTGCCCATTTTCAAGTCCTTACTCAAGGCCCATCTTTTCTCCCTTGCTTTTGGTGCCTAACCACCTTCCCATTCCTGATACCTACACTGACTACATAGTTTTTACCTTTAGATTGTAAGCTCTCTTGAGCAGGGACTGTCCTTCCCCATGTTTAAACTTGTACAGCGCTGCGTAACCCTGGCAGCGCTATAGAAATGCTAAGTAGTAGTAGTAGTAATAGTACCTCGTGCCTGCTTCAGGGACAAATTTATTTATTTTATTTATTTATTGCATTTGTATCCCACATTTTCCCACCTCTTTGCAGGCTCAATGTGGCTTACATTACATCATGGATAGTGGAAATATATAAGATAATAGACATTTAGTATTGCATAAGGATCTTGGGTAACATGATAATAATAAAGCATGATATTAGTATAACAAGCAAATATCGTAAGGCAATTCTGGATATATGTGTAAGAGTTCACATTTGTTGATCTTTGTGGTATGCCTTGTTAAAGAGATGGGTCTTCAGTAGTTTGCGGAAGTTAGTTAGTTCATATTTACGTGAATACAGACAGACAATCTGCCTAGGCAGTCGCCTAGAATGCTTATAAGGTTGCAGGTCCCCAGAGGTAGGGGGGTGGGTGGTAAATCAGCTATAAATATGTTGAAGCAGGCATGGAGGGGCATAATCAAATGGAAACGTCTATCTCCATGGGCGTTTAACTCCGAGAACGGGTCCGTGAAGGGGCGGACCGAACCGTATTTTCGAAAAACATGGACGTTTATCTTTTTTTGAGCTGGGCATTTTTGTTTTTCAGCGATAATGGAAACCGAAAGGGCCCAGCTCAAAAACGAATAACTCCAAGACATTTATTCGTGGGAGGGGCCAGGATTCGTAGTGCACTGGTCCCCCTCACATGCCAGGACACCAACCGGGCACCCTAGGGGGGCACTTTTACAAAAAAAACAAACAAAAGGTAAAACAGCTCCCAGGTGCATAGCACCCTTCCCTTGGGTGTTGAGCCCCCCAAATCCCCCTCAAAACCCACTGCCCACAAGTCTACACCATTACTATAGCCCTAAGGGGTGAAGGGGGGCACCTACATGTGGGTACAGTGGGTTTGGGGGGCGGTTTGGAGGGCTCCCATTTACCAGCACAAGTGTAACAGGTGGGGGGGATGGGCCTGGGTCCACCTGCCTGAAGTCCACTGCACCCCCTAATAACTGCTCCAGTGACCTGCATACTGCTGCCAGAAAAAGTGGGTATGACATTTGAGGGTGAACATAAAAAGTTGTGAAACGGCATATTTTGTGATGGGAGGGGGTTTGTGACCACTGGGGGAGTCAGGGGAGGTCATCCCCGATTCCCTCCAGTGGTCATCTGGTCATTTAGGGCCCTTTTTGGGGCCTTATTCTTGGAAAAACAGGATCCAGGAAAAGTGCCCTAAATTCTCGCTAAAAACGCATATTTTTTTTTCCATTATCGGCGAAAGGCGCCCATCTCTGATCGGCCGATAACCACGCCCCAGTTCCGCCTTCACCACGCCTTCGACACGCCCCCATCAACTTTGTCCGCATCCGCGACAGAGTGCAGTTGAAAACGTCCAAATTCGGCTTCCGATTATACCACTTTATTCGTTTTTGTGAGATAAACGTCTATCTCCCGATTTGGGTCACAATATAGGCGTTTTTCTATTTCGATTATAAGCAGGCACGTAACATAGTAGATGACGGCAGAAAAAGACCTGCTATTTTTATTCTATTTGTTACATTTGTATTCCATATTTTCCCACCTATTTGCAGGCTCAATGTGGCTTACATAGTACCGTAATGGCGATCGCCAGTTCCGGTATGAACAAATACCTGTTGTGGTAGAATAAGGTTCACGTATGGAAGAAATTTAGGGGAACTTAGGGAGGAAGAGGGAAGTAGGGGTGTGTCCAGATTACGATCTTTGGTTTTGTTGCGTTGCAGGTACTCAGGCTTTTATGTTGGGTCGGTGGGATATGCCTTTCTGAACAGGTTTGTTTTTAGTTCTTTCCGGAAGTTTAGGTGGCCGTATGTTGTCTTTACTGTCTTTGGCGGTGCGTTCCATAGTTGTGCACTTAAATATGGAAAGCTGGATGCGTACGTTGATTTGTATTTGAGTCCTTTGCTGCTTGGGGAGTGAAGATTTAAGTATGTTCGTGCTGATCTTGTTGTGTTTCTGGTTGGCAGGTCTATGAGGTCTGTCATGTATCCCGGGGCTTCACCGTAGATAATAAGAGGATGGGTGTGCATTTTACCATGGTATAACAGAGAGAGGGAGCGAAGCACAAAAAAGCCAAGAAACAAAACAAAAAGCACCAAGGGCCTTCAGAAAAAGGGGAATAAAGTCTTTAATTGTAAATGTTGATGATGCAATAGTCAAATGGACCCGACACCAGGGGCGTAGCCAGCCTTCCGTGGGGGAGGGGTCCAGAGCCCGGGGGGAGGGGGCACATTTTAGCCCTCCCCCCGGCGCCGCCCCCCCACCGCCGACATTGCCGCCCCCCCCCCCCTCCCGCCGCGAACCCGCTGCCGCTGCAGCCTACCTTTACTTTTGCTGGCGGGGGACCCCACTCCCCGCCAGCCGACGTCTTCTTCTCAGTCGCTTCCTGCTCTTCAATTTGTTTGCTGACGTCCTGCACGTCAGACTCAGAGAACAGAACACTGCTGGGGGGGTGCCGCGCGCCGGTCAGCGTCGTTGGTTTCCATGCTCCCTCTGCCCCGGAACAGGAAACCTGTTCCCGGGCAGAGGGAGCACGGAAACCAACGACGCTGACCGGCGCGCAGCACCCCCCCCCCCCCAGCGGTGTGCATCCGGGGGGGGTTCTTGCACCGGGGTGGGGGGTGTCCCTTCGCCGGGGAGGGCGCGCTGCACGGGGGGGGGCACTGCATCCGGGGGGGCCGGGCGCATCGGCGATCCGCCCCGGGTGTCAGCGCCCCTCGGAATGCCACTGCATGACACTGCAGTACATTGCTTCTCAACGTTGTATTGTTTTCACAATACTACCGCATGTGGTCAACTATTTCTCACGACCCCTGACGCAGACACTTG
Organism: Microcaecilia unicolor; assembly: GCF_901765095.1. Classification (NCBI taxonomy): domain Eukaryota; kingdom Metazoa; phylum Chordata; class Amphibia; order Gymnophiona; family Siphonopidae; genus Microcaecilia; species Microcaecilia unicolor. Next base: position 191,962,725 of record NC_044041.1, read on the forward strand.
GCGCCGAAACACGGACCGTGTCGGGTCCATTTAAGTATTGCATCATCAACGTTTACAATTAAAGACTTTATTCCCCTTTTTCTGAAGGGGAAAATGCTTTCTTTCTCGCATTTTACCATACCGTTGTCAGTATTCAATAATGGAATCTTCAATGCTGTTATAGAATTGTCAGAAACCGCTCTGCATTTTAGTGCCTGCATTTGAAGTTAATCTATTTTCTACCATAGTGGGTATTTTCTAGGGTGCTGTGCTGTAGAACAGGCCTCCCTACTGCCTGGCCTCAGGGTACATAAATGGAATTGCTTCCTGAGAGGCTGTGAATGCTGCCCCCACTGCTACAGCATCCCTAGCTCAAGGAGCTGAAGCAGAGCTGGGAAATCAAATCCAGATCTCCTGTGGGACATTATTACTGCAACTGAGCTAGGCAACTAACCCTCTGCAGTAGTTTTGATGTTTTTGATTGCTGTTCAAATCTTTGCCTACTTGAATTGTGTTCTTGGATAAAATGGACTGTTTATGTACCTCTGATCCTACACAGGATATTTTTTTTAAAGCTTGGAATAATCATGTTACTGATATACTAGGGGCAGGGCTGCCAAGAGACTGGGCCGGGCCCGGGGCACTGCCACTCCCCCCCCTGAGGTCATCGCCGTCGCCGCCCCCCTTCAACCGCCCCCCCCCCTCTGTCCACCACCGGGCCGGGCCCTCCCTGAATTCAAATCTTAGCGCCTCACCTCGACCTCGCTCCATGTGAAAGAAGCGCAGCAGCGGCAGTCTGCAGATTGCCTCCCTTCGGGCCTTCCTTCCCTGTGTCCCACCCTCGTGCAAGTTACTTCAGATGAGGCGCTATGATTTGAATTCAGGGGGGCCTGGCCCGGTGGTGGGTGGAGGGGCCTGCGGCGCCGGGCCCCCCTTGGAGGCCCGGGCCTGGGGAATTTTTTGTCCCCCCTGCCCCCCCCCCTTCGGCGGCCCTGACTAGGGATCCTTTTACTAAGGTGCGCCCAAAAATGGCCTGCACTGGTGTAGACACGTGTTTTGGACATGCACAGGTCCATTTCTCAGCACACCTGCGAAAAAAGGCCTCTTTTGAGCGGGCCAAAAATGGATGCGTGGCAAAATTAAAACCAATACGCATCCATTTTCGGCCTGAGACCTTACCGCCACCCACAACTTAGCGGTAACGAGGCAGTAATCATCAGCGCACATACACTGCCGATTACCACCGGGTACATACCACACAGTAGAAAATTTCTACTGCGTGTTTTGGACGCGCGTCAAAAACGGATTTACCATCCATGGCACGTGGTAGCCGGGCGGTAGGTCCAATTTGATGCACATTGGGCGTGTGTAGGCCCCTAGATGAGACAGTACCAGTTAAGACCAAAATTAAGGTAGCTAGGAAATCGGAAAAATGGTTTGACTCTCATTTGTTAATTTTGAAATGAGAATGAAGAGAGAGAAATAGAACTTGGAGAAAGGAACAAGCTCTGAAAGATAGAATTTGATAGAGATCTATGATATCAGTATATAAATCAACTTTAACTAGTAAAAAGAGAGAATTTTACGCTAAGCCAGTAAACGAACCAAATTTAAATGTGAATAGGTCATTAATAGATACCTTGATTTGTACTGAGGATTTGATATTGCAACATAATTCTAATACGCCAACTGTTAAAGAGTTAGCCGTGTTTTTTTAGAAATAAGGTTTCTAACATCAGATCACAATTACAGTTGAATAATGCAATGAATATGTATGAATGGGGAAGTAATGAGGGGATCCTGGCAGATCATGAATGAAGTACTTTTACCCCTACGAAAGTTTTTGATATTCAATTATTATTGACCAAGTGTGTAAAACCTCATTGTAGTCTGGATATTGTCCCTACTTATGTTATGAAAGAGATGTCTCAATCTTTTCATTATAGGCTCACAGAATGGTTTAACTTTAGCTTAGCTTGCGGACATTTTCCACCCTCTTGGGGGAAAATTGTCCTTACCCCAATTCCAAAAAATCCAAGAGGCGATTTATTTCCTGTTAACTATCAACCAGTTGCCTAAATCCCTCTGTTTATGCGAGTATTAGAGAGATATGTTGTAAAATTGTTGGATGATTATATTGATACTCATAATATTCTCCATGTCTCTCAGTTGTGATTTAGAAAGAATCATAATACAGAAACAGTACTAGTGGCTCTGATTGCTTACAGTAAATCCTTGTTGAGCAAGGGGCAAAACGCTATTATTATTCAGTTCAGTCTCTCATCAGTGTTTGATCTGGTCGATCACGATCTTTTGTTGTTTTGTCTGAGTGAGTTGGAGTAGGTCGGGTAGTGCTCTCTTGGTTCAGAGGCTTTTTGGCAGTACATAGTTATAAAGTGAAAAGGGTAGGTTGTTTTTCCACCAGTTGGAGGCTCATAAGTACATAAATATTGCCATACTGGGAAAGACCAAAGGTCCATCAAGCCTCGCATCCTGTTTCCAACAGTGGCCAATCCAGGTCACAAATGCCTGGCAAGATCCCAAAAAAGTACAAAACATTTTATCCTGCTTACCACAGAAATAGTGGATTTTCCCCAAGTCCATTTAATAATGGTCTATGGACTTTTCCTTTAGGAAGCCGTCCAAACCTTTTTTTAAACTCCGCTAAGCTAACTGCCTTTACCACATTCTCTGGCAACGAATTCCAGAGTTTAATTACACGTTGAGTGAAGAAAGATTTTCTCCGATTCGTTTTAAATTTACTACATTGTACCTTCATCGCATGCCCCCTAGTCCTAGTATTTTTGGAAAGCATAAACAGACGCTTCACATCTACCCGTTCAACTCCACTCATTATTTTATAGTCTATCATATCTCCCCTCAGCCGCCTTTTCTCCAAGCTGAAGAGCCATAGCCGCTTTAGCCTTTCCTCATAGGGAAGTTGTCCCATTCCCTTTATCATTTTCGGAGTTGTGGAGTGCCGCAGGGATCTGCACTGTCTCCCACTTTGTTTAATCTGTTGCTCCAACCTTTGGGAATGGAGCTTGAGTAGCTATAAATGCCATTTTATATTTATGTGGATGACATTACTTTATTGTTACCAACAGCTAAAGATTGGGCCACCACCTTGAATAGCATGATGGGTTGTGTCAGACTTATTGATAATTGGATTATTACTAATTGTTTAAAACTAAATTGAGAAAAAACTAATTTTCTATGGCTGGGACTGGAGTGTCTAAACTTTCCACATAATTTTCAAATGGGAACTGATTCTTTTGTTTTTCAGAATTCTTCAAGAATCTTAGGAGTTAAGTGGATAGTTTATTGACTTTTTCAAATCATGTTAAATGGATTGTACAAAAAGCTTTCTTTACTATGCGTAAATTAAGAGTAATTTGAACATTTTTTTTTGGATTTGTTGAATTTAGATTGCTGGTTCAAGCATTAGTTTTAAGCAGATTAGATTATTGTACTACTAGGCGTTAAGCCCGTTAAAATGGGCGAGATTTCCAGCTACACTCCTTGCCGTCGCTCCCTCCCCCCTCCGTGCCGGGCCCCCTGCACTGACCTGACAGCGCCTCTCACCTCCATGTGAAAGCGCTGCAGGCATCAGCAGATCGCTCTGCAGCGCTTCCACACGGAGGTGAGAGGCGCTGTCAGGTCAGTGCAGGGGGCCCGATACGGAGGGGGCGGGAGCGGCGGCAGGGATGGGGGGGGAGGGTGTATGTTGGGTGCACGCGATGTTCGTTTCCAGGCTCCAGCGGCAGCGTCCGACAGTCCAACTCTGTTTCCCTCGCTGTTCCGCCCTCTGTCATCACGTCTTGACGCGAGGGCGGGACAGAGAGGGAAGTCTCTACTGCGCATTTGCAGGTGAGTTGGTCACTTGCCATTTATATGTTTGATTGTATTTCTTGGCTGTGTATGGAAATTAGTGAGTAGAATACAATTGGTATAGAATACTGTAGCACGTCTTATATTTTCAATTTCTAGATTTGAATCTGCTACTCCGCTTCGTAGGAAGCTTCACTGATTTCCGACTGAAGCCAGGGCTCAGTTTAAACTTTGCTCTTTTGTTTACAAAGTATTAACCGGGTTAGCCCCTTTCTATCTTACTGATTGGGCAAATTTGCTTTATTCTAATTCCTCTTACTCTATGTGTAAATTGATGTTGCTACAGTTTCCTTCAATCAGATATAAATCTATATTCAATTCTTCTTTATATTATCTGGCTATAGTACTTTGGAATCTTCTGCCTCTGGAAATTTGCACTATCTGGAATTACTTAACCTTTCATAAATTGTTTAAAACCTGGCTATTTGAGAAGTATTTTGAAATTTAATTTTGTATTATTTTTGAAATTTATTGTCGTTCCTGGAAAGTTTTGATCTAGTCTTCCTTATGTAATCCACAACAAACTGGTCAGGTAATTTGCGGAATAGAAGTAATATATAGTATAGTATAGTAGATGACGGCAGAAAAAGACCTGCACGGTCCATCCAGTCTGCCCAACAAGATAACTCATATTTGCTGCTTTTTGTGTATACCCTACTTTGATTTGTACCTATGCTCTTCAGGGCACAGACCGTATAAGTCTGCCCCGCACTATCCCCGCCTCCCAACCACCAGCCCCATCTCCCAACCACCAGCTCTGGCACAGACCGAATACGTCTGCCCAGCACTATCCTCGCCTCCTAACCACCAGCCTCGCCTCCCACCACCGGCTCTGGCACAGACTGTATAAGTCTGCCCAGCACTATCCCCGCCTCCCAACCACCAGCCCCGCCTCCCAACCACCGGCTCTGGCACAGACCGTATAAGTCTGCCCAGCACTATCCCCGCCTCCCAACCACCAGCCCCACCTCCCAACCACCGGCTCTGGCACAGGCACAGACCATATAAGTCTGCCCAGCACTATCCTCACCTCCCCAGCCCTGCCTCCCAACCCCGGCTCTGGCACAAACCATACAAGTTTGTCCAGCACTATCCCCGCCTCCCAATCACCAGTCCCGCTTCCCACCACCGGCTCTGGCACAGACCGTATAAGTCTGCCCAGCCCTATCCCCACCTCCCAACCACCAGCCCCGTCTCCCAACCACCAGCTCTGGCACAGACCGAATAAGTCTGCCCAGCACTATCCTCGCCTCCTAACCACCAGCCTTGCCTCCCACCACCGGCTCTGGCACAGACTGTATAAGTCTGCCCAGCACTATCCCCGCCTCCCAACCACCAGCCCCGCCTCCCAACCACCAGCCCCGCCTCCCAATCACCGGCTCTGGCACAGACCGTATAAGTCTGCCCAGCACTATCCCCGCCTCCCAACCACCAGCCCCACCTCCCAACCACCGGCTCTGGCACAGGCACAGACCATATAAGTCTGCCCAGCACTATCCTCACCTCCCCAGCCCTGCCTCCCAACCCCGGCTCTGGCACAGACTGTATAAGTCTGCCCAGCCCTATCCCCGCCTCCCAACCACCAGCCCCGCCTCCCAACCATCGGCTCTGGCACAGACCGTATAAGTCTGCCCAGCACTATCCCCGCCTCCCAACCACCAGCCCCGCCTCCCGATCTTGACTAAGCTCCTGAGGATCCATTCCTTCGGCACAGGATTCCTTTATGCTTATAGTATAGAACGCAAGTTTGCAAATCCTTTGAGATGACTTCCTCATCAGCTGGCAGCCATCACAAATCAGGTGATTTGCACCCCCTGAGCAACTAGAAAGCAATGTTTTCAACAAATCCTTCCTCATGTTCCTATAACCTGGCCATTTATTTCATAGCTGTAATACACTATGAAAAAGGGTGTTGAGGTACACACTGCAAATGATGTATTTGAAGGAAGGACTGTTATTGTACTTGATGGCTCATCCTTTGAATGATTTATAAGACTTCCCTCATTCATTATGATAAAGTTCAGGCTCTCAGTGGAGCCCGTTTCTGTACAGTGCTAGTGAACTGCTGACCCTTCATTAAGCACGCTATAGTGATTTCTATCTAATTAATCCATTTCATTTGCACATCAAAAACTTTAAATGGATGATCCGGAACTGGAGAGGCAGCACTGGTGCTCAGACTTGTCTTTAGATTCCTCCTCAGCTGAGTCAGGCTTTCAGGATTTCCCTAAAGGATATGCATAAGATAGATTTGCATACAGCGGAGGTAACCCATGCAAACACCTAAGGCAGGCCCAAGGACCAGATTGAGGCCCAGATGCATCAATCAAACGTTAAAAAAAAACTAATACGTAAAAGTCCTAATGAATTTGAAAAAACGTAGAATGCACCAAAAAAAAAAAACAAGTCGCACACGTTCGGTGCGGTATTGAAAAGCACAATGTATTAAACATTCGTAATCCCCGTCGGTAATCGGCCCCTAAAACATGCGCAGAGCAGCCAAGCGTTATGCTGGCTGCTCTGCGCATGCCACAAACGTCAAAACAAAACAAAAAACCCACAACATAGTAGATGATGATGACGGCAGAAAAAGACCTGCACGGTCCATGCAGTCTGCCCAACAAGATAAACTCATATGTGCTACTTTTTGTGTATACTTTACCTTGATCTGTACCTGTCTTTTTCAGGGCACAGACCGTATAAGTCCGCCCAGTACTATCCCCGCCTCCCAACCACCAGCCCCGCCTCCCACCACCGGCTCTGGCACAGACCGTATAAGTCTGCCCAGCACTATCCCCGCCTCCCAACCACCAGCCCCGCCTCCCACCACCGGCTCTGGCACAGACCGTATAAGTCTGCCCAGCACTATCCCCGCCTCCCAACCACCAACCCCGCCTCCCACCACCGGCTCTGGCACAGACCATATAAGTCTGCCCAGCACTATCCCCGCCTCCCAACCACCAGCCCACACAAACACGTGCCAGTTTCTTTATGTTTCTGTATTGTTTGGTTTTGGAATGGATATTTATAGCATAGTAACATAGTAAATGACAGCAGATATAGACCTGTACAGTCCATCCAGTCTGCCCAACAAGATAAACTCATTTTACATGGTATGTGATACTTTATACCTGAGTTTGATTTGTCCTTGCCTTTCTCAGGGCACAGACCGTAGAAGTCTGCCCAGCACTGTTCTTGTACTAAGTTCTGAAGCTAACACTGAAGCCCCTTAAAATTTACACTCCAGCCCTTCCCTATCTATTCAGTCACGATCAGGGCGTAGACCATAGAAGTCTGCCCAGCTCCCATTTTCTTTCCCAATTACCAGCGTCGCCACCCAATCTCCGCTAAGATTCCGCGGAACCATTCCTTCTAATCAGGATTCCTTTGTGGACAATATGAGACTATAGTGGATTCCCACGCATGTTTGACTTCCATTACCGTTTTCATCTCCACCACCTCCCGCGGGAGGGCATTCCAGGAATCCACCACCCTCTCTGTGAAAAAAATACTTCTTGGCATTAGTCCTGAGTCTGCCCCCCCCCCCTTCAACCTCAAATCATGTCCTCTAGTTCTACCGCCTTCCCGTCTCCGAAAAATTTGTGGATTAATACCTTTCAAATATTTGAACATCTATATCACGTTTTGTTTAATATCATGTATTTAAATCCTTTTTTATTTGTCAGCATAGACTGAGCAGAAGAAATTTCATTACTTGATGAACTCTTCATGGTACATCAAGGAAAGGTTTTAGAGAGGCTAAAGGTGGTGCAAAGGAAGACCTACCAAAATGGTGCAAAGTTTACAACAAACAGAATACAAGAGGAGACTTAAGAACCTACAGGAAAGGAGAGACAAGGAAGGGAGAACTTAAATAACTTGAATGTATAAAACAGGGGCAAGAAAAGAACCTAATTCGTAGAAAAGAAAGTTGTCACAAAATATTTATTTATTTATTTGTTACATTTGTACCCCACATTTTCCCACCCATTTGCAGGCTCAATGTGGCTTACACAGTACCGTAAAGGTGTTTGCCAAGTCAGGAAGAGAACAAATACAAGGTTATGTTGTGTTCGAATAAGGTAGGTGTATTCAAGGCACCATGAGGGTCGAAGGGAGGGAGGTTGTATATTGTCCAGTACGATCATTGGTTTTGTTGTGTAGCCGGGTGTGGGGATTTACATTGGATCTGTAGGGTAAGCCTTTTTGAAGAGGTTGGTTTTTAGTGATTTCCTGAAGTTTAGGTGGCCGTGAATTGTTTTCACAGCTTTTGGGAGTGTGTTCCATATTTATGCGCTTATATAGGAGAAACTAGATGCATAGATTGTTTTGTATTTGAGTCCTTTGCAAGTTGGGTAATGGAGGTTTAGGTATGTATGAGATGATCCGGTTCTGTTTCTGGTTGGTAGGTCTATAAGGTCTGTCATGTATCCTGGGTCTACACCGTAGATAATTTTGTGGACCAGGGTGCAGATTTTGAAGATGATCCGTTCTTTGATTGGAAGTGTAGCTTTTCTTGGAGGGGTTTGGCACTTTCGAATCGTATTTTACCAAATATCAGCCTGGCTACTGTATTTTGGGCGGTCTGGACTTTGGATATTGATTTCTGTCCTTGGGAATTGAATTTTGACTGGATCCTATATTCTTATATGTTGACTTCATTGTACTTGGATTATGTCAGAGCTCATAAGACCATATTATTTGATTGTATCTCTTTTAAACGGATTGTTCTCTGCCTAGAACTTGATGGTGAAACGGATTATAAATGCTACAGTTAAATTAAATTAACATAACGAATCACACATATATGAGGAAAATGTTAAATATACAATCCAACTAGAGAATGCACCTCGTGGTGCAAGGAAAGAAATAACTTTGGATGTTGCTCTTTTGTAACATCTAGAAATATCCAGATTCTCTGTACAAGAAACAAAGTCTGGGATCTTCACAACTATAGTCTCATAATCATATCTACTTCTTGGGAGAAAACAAACAGCACTGTAGACCTCTTCACTTAGATTACTGCAATTCTTTTGTTGATGAGACTTCCGTACTCATTAAGCAAGGCTTTGCAGATTGAGCAAAATGTGGTGGCATGTTTATTTATTTATTTATTTATTTATTTATTGCATTTGTATCCCATATTTTTCCACCTCTTTGCAGGCTCAATGTGGCTTACAATACATCATGAATAGTGGAGACCTATAAGAAAATATACATTTAGCATTACAGAAGGATCTTGGTAACATGATAATGATAAAACATACTAGTAGCAAATAATGTAAGGCAGTTCTGGATGTTTGTATAGGAGTTCATATTTGTTGATCTTTGTTGTATGCCTTATTAAAGAGATGGGTCTTTAGTAGTTTGCGAAAGTTAGTTAGTTTGTAGAGTGTTTTTAAGTTGCGCGGCAATGCGTTCCAGAATTGTGTGCTCAGGTAGGAAGAGGTTGAAGCATGCGTTAATTTATATTTTAGACCTTTACAGTTGGGGAAGTGAAGATTAAGGAATGTGCGGGATGATTATTTTAGCATTCCTGGGTGGTAAGTCTATCAGGTCTGACATGTAGGCTGGGGCGTCTCCGTGAATGATTTTGTGAACTGGGGTACATATTTTGAACGTGATGTGTTCTTTGAGTGGGAGCCAGTGTAGCTTTTCTCGTAGGGGCTTAGCGCTTTCATATTTTGTTTTGCCGAATATGAGTCTAGCTGCAGTATTCTGAGCTGTCTGAAGTTATTAAAAAAATGCAGAGGACTTTGAGCATTGTATGTGTCATTGGCTTCTGGTGTGTTAATGGGCTAAATTTAAGATTTTACTGTTTATTATGAAGGCACTATATGGTATTATTGCGGATGAGCCTGGGGTAGGTCTTCTTCCTTTTCACCCTGTGTGTTATGTTTTTCCCAGAGTTAGTGTGTATAACACAGTATAAGAGAGGTCGATTCATACAGTGAGGAAAGTACTGGATTGTTTTATGTATATTATATGTGGGATGAATGTGGTTGATTGATGACATTGTGTATTGTACAATTTGATTATATTTAAGATATTTAATAAAGATTTCAATTGTTTGATTAATATTCTAACGGTTGTTTAGTTATTTACATTGTATGAAAAATGCAACCAGTTATGGTGTTTGAACCTTGCTTGTAATTTTGTAATTTGATTCATATTTATTAGAGATATCCTACAAACCCAAATGGTTGGTGTCCAACAGAGCTAGCGATTGTTTACCCCTAAGCTAACTCTGTTTGTCCATTTATGTTAGCAGATACAAATGTGGAGGTTCACCCTTAAGATAATGGGTAGAAAGCAAGCAACCCAAGACCTAGGCTTCTGTGGACAGCATGCTGCCATCCATGCAAGAGTTCTGCAGAAGTAGGATTGAAGGGAGAAAATCGTCCAGCTAAAACCCACATCTGTATTCTTTTCCTCCTCTCCGCAGGAGCTGTGCAATGAATGAAATCATTAGTCATTATTCTTTCCCAGCCCTATGTTCTTCTGTAGTGTTATTGACAACACATAATGGCTGTTCGCAAGGTCATTTATCAGCGTATTCAGTCTGAGACAGCAAGTCTTTCCCTTAGTGCAGGCAAATGAATCTTTTGCATTTTGAAAAACAGAATCTCTGATGAAGTGCAGGTCCTCTTTCTTCCCATTTCACATGGTTCATTGCTCCCTTTTCCACTCTTCAGAAAACAGGAGCTAAAAGCCAGGAATTCCAGTGGGACTGGAACCATCCAGCTGTTTACTAAATTCTGCCATTGGAACCCATCACTGAAGTCTTAGAGTTGCTGACTGCTGGTTTTTACTTCATTTTGAGTTGGCTCTTGTAGTTCTGATTTCCATACCAGACTAGGCCTACAAGGCTGTACAGGCAGTTAGGGTAAAACCAGGGCTGGATCAGCCTGTTCCAAAAAAAAAAAATGGAGCCAGTTGGCAAGCCTAAGTCTAAGCCTAGCTGGAGTGCAATTAACAAAAGCTGCCAAAAGGGTCCGAGATGAGAAGCAGAGCCAGGGAGGTGATATAACAAGAGAACATTATGGGGGGATGATTCAATAGATGGCACCTGGAAAATCCATGTGGAAATCACTTTTGCCTACGCGCATTCCATAGGATTTAGGCCTGATATACAGAATACACTTAGTTGATATCCCAGCGCCTAAAACTAAGAGCATCCTTTTACACCAGCAAAAATGAGTGTAGATTGTATTATTATTTATTATTTATTGTATTTGTATCCCTCATTTTCCCACCTATTTGCAGGCTCAATGTGGCTTACAATATTCCGTTATGGCATACGCCATTCCAGAGTAAAAGAAACAATTGGTGTTACATGGAATACATGGATGACAATATCGAATTAAGCTTACAAAGTTCCGTTATGGCATTCGCTATTCTGGAATAAGTGATACATTAGAGTTGCATGGAGTAAATGGAAAACAATATAGAATTAAGCAAACGGGTATAGCGAGAGAATGTTAGAGTATAGTTGAAACGATATTGTGTTATAATTAAATTATTGCTCGTTGTGGTATGCCTTGTTGAATAGATAGGTCTTCAGAGATTTACAGAAATTGATTGACTTGTAATTGGTTCTTAAGTTAAGTGGTAATGCATTCCACAGTTGTGTGCTCATGTAGGAAAAGCAGGACTGGGTCATATTTTATAACAATGCATGTAAATTTGGGAACACCCATGACATGCCCATTTCCCCACCCATAGCCACACTCCTTTTGAACTGCACGCTTTAGAATTTAGGTGCAGTTCATTACAGCATACGCTTAGCGAGTTATGAATGTAAATTCTAATTATTGCCAATTGGTGCTCAATATTGCTTGTTAAGTGCTGTTAACAATGCTGATTGGCTTGTTAAGTCAATTAAGTTATGTGCATGGTTATGGAATAAACTTAGATTTAGGTGCAAAAGACTAGGCGCGATGTATAGAATCTGGCAGTATATGACTCACAAAACAGATCCAGTCCTAAGCAATAGAGCATCAGGTTTAAAGAGCCAGTGAGACTCCCCAGGTTCTGCTAGCAGAGAAAAGGGAAAGATGTACTGAATAGCCATTGAAAGTGTACAAGTCCCACTAGCAAAATATGGCTGATCTTCACTGAAGGGGCAGCTGGAATGAAAAGGGCAGGGTTAGGAAGAACACAACCTCACACACTGCCAACACCCAAGCCCCCTATGCCCACCTCCATGACATCCATCCCTATGACAGGAGAGAGTGCAAGAACAGAAAAGGATGGCATGGTAGGGACAATAGGGGGAGAGTACAAGAGTGAGTGGCAAGGGGGTAAAGGGAAAATGCAAGGAGGTGGCAAGGAAGAGTGAAGAGGGTGGCAGAGGGGAGGGAGATGGAAGAGTTAAAGAGGGTAGAAGGGATGAGTTGAGTACAGCAGGACAGGGATAAGAAGCCCACAACTTCCCTCAACTCCTGTACCCCCCAACACACAACCTATACCCTCTCTATTCCCCAACCCACACTCACATCCAGAATCACACACACAAAATCACTCATGCCCCATACATCCCCACAGATCAGGCATTCTCAACCCAGTCTTCAGGACACACCAAGCCTGTCTGGTTTTCAAGATATCCACAATGAATATGCATGAGACAGATTTGCATACAATGGAAACAATGTATGCACGTTTATCTCATGTGTATTAATTGTGGGGCACCGGGTCAAAAGAAACCAGACAAAAGAAACCAGACAAAAAAGCGCCAAAGAAAAAAAGTTCCCGACATAAAAGTCTCTGACAAAATAGACTCCCGACAAAAGGGCCTGATGAAATAGATTTATTTTTGAATGGTACGAATTTGAAGGGTACAAAGAAGTGGAGGAGCCATAAATTACTGAGAAAGTCCACGGCTTGTCACTTGAAAATCCTGGCACCTGCCTACGGCTTGACTTCACTATCCACACTTGGTATCTAGTGAGAATCATAAATCTGCTTGAAAACGTAATCCAGCTTGATTAAGAGTCTATTTTGTCTTGGGTTGTTTTGTTGTGGGGGTTTTTTGTCGGGTTTTTTTTTTGTCATGGTCTGTTTTGGTTTTAGTCTGTTTTGTTGGGGGTTTTTTGTCGGGTTTTTTTTTGTATGGTCTATTATGTCGGGGTGCCTCATTGCGGATATCTTGAAAAACAAACTGGTTGGGTGTGTCCAAAAGACTGGGTTGAGAAGCCCTTCCACAGATAAGCAGCTCTGGGTAGTCTGTGATATAGAGTAACTATATGTGAACCTTCTACATGCTCCGATAATTTGATTGGCTTCTGGAAAATGATTCATTGAGTCCTGCTTTCTTTGAATTATACATCTTTTGGTAATTATTGTGTGCACTGAGCCATAGCAAGGAAACATATTACTTCTGTACCTGTGATACTTAAGCAGATTATGTTAGGTATAAAGAAGATTCCTGCTAAACTCCGAAGAGTCGAAAAGAGCCAATGTCTACATCACAACGTTTTATTTTATTTTTATTTATTAGGATTTATTTACCGCCTTTATGAAGGAATTCACTCAAGGCGGTGTACAGTAAGAATAGATCAAACATGAGCAATAGGTAATTACAGCAGTAAAAATATTCGAACAACAATACAAAGTATGGCACAGTAGACTACTTACAATGTCAACACAATACGTACACAATACAACAACTTACTAATATAGGGCCTAAAATTCAATGCTACTTATCTGAGTAGCAGCTGCTACGACCCAGATAAATAGTCTGACCGGAGCCAGTGAGTAATTTTCAACTGCTACTTAAAAGGTATGTGGGGGAGGGGGGATGTTTGCGAGACCATATGGCATGCAGGCGAGAGAGGGAGAGACAAAATCACTTGTGGGACAGGTTGGAGTTCTGCCCACCCATCTTAGGCCCAGGCCCACCCAAAATTGGGTGTCTGGCTACGCCCCTGCCAGGTGCTCTGTAATTTCTAACTTCACCTAAAGTTGGATTGTGGATACTGCATCATCATGCTTGCAGAAAACAGCTGACAACATGCACTGTCACTGTTCTCTAGACTGCTATCCAGTGCCGTAGCGAGGACAGCTGACATATGGGGCGGGCCCCCCCCCCCCCCCGGGTGCAGCACAGCGCACCCTCCCCCCTCTGAAGCACACCCTCCCCCCTCCAAAGTGCACCCCCCCTCCCCGGAGCATGTACTTACGTAAGAAAGCGGCGAGGGACGGCGAACCACCCCGAGTGCATGTCGCTGGGAGCTGCGTCAGCTACGCTGGTTCCCTGCTCTCTCTGCCCCGGAACCGGAAGCAGGGGCGTATCTGCGTGGGGCCACAGGGGCCTGGGCCCCCGCAGATTTTGCCCCGGACCCCCCTACCGGCGTTAACCCTCCCTCCCTCGCCTACCGCCGTTAACCCTCCCTCCCTCGCCTACTGCCGTCACCTACCCCGAGGTCCGCTTCCTCCGGCTTTTTAAAATATTGCTTCAGCTGGCAGGGGACGTCAACGTGCTGCGACGTCAGACTCCATCCAAATGAATCTAAAGATGCATGCAGCTTTCACGGCGCGCTGCACGACGAGGATGAAAAAGTTAAAGATCGCGGCTGGGCTGGCGGGGGGTTGGGGTCCCCCGCCAGCTGAAGCAATATTTTAAAAAGCCGGAGGAAGCGGACCTCGGGGTAGGTGACAGCGGTAGGCGGGGGAGGGAGGGAGTGTTAACGGCGGTGGGGGGGTTGACGGCGGTGGGGGGGGTTGACGGCGGTAGGGGGCGGCTGACGGCAGTAGGGGGGGCTATAATGTGCCCCCTCACTCTAGCCCCTGCCCCCCCTACCGCCGAACCTCAGATACACCCCTGACAGGAAGTAACCTGTTCCGGGGCAGAGGGAGCAGGGAACCAGCAGAGCTGACACCCCCCCAGCGGCGTGCACCCGGGGCGGACCGCCCCACCGCCCCCCCCTTCCTATGTCATTGTTGCTATCTAGATTCGATTAGAACCTGGACCCTTCCTGCTGTTCCTTGAACTCGAAAAGGAAAAAGAGCTTTCGTGTTGCTTTTCCTAAGGTCTGCAGTCTGCTGTCTGTTGCCTGGTTGAGCTGCAATCACAGGGTTTTCTGGATGCACTTGTCTTTTCTGTGTAAGAACATGCCTACAATTAGCTGTCCAGGCACATGGTTTCTCTCTTTTGGCACTGAATGTGAATTGCTTCAGCTCTGATTTAGAGATTCATTAATGGAAGCCATCCAGCTCTTCTGTAAATAAATTTGCCTTGAGACTGCCAGAAAAATCAGGGGGGATAATTGCAATTCCACATCCATCATTCATTCTTTCTTAACGCCCTCAGCGTGCTCCCACAGCAAGACTTGAGCTCGCACATAGGACTGACATTGTAGTAGGTAGTAAAAAAGGATATAGCGCAATCTTTCTCACAGTGACACTGCAGGCCATATAAACATAGACCCCTGGATTCTATATATTGTGTGGAAATCAAAGCGTATTCCAAAACAATGTGTCAGGCCTCTCAAGGGAAAACTGTGAGCCCTTGGACCACAGCCATAGAGCGGCAGTGGCAGGCAAAAAAAACCCAACCAGAACTGGGCTAAACACCAACAAGACAGGGACTGCAAATATAGTACTACTACTACTACTTAACATTTCTAAAGCGCTCCTAAGGTTACGCAGTGCTGTACAGTTTAACAAAGAAGGACAGTCCCTGCTCAAAGGAGCTTACAATCTAAAGGACGAAATGTCAAGGTGGGCAGTCTAGATTATAGATAAGCAAAGCAGGAACACACCAGACTAGAACACTCGGACTGGAACAAGACTTCACCTGCACTTGACCGCCGTTCCCTAGGGGTTGAGCCCCTAGGTGCGGGCAGCCGGCAGGACTTACAGGATATAGGAACTCACACAGGGAATAGGACTCCAAAGCAAGCTTGACTAGCAGGGACCAGGAATCAGGGCTCAGAACTGAGGGGACTTCCTCAGGTAACAGGATACAACAACAAGCTTGCACAAACAAGGACTGAGGGAAAAGGCAGAGGGGAACTTACCGCTCGCTATAACAGAAGTACCGCTAGGCTACCTTAGCAGCCCGGCAGTACTTCCCACCCCTACTGCGCCATCATTTCCGGCGCTACAAAAATGTATTTATCTTTGTAGCACCAGACTGTATCCGGTGGTAATCACTGCCCGGTTACCGCCGGGTTAGTGCAGGAGCCCTTACCGCCATCTCTATGGGTGGCGGTAAGGGCTCCCCCTCCCCTGAAATGGCTGCGTGTCAACTGCTTTACTTGTCGCCTGGTCATTTCCTGCAGGAAAATAAGACCTTCCCTTTCACCAGCTGTGGTAAAAGGGGGCCTTGGTGCATGTGTAAAACATATGCTGATGCCAGCATCTTTTTACTGCAGCTTGGTAGAAGGGCCCCTGGGATTGGTAATTATAGCAAGCTCCAGGTCCAGATGTTCTCCTTCTGTTTGTTGCTGCTCAACATTGATTTATTTTTTGCTCACACAGTAGTAGCTCAAGGTGAGTTACATTCAGGTACACTGGATATTTCTCTGTCCCAGGAGGGCTCACAATCTAAGTTTGTACCTGAGGCAATGGAGGGTTAAGTGACTTGACCAAGATCACAAGGAGCAGCAGCGGGATTATGAACCGGCCACCTCTGGATTGCAAGACCGGTGCTCTAACCACTAGGCCACTCCTCCACTAGCAACATTCTGTGTAGAATCTCAAATAGTAGCAACATTCCATGTTCCACTGCACTAACGACTAGGCTACTCCTCCACTAGCAACATGCCATCTAGAATCTCAAATAGTAGGAACATTCCAGAATCTCAAAAAGTGGCAACATTCCATGTAGAATCTCCTATAGTAGCAACATTCCATGTAGAATCTCAAGGTGAGTTACATTCAGGTACTCTGGATATTTCTCTGTCCCAGGAGGGCTCACAGTCTAAGTTTGTACCTGAGGCAATGGAGGGTTAAGTGACTTGCCCGAGATCACAAGGAGCAGCAGTAGGATATGAACCGGCCACCTCTGGATTGCAAGACCACTGGTGCTCTAACCACTAGGCCACTCCTCCACTCCTTTATTTCTCTGGAATTTCTGAATGAACTCTGTTGTTGCTTGAAACTGTCCTATTTTTTTTACGGAGTTCTTTTCTCTCTTTTCAACTGTGTTGATACTGTAAACCGTCATCAGAAAAGGCAGTATAGCAAGTTCTATTAAGTCCTGCAGTGATGTTCTCTTGCTTGCAGAGGGGAAGCTGATGGTGAGTCTTACAGAGTGGAAAGGTATGAGAATGGAGAGGGTCTTGCCCTCCTCATAGGTGAAGAGTTAAAGAGAGAGGAGTAAGGTCTACTCATAATTGTCCTGTTGGGCTGAGGTCACATGTTGGGTAGCAATCCAATCACAATGCAAGAAAAGTTGAAAACTGGTTATACCTGGTTCTGGAGATGGAAGAGAAGCTGGTTCTTTCTGGGATTTGAAATGGAGGATAGTGATGCAGTCGCCATGTTAGTCCATTTTTAAAGGTAATAAATAGAAATAAAAGAAAACAGAGACAAGAAAATAGGATGATACATTTTTTATTGGACTAAATGCATTTTTGATTAGCTTTCGAAGGTAACCCTTCTTCTTCAGATCGGAAATAAGCAAATGTTGACAAATATCAGAATATATAAGTGAAACACAAAAGCATTCCAATGACAGTCTCACAGGAAGAGTGTGGGGTGGGTTAGGTGAGAAACAGGGGGAGCTGGGTGGGTGGGAGACAGGAATAGATGGATGGTAGATAAGAGGGTGACAAAGCAGTAGAATTTTATGGTTTATAATGGGCTAGAAAACCCAGATCTTTGTTAAGTCCTATCTGGTGGGTGTAGAAATATTTCATCATTTTGACTTCAAAGATCTTACGTTCCTGGATTGTCTTCAAGTTTCCTTGTAGTATTCTCACAATAAAATCATTGATTCAGTGTTCTGGTTTTGTAAAGTGCTGTCCCACAGAGGTGATATCCTGGTTGACACTGGCATCTTTCATATGATGTCTATGTAGATTAAATCTCGTCTTTAGCACCTGGCTTGTTTCTTAGCAGTCAAGTGCTCAGATACACATCTATTAATGTTCAGAAGGGTCCTTGATAAGTCTCTGCCCAGTTTTTTAGACCTATTGTCTTCGAATGAATTGTCTGTCCTGAGGACAGCCCGTGCTTTTTATTTATTGTCAACCTGCAGAGAGTTGAATACCGTTAGCCACTTTATTGAGACCTATTGAAGAGACAAATATGTCCTGTACCTGCAGAATGATAGTAATTGTTTTATGCCACCCAAGTCTTTTTTTTCTGTGTGAATTCTTTCGTCTCAGTTTCAGGCCTTATCAGTTCTCTATGACCTTCCTTTGTATCAGCTCTGCCTTTCTGTTTAGAGGTGGTTGACCAGTTAACATTTCTTTTGTCCAAGCTGGCAATGTTCAGAAAAAGGAGAAGGGGACCAGATCTGCATCTCCGAACTGGGCAAGTTTCAGTAGGCAATTGTTTTTTGTAAAAATTGCTACAATTATTTCTGAGTCCAGTATAATCAATAATCCATGACGTTCAATGCATCACTCTATAATTTCAATGGTTGAATAAGAGACTAAGAGGCCCTTTTACTAAAGGATGTTAAGTTCTTGTGCCCCAATGTTCAGAACTCCTGCGGTAAGACAACAGCACAGAAATTATACCACCAGAACAGCAGAGAAAATTAGCTCCCAATGTTGAAAGGAAATGGTATGCAAATCGTATGCATGCAGTTAGAGCGAAAGCAATTAGGGAGAACATGCTTGGCGCTTAAATACATAAGTACTGCCACTCTGGGACAGATCAAAGGTCCATCAAGCCCAGCACCTGTTTCTAACAGTGGCCAATCCAGGCCACAAGTACCTGGCAAGATCCCAAAAAAGCTCAATACATTTTATGCTGCTTATCCCAGAAATAAGCAGTGGATTTTCCCAAGTCAATTTAATAATGGTCTATGGACTTTTCTTTTAGAAAGCCGTCCAGACCCTTTTTAAACTCCGCTAAGCTAACCACCTTTACCACATTCTGTGGCAACAAACTTCAGAGTTTAATTACACGTTGAGTGAAGAAATATTTTCTCCAATTTGTATTAAATTTACTACTTTGTAGCTTCATTGCATCCATTTTAGGCAAAAAATCAGCCTTTTATACAGGTGCGCTAAAAAATGGATTGGCTCATGCCCAAAACCCGCGCCTACACTACCGCAAGCCATTTTTTAGCGCACCTCAGGAAAAAGACCCCAGAGTGTGCTAACTGGCTAACATAGGGTTAACGCAGAAGCTGTAGTGCCTCCGAAATAAGAGATGGTAAGTGTTGCCATGTTAAATTTCTGCAGGTATCATGCGCTAATTAGAATATTAGCACAAGACCTGAAATAACAAATTAAGAAAAAGCCCTAAAGGATGCCATGGTACATCTGGGCTTAGCACATGGTAAAATCCCGCAATACCACATGTTAAGCCCAGATTTCACTGCACCCTAAGATATTACATTGCTTCAAGATATATGCTCCAAACCAGGACTGGTCAAAAAGTCTCCCTCCCGGAACTGAGTAACTTGGCATCTCTGTTCCAGTCTCTGGCAGAACTCGCCTCCTTCCCCATCACTCACTCTCCAGTCCTACCTATGGGCACCAAACTGTTAAATCCGGCCCTGTGGGCTGTGTCACCTACGGGACAAACATTTCTTCTGCTCCCATTAGCAAAAGCGGAAGCAAACGTAATCATGGATTCTGATCTGTGCTTCCCAGATTTCACCTGAGAGCCGTAATCTAATTTTTGTGAACTCGTTGAGATCTCTCGTTGCCTTCTTATTGTCCTTTTCCACTGCCCACATCTGCACATCTTCTTTCCCACCCGCAAACTTGCAAAATGAAGCAGCAGATGATTTGTCAGTTGATGCGAGAGATAATTAGGCACTGAAAAAAAAAAAAATTAGAACAGCGGGCTACATGAGTAACACATTTCCAAATGGTTTCAAGTGTGCTTTTGCACATTGAAAAATAATATGTTGAAAATTGAAGCTGATCAAGGAAGTTTTGCAGTCACTTTTGCCTTATTAACATTTCTCTTTCTTCTGTCTTCAAAGAACCTTTTGCCATCATCATTCTCATTTCCAGCCCTCTAGAACAGTCTCCCGGGGCTGTACGAGCAGAAGGCAATTCCTTCAGTTAATAGGACAGTACAGTCAACTACAAAGCATAAAAATAAACACTCATATCCTCAGTTTTAGGTCTCTCAGGTGTTTTGATCATTTTCAGATGCCTTTGTTTCATAAAAATGTAATATTGCTTGAACAACCAAATGGAGACAGGAGGCGGCCATCTTAGTTATCGTATGCCCTAAGGTCTCATCGACGGAAATTCAATAAATGGTACCCAAAGATAGGCAATTTTTTTTTACTCATTCCAAAAGTACAAAGACTAGGGACACTCAAAGAAGTTACGTGGAAATACTTTAAAAACAAATAGGAGGAAATATTTTTTTCACTCAACGAATAGTTAAGCTCTGGAACTCGTTGCCGGAGGATGCGGTAACAGCTGTTAGCGTATCTGGGTTTTAAAAAGATTTTGACAAGTTCCTGGAGGAAAAGTCCATAGTCTGCTATTGAGATAGACATGGGGGGGGGGGGGGAGGGAAGCCACTGCTTGCCCTGGGATTGGTAGCATGGAATGTTGCTACTACCAGGTTCTTGTGACCTGGCTTGGTCACTGTTGGAAACAGGATACTGGGCTAGTTGGACCATTGGTCTGACCCAGTATGGCTACTCTTTGTAAAGGATGCTCAGTGCAGAGCAACCTTTAAAGAATACAAATTTTGCACTAACTTTGCATGCAAGCATTTACTTCAACAAAGGCTGGTGTAAACACTCACGCCCAACTGATAGGAGTTAAGTGCACAAATGCAAGTATTCTGTAACATTGTGCCTAATTTTTGGGAACACTTCCCCTCCCATAGCCACTCCCCCTTTCGAGTTGAATGCTGTGAAATTTAGGCATGCATGTTATAGAATGGAGAATAGGCGTGTCCACATGCAACACCTAATTACTGCTAATTAAGTGCTTGTTAATGCCAATAATTTATTGTTTTCAGCTAATTAGTTTACATGCAGATCTGCAATTCGTGCCCAAAACTGTGCACCTAACTTGGGACAACCTATACAGAATTCGGCAGATAGTGCATTGTTGGTGATGCTATCACAGAGCTTGGAGGTGGAGGTGATACATATGAATGTTTGGCACAGGCATTGATAAAACGTGGAGGAGTGGCCTAGTGGTTAAAGCATCGGTCTTGCAATCCAGAGGTGGCCAGTTCAAATCCCACTGCTACTCCTTGTGATCTTGGGCAAGTCACTTAACCCTTCATTGCTTCAGCTACAAACTTAGATTGTGAGCCGTCCTGGGACAGAGAAATACCCAGAGTACCTGAATGTAACTCACCTTGAGCTACTATTGAAAAAGGTGTGAGCAAAATATAAATAAATAAAAGCAATATTTGGGGGGTGGGGGGAGTGCAGTAATTGATAAAATGCTGAAGTCCTAGAAATGAATGACAAGTTGTCTGCTAAGAAAGAACATTCTATGTAAAGTTTGAAAACCATTGCTATTAATGAGCGAGATTCCTTTGCTAGTTTTGCTGACTGAGCGTCAGATCATCAGGAAATGTAGGGGGAAGGGTCTTTTACTAAGCGCCGGTAAGCCCAACGCGGGCTTACCACTCGCTAAACCAGAAGTACTGCCAAGCTACTGCAGCAGCCCGGCAGTAGTTCCCACCTCCAGCATGTGCCATTTCCGACGCTACAAAAATATTTTTATTTCTGTAGTGCTGGTGTTTACCTGGTGGTACTCAGGCAGTGCCACGTGCTGCCCGGTCACCGCCAGGTTAGCGTGGGAACCCTTACGCCACCTCAAAGGGTGGCAGTAAGTGCTTCCCCCCCCTCCCCAAAATGGCCGCACAGCTTCACTTGCCACATGGCCATTTCATTTTTTTAAAAACCCAGCCGTTTACCCGCTATGGAAAAAGGGGGCTTCAGCAGGCGTCATAAACATGAGCTGATGTCAGCATAGGCCCCCTTTTGCTGCAGCTTAGTAAAAGAACCCTGTATAGCGCAGGGGCTTAGCCAGACTTCGGCAGGAGGGGGGTCCAGTGCCCGAGGTGAGGGGGCACATTTTAGCCCCCCCCCCGGAGCCGCCAACCCCCCTGCCATTGCTGACCTGCCACCGCCGCCACCACCACCACCAACAACAACTTTGCCCCCCCCTGCTGACGACCCTCTCAACCCCCCTTCCCACCGCCAAACCTCCCACGCTGCCACTGTCTCCTACCTTAGCTGGCGGGGGACCCCAACCCCCGCCAGCCAAGGTCCTCTTCTTCCGGAGCAAGGTTTCATTCTGTTTCTGTGAGTCTGACGTCCTGCACTCCACTCCTACATGTGCAACTTTCTTCAAATCAGTCACCTTACTTTCTAATTCTTCCTACTTTCTTACCCATCTATATGTTACAACTTTGCCTTACCCTTCACTACCAGTTATAATGTTCTAGTACGTATTGTGTTGTCATTGCAAGTAGTATACCATCCTGCTTATAATCGAAAGAGAAAAACGCCTATATTCTGACCTGAAACGGGAGATGGACGTCTTTCTCTCGCGAGTGCCCAAATCGGTATAATCGAAAGCCGATTTTGAGCGTTTTCAACTGCACTCCGTCGCGGGAACGAATAAAGTTGATGGGGGCGTGTTGGAGGCGTGGTGAAGGCGGGACTGGGGCGTGGTTATCGGCTGAGCAGAGATGAACGCCCTCGGCCGATAATCGAAAAAATAAAGGCGTTTTTAGCGAGAATTTAGGACACTTTTGTTGGACCCTTTTTTTTCACGAACAGGTCCCAACAAAGTGCCCTAAATGACCAGATGACCACCGAAGGGAATCGGGGATGACCTCCCCTGACTCCCCCAGTGGTCACTAACCCCCTCCCACCAAAAAAACACGAACTTTAAACACTTTTTTTTCCAGCTGTATGCCAGCCTCAAATGTCATCCCCAGGTCCATCACAGCAGTATGCAGGTCCCTAGAGCAGTTGTTAGTGGGTGCAGTGGACTTCAGGCAGGTGGACCCAGGCCCATCCCCCCCCTACCTGTTACACTTGTGGTGGTAAATAGGAGCCCTCTAAACACCCCCCCCAAAACCCACTGTACCCACATCTAGGTGCCCCCTTCAGCCCATAAGTGCTATAATAATGGCGTAGAGTTATGGGGAGTGGGTTTTGGGGGGGATTTGGGGGTCTCAGCACCCAAGGGAAGGAAGCTAAGCACCTGGGAGGTATTTTAATGGTTTTTTATATTTTTTAAAAGTGCCCCTTAGGGTGCCCGGTTGGTGTCCTGGCATGTGAGGGGGGCCAGTGCACTACGAATCCTGGCCCCTCCCACGACCCAAAGTCTTGCATTTGTTCGTTTTTGAGCTGGGCCGCTTCGGTTTCAATTATCGCTAAAAAACAAAAACGCCCAGCTCAAAAAACGCCCAAATCCAATGCATTCGCCTGGTACAAATGGTATTTTCGAAAAAAAAAGATGGACGTCCATATTTTCGAAAATACGGTTCGGCCCGCCCCTTCACGGACCCGGTCTCGGAGATGGACGTTCTTACACATAGGCGTTCGCGTTCGATTATGCCCCTCCATGCCATACTTTGTATTGTTGATGGAATATTTTTACTGCTGCAATTGTCTATTGCTCATGTTTGATCTATTCTTACTGTACATCGCCTTGAGTGAACTCCTTCAAAAAGGAGGTAAATAAAACCTACTAATAATAATAATAATAAGTCACAGTTAATTTGTGAGCTGTACAGTTCCACAGGCAACTCACAGGATGTTGTATTCAACCCCTTATTTATGCCTGCTATTAACTTAGGGGTTTTTTTAAATTAAAAAAAATAACTGTCCTTTTCTGACATGTGCCAATGTGTTAAATAACTCTATAGAATTTTGAAAAAGATGTTTTATAATAATAAAAAATAGCAATCGACAGACAATAAGCTCACTTAACACATAAAATCCAATTGATCGTATGAAATGATTTGCTTATTTTAAAAATTGTATTGCCAGGTACACCAAAATGAAGACTGCCACCAACATTTACATCTTCAATCTGGCGCTGGCTGATGCCCTGGCAACCAGCACCTTGCCATTCCAGAGTGCCAAATACCTAATGGAAACATGGCCCTTTGGTGAGCATCTCTGCAAGGTGGTCCTGTCCATCGACTACTACAACATGTTCACCAGCATTTTCACTTTGACCATGATGAGCGTGGACCGCTACGTGGCCGTCTGTCACCCCGTCAAGGCACTGGACTTCCGCACGCCCATGAAGGCCAAGATCATCAACGTCTGCATCTGGATTCTCTCCTCCATTATTGGAGTACCAATCATGGTCATGGCAGTTACCAAGACGGACAAGGGTAGGAGCAGATTCACTTTTTCCTCTTCCATCCTCTAACCCAGGGGTTCTCAACCCAGTCCTCAGGACAAAACCAAGGGGGCCGATATTCAGTCCAAGGGAGGCATCTTGGCTAACTCCCACGGTTGATGGTCAGACCGGATATTCAATATCGGGCTGTTTCCACTGATCGGCATTTATTTATTTATTTGTTACATTTTTATCCCACATTTTCCCACCTATTTGTAGGCTCGATGTGGCTTACGTAGTACCGGAGAGGCCTTTGCAGACTCCGGTGTGAACAAATACAGGGTGATGTTGTGGTAAGATCAAGTTCATATGGCACAGCCACATTAGGGAATCAGAGAACGGAAGAGTTGTGTTATGTCCATTACGTGCTTTAGTTTGGTTGTGTTGCAGAGATTAGGCATTTAAGTTGGATCGGTAGGGTATGCATTGAATATCCAGCTTATTTTTGGCAGGTTTCAACTTAGCTAGTCAAGCCAATATTCAGTGCAGGACAGTTAAGTTTAAAATGGCCGAATATAGGCCTGCTATTTCTGTGGCCTGATTTGGCTGCCAAACGTAGTCGGCGATGCAGTGAATATTCGCAAATAGCCAGTCATACCATAAGATGTAACCAGTTAGCCACTGAACACTGACCAGTGTGGCTATTTAACCGGCCAGGAGCTGTTTCTGGCTGGTTAAACAGTGCTGCATATCGGGGGGGGGGGGGGGGGAGCATCTCTAGTTTCAAGGTATCCCCAGTGAATATGTATGAGACAGATTTGCATGCACTGCTTTCATTGTACACAAATCTACCTCATGCATCTTCATTGTGGATTTCCAGAAAACCTGACTGACATGCTCAAACTTGGGTGCCCAACAGAGCAGATGAGTTAACGAGATGTCAATTATTGGCATTCATTGTCATTAATTTGAATTTGCATGTGGATCTGCCTGTGTGTGTGCTATCACTGTGCACCTAAATTGTCTTTTGCATAATCCAAAAAGGGGTGTGGCCATGAGAGGGGCATGGGGGGGGGGGGGGGATATCTGTCCAACTTGTGCACTAGGATTTACACTACATTTCAGCAGGCATAAGTCCTCGCATCCAAAGTTGGCCATGGGACTCCACAATAACCCCGGGATTCTATATATTGCGCTGAGATTTCTGCACAGAAATCACAGTGTATTCCATAGCAATGGGACCCTTTCAGCCGCGGTAAGCCCATTTCCAGGGGAGAAAGAACCCCCCCCCCTCCGAAATGACTTGCATGGTGGTAGCCTGACGGTAATCAGGCATAGCCAGGCACTGCCTGGTTACCATCAGGTTAGCGCGGGAGCCCTTATCAACACCTCAATGGGTGGCGGTAAGGTCTCTCTGTCGCATGGCCACGCGATAAGAGTTCTCTTACCGCATTGTCATGTGTGCCTGGTGTCTTTTTACCCGCTGCAATAAAAGGGCCCTGGTGCGCGGGAAAACTGGCCCCCGCTGCCAGCGCAGGGCCCTTTTTCCCGCAGCTTAGTAAAAGGGCCCCAATGTGCATGAGCTAATTGGTTAACAAGGTAAATCAGTGTTGATAATTGGATGTTAACAACCAATTATCAGCACTAATTGGCATTACTTAGAATTTATGCGCAGAACTGGCTGTGTGTAAATGCTAAATTGTGTAGTTGAAAAGCGGGCATGGCCATGGGTGTGGAATGGGTGGGTCATGGGCATTTCTAAAATCTATGCGCATTGTTATAGAATAAGCCCAGTCCGCACGTAATTTAGGCATCAAGATTTACACCAAGTTTTACTTGTGCGTAATTGGCCGTGATGAAATTTAGTTGCATGGAGCAGCCCTCAGCATAGTCTACACACCGCGTAGACCGCGTAGACCGCGAAATTTAGGCTTATAAGTTAAGGCGTGCTTTATAAAATACGCTTAGGCGAATTTCATTTCCGCGCCAATATTTTAGGCGTGACATATAGAATCTAGTGCTAAGCGCTATTCTATTAAGACACCTAAATTTGACAACCATTTATTTTATCTGGCCCTTGGGATGTCCCACGGACTTGGTTGAGAACCACTGCATTAACCCTTAAATGTCCCTACTTGTCCAGTTTAGTGCTTGAGATGTCACATCAGTCTTCATTTTATAATTACTTGCAGCACAGTAATGCTCTAGTACATGGAATCATGTCTGCAAACGGCAAGGGAAGGACTGCAGTCACCCACTGGCGTAGCTACGTGGGGCCAGAGGGGGCCTGGGCCCCTGTAGATTTGGCCCTGGACCCCCCTGCCGCCGACCCTCTCGACCCCCCCCCCACCGTCGCCTGCCTTTGCTGGTGGGGGACCCCAACCCCCGCCAGCCGAGGTCCTCTTCTTCCCGCAAAAGGCTTCCTTCTGTTTCTGACGTCCTGCACGTTGTGTACGTGCAGGACGTCAGAAACAGAAGGAAGCCTTTTGCGGGAAGAAGAGGACCTCGGCTGGTGGGGGTTGGGGTCCCCCGCCAACAAAGGTAGGCGACGGCGGGTTGGCGGCAGGAGGGGGTCGAGAGGGTCGTCGGCAGGGGGGGCAAAGTTGGTGGTGGCGGCAGCGGCGGGGTTGGCAATGGAGGGGGGCGGCAGCGCCGGGGGGGAGCTAAAATGTGCCCCCTCACCTCTGGCTCTGGACCCCCCTCCCACCGAAGTCTGGCTACGCCCCTGCAGTCACCAGAAGGCATTTTTAAAATTGTTTTGATTTATCTAGAAAAAGCTTCAGAGAGACACTATTAGGTACTGATTTTCAAAGCACTTAGGCTTACAAAGTTCCACAGGTTACTAAGGAGCTCATTTTCAAAAGAGAAAAACATCCCAAAAGTGGCATAAATCTACATTTGGACGTTTTTTTCTCACAAAAACATCCAGATTGGTATTTTCAAAACCAGTTTTTAGATGTTTTTTCTATAAAGTCCATCAGAAGTGCATTCAAATCACAAGGGGCATCTCAGGGGGGCGTTTTAAGGGTGGGATCTAGGCATTCCTAACACTTGGACGTTTTTCAGCCATAATAGACCAAAACCAAAGTGTCCAGGACTAAATCTACGATGTTTTGAGCTAGACCTGTTTTTATAACGAATAAGGGACAAAAGGGTGCCCTAAATGACCAGATGACCACTGGAGGGAATCAGGGGTGACCCCCTAATACCCCTCCAGTGGTCACTGACCCCTTCCCACCCCCCCACAAATCTAAATACAAATATGATTTAGCAGCTTCTATGACTGTCTCAGATGTTAGAGCCAGGTCTATTAGAGCAGCATGCAGGTCCCTGGAGTAGTGTAGTGGTCAGTGCAGTGCACCATGGCGTGGGGGACTCTGGTCCCTATCTCTCTCTACCTGTCATATTTGTGGTGGAAACTGTGAGCCCTCCAAAACTCACCAGAAACCCACTGTACCCACATATAGGTGCCCCCTTCACCCATAAGGGCTATTGTAGTGGTGTGCAGTTGTGGGCAGTGTGTTTTGGGTGGGTTTGGGGGGCTCAGCAGACAAGGTAAGGGAGCAATGATGAGATGTGTACCTGGGACCATGTTTTGGAAGTCCACTGCGGTGCCCGCTAGGGTGCCCCATTTATCTCCTGGGATGTCTGGGAGACCAGTCTACTAAAAATGCTGGCCCCCTCCTACATCCCAGTGACTTGATTTTCTACATTTTTCATTTGGACGTTTTATTTTTATTTTTTGAAAATGGACCAAAAAAAGTGCATAAGTATTGCCATACTGGGAAAGACCAAAGGTCCAT
Organism: Microcaecilia unicolor; assembly: GCF_901765095.1. NCBI lineage: Eukaryota > Metazoa > Chordata > Amphibia > Gymnophiona > Siphonopidae > Microcaecilia > Microcaecilia unicolor. The sequence goes on from NC_044041.1 coordinate 191,990,827, forward strand.
CGAGCCTAGCATCCTGTTTCCAATAGTGGCCAATCCAGGTCACAAATACCCGGCAAGATCCCAAAAATGTACAAAACATTTTATACTGCTTATCCCAGAAATAGTGGATTTTCCCCAAGTCCATTTAATAACGGTCTATGGACTTTTCCTTTAGGAAGCCGTCCAAACCTTTTTTAAACTCCGCTAAGCTAACCGCCTTTACCACATTCTCTGGCATCGAATTGCGGAGTTTAACTACACGTTGAGTGAAGAAACGTTTTCTCCGATTCGTTTTAAATTTACTACATTGTAGCTTCATCGCATGCCCCCTAGTCCTAGTATTTTTGGAAAGAGTGAACAGACGCTTCACATCTACCCGTTCAACTCCTCTCATTATTTTATAGACCTCTATCATATCTAAAGCACAAAACCTTGTTAGAAACAGTATTTTCGAAAACAAAAGATAGACTTTTTCTTTTTTGAAAATGAACTTCTTTCCTATTCAGATTTTGGACGGTTTTCTGCAAAACGTCTAAATTCAGACTTAGACGTCATATCGAAAATGCCCCTCCGCGTAACTTTGCAAGTCTAAGTGCTTTGAAAATACACCTCCACATAAACAGATATGGCTATTATAACTATCATAGTCATTAGGAACTAAGGGGTCAATATTCAAAAGGATTTAACCAGGACAAACCCGGGTATTCAGTGCCACATACCCTGGTAGTGCAACTGAATATTTAGGCAGACCACCCTGGCCCTATCTGGTTAGCTCCAGGATGGTCCGGGGCAGAGCTGGAGTGGAGCCAGGAATTACCTAGGCACTGCCAACATTATGAGGTACCCAGATAACTCCTGGTTAACTTAGGACAGCAAAAAGGCTGGGCTAAGTTAACTGGGTAACTATCCTGGTAACTCCCAGCAGGCAACCAAATATAATGCTCTACAACCACTGCCTTACACCACTGAAGAGCTGTGTTTTGGAGTGATGAATGTTCCAGTAGCAGAAAGTAGACATCTCATAAATTCAAAGACATCCTGATTTTAAGATGATTTCCAACAAAGAATCATGTCCATGAGAACTTTGCCACCTCCAGTTAAAATGATAACGTTACTTATTTCGACTTCTTTTCACAAAGAGAAAGTTGAAATGAAGGAGTTTCCGCAAATTGTGTCTGCTGGAAACTGGGAGGTCTTGACAGGGCTTGACCAATCTACATGTCTCACCAGTTTTAGTCTTCCTGTAAGCACCAATTGTTGGCCACTATGGCACGTCAGATTTTGGAATAGATAGAACCCCCTCCCCCACCCAGAATGGATGTTCTTATGTTCAAAGAAATGTATTTGCTTTTGTTCCTCTTTTGCAGCTGGAACTATTATCTGCACCCTCCAGTTTCCCAACCCTGACTGGTACTGGGACACTGTAACCAAGATTTGCGTCTTCATCTTTGCGTTCGTGGTGCCTGTCCTGGTGATCACGGTCTGCTACGGCCTCATGATCCTCCGCCTCAAGAGTGTGCGTCTCCTCTCAGGCTCCAAAGAAAAAGACCGTAACCTACGTAGAATCACCCGGATGGTGCTGGTGGTCGTGGCAGCCTTCATCATCTGCTGGACACCCATCCACATCTTTGTCATTGTCTGGACCCTGGTGGACATTGATAAGAAGAATCCATTTGTGGTAGCCAGCTGGCACTTCTGCATTGCTCTGGGCTACACCAACAGTAGCCTCAACCCTGTCCTTTACGCATTCCTGGACGAGAACTTCAAGAGATGTTTCCGAGAGTTCTGCCTACCCTTCCGCTCAAGGATGGAGCAGAATAGTTTCACCCGGGCTAAGAATGCTACTAGGGAACGGGTGTCCACCTGCACCCCTTCAGAGGTACTGAACAAGCCGGTATGACTAGGCATGGACAACCGCCAACGCGGTTCCCGCTGCAGGACAGAAGATGAACTTCAATCAGAAATTACCCAAATCACCACCACAGAATTTTAACCCAGTGACTGGGGGGTGGGGGTGGGGGATGACAGAGAGGGAAAGGATAAGGAATAGGAAACCTCAGTAATGCTTTCTTTTGATTGGACTCTTTTTTAAAGAATCAAATATTCTACAGACTTCCTATGGGAGGGTTGATATATGTGATCAGAGTTCCAATGGAAGAAAAAAAGAAAAAAGGCAATTTATAAAGAAGGATAAAGAAGAATTAAACACAATTTAATGTTAATAGTAAATTAGAAGAAAAAAAAAAAGATTTTGGACAGCCAAAAAAAAGATTTTGAAGACTAAAAAAGGAACAGAAGAGGAGAGACAACTGATCTCCTGAAAGTGTCAAAAAGAAGAGAATTTCTTTAATCACTCTTTTCACTGATCATCAATTTACTATAAAGAGGAGAACAGCAAGAGTTTTGCATTAAGGGAAATGAAAGGTGAGCGGCAGTACCCGATAAACTTTTCAGATCATGACTTTCTTAATGAAGTCTAAAGTGCAGAAGTGGGCATTTGGGGGGGGATCTTAGTACGGAATCAAAGCAGTTAGGAAGCAAAAAAAAAAAGTGGTTTCCCAAAGGATATCAGGATAAAAACCCATATTCACTTACCACCAGAGCATTCAGCCGCCAAAGGTGTCCAAAAATCCATTCGTAGGGGTAGTGGAAGGTTTCACTGAGAGATCCTCATCTTTTATTTCATAGAAGTGCAAACCAAACAGAGAGGGTAAACAGCATACAGGGAAAGTGCACAAACGAAAAAAAGCAACACTGGGCCTTCAAGACTGAGACAACAGGAGCGTTTTATTGACAAGTGACCCGACACGGGCCGTGTTTCGGCGTTAAACAACTCCTGCCTCAGGGGTCAGGGTCTGGATATAATTTGTTAAAAATGATATATGTGTCCAATGTCTCGGAAAGTAAACGGAGAAGATCTTTACAACCAAACTAAAGAAAAGGCTTATACGGGGGTTCTTCACTCTACATCGCTGTTGTATATTCTGACAGGCGAGTTTGGTTGTAAAGATCTTCTCTGTTTACTTTCCGAGACATTGGACACATATATCATTTTAAACAAATTATATCCAGACCCTGACCCCTGAGGCAGGCGTTGTTTAACGCCGAAACACGGCCCGTGTCGGGTCACTTGTCAATAAAATACTCCTGTTGTCTCAGTCTTGAAGGCCCAGTGTTGCTTTTTTTGTTTGTGCATTTCATAGAAGTGCAACATTTTAGGATTCATATTAGTCTTGCAAAAACGCTGTAGGTTGCACTACCTGTCTTGACATAATATCCAAAATATTCAAAATGATGTTGTAGTTACATCTGAAAATGGGACCTCTGCGGCCTTGGAAAATACCTGTACCACATTGTCATAGGTGGATAATTCTTCTGTTGGTCCCATAAAAGAGGTGTCTGCATGTGTTTAAAAAAACTCCATTTGCATATGTAAATTGGAATGCATGCATATGTGGTGACTTTAGAAGAGGCAGTACTTATGCATGTTTGCGGGTGGCATGCAAGGAGCTGAAGGGAGCGTGTGTGTGTGTGTGTGTGTTTCTGAGTGTGATTTGCACACCTTGAAAGTAAATGCGCATTCCCTATTTTGCAAATGAATACACATATACTTTAAAACATTTCCCCATCAGCACTTACAAGTCTGCTCATTTGGACCTGGAGTTTGGAAAAGAGATTGAGCAAGGAATTATGGGGCCCTTTGACTAAGCCGCGGTAAAAAGTGGCCTGCGGTAGTGTAGGCACCAGGGGCGTAGCTACATGGGGCCACGGGGGCATGGGCCCCCACAGATTACGCCCTGGCCCCCTCTACATTTGACCCCCTGCCCTGCCGCTGCATCAGGTACCTTGTTTGCTGGCGAGGGTCCCCAAACCCCGCCAGCCGAAGAGTTTTCTTCAGCGCCGGTCGACTCCGGCGCCTTCGTTGTGTGATCATCTGTTTCTGACGCCTTACGTCCTGCATGGGGCTACATGCAAACAAGGTACCTGATGCGGCGGTGGGGTTTGCGGTTGCAGTGGTGGGAGTGTCCAAAGTGGCGGGGGGGGGTCAGCGGCAGGGGGAGGCGGCTAAACAGTGCCCCCCCACCTCAGGCTCTGGCCCCCCTCCCACCGAGGTCTGGCTACGCCCCTGGTAGGCACATGCATTGGATGCACGCCAGGCCAGGTTTTATTGCACCTACAAAAAAAATGGCTTTTTCTAACAGGATGGTAAAAAGAGCCTGTGGTAAAATGAAACCAGCGTGCTCCCAAAACCGGCCTGAGCCCTTAACGCCACCCATTGATCCAGCGGTAAAGGCTCATGCGCTACATGTGTGGGGACCGGTCGGCGTGCACCAAGTCAGTGGCATAGCCAAGGGTGGGCCCGGGTGGGCCTGAGCCCACCCACTTTGGGCTCAGGCCCACCCAGTAGCAGCACACCTATGATGTGGCTGGCAGGGATCCCCCAAGCCCCAGCAGTCAAACTCCCAACAATTGTCTCTCCTGCATACCTTGTAAATAGCAGACCTTCATCTGCAGCGGCCCCACAGCCTTCCCTCTGATGTATTTCTGCCTATACAGAAACAGGAAGTTGCATCACAGGGAAGGATGTGGGGTCAACATGAGCAGTGTGTATTAGCTGCTGCTCCCTGCCGGTGAAAATCTGCTATTTAAAAGGTATGCAGAGGAGGGGGGGTGTTTGAGAAATCATACGGCATGCAGGTGAAAGAGGAAGAGACCAAATCACTTGTGGGACAAGGCAGAGTTCTTCTGCCCATCCATCTTGTACCCAGGCCCACCCAAAATTGGGTGTCTGGCTATGCCCCTGCACCAAGTGCCCATTACCGCCAGAACCGGCGCACGTAGGAGGAAAGAAATAAGTCATTCATAGACACATTATGGGCGCATGCCAAATCTGAAATTACCACCAGGAGGGCACGCTGGCCTGGCGCTAGTCTCATTTGGGTGTGCGCTGCATGCTCATAGACCCTACCGTGGGTTAGTAAAAGGGCCGCGATGTTTATTTCTCTGGTACTCGAAACCACTCCAAAAAGCAAAATATTTGAGGCTTGGAGGTTGGCTATTCATCAGCTCCCCTTAGACATGCAGTTTTGCAAAAATCTACTTATATGTCTAAATGGCGGTGATCACTTTTCTGACTAACGCGTGTAAGTGTTGCTACTTATGTAAACAAACCTCTGAGTGATGCTATTCTGTTTTATTTTATTGTTTTGGAATGTGTGTGGGATTTTTTAAATGAATCTTTGGGTTTTATGTGCCACCAAATACATATATTTTTGTGTCTTTATATGTATTTTACAAAAGGCTCTGCATTTAGCAAGTTTTATTGTAAAAATGCATTGCAAATGCTGAGCCTCCTGACTTGGACATCCTTTTTCTGATTTAAGTGTCATACACAAAATTGGGCAGAAAATGTATCAAAACCAGTAAAGACAGTTGAATTCTGGTGGCGATCGCTGTGGTAGAACCTCAAAATGACAGACCTGAGTTTACCTTTTGGTTTTCTGGGAATGATTGTGGCTGAGATGTGAAACTGTTTCCTTGAAGTGCCGCTGCTCATATTAAACTCCATTCAGACCATATTGTTTATATTAAATTCATTCATAATTTAATTACTTTATTAAAATAGCATATGGGCATCAAGAGGGAGGCATCACCTACTGATGTCAGCTCTTGAAGGAATCTTCCACGGACCCCAGAATGGGCTCCATGAGGCTGTTTAACTCCAATTTTGGAAAGCCACGAAATTGATCTAGAATTCATATTATCTACCATAAATACTCAGCAATTACATCTGGATGTTCCTTCTGAGATCAGGCTGTTCTGCATATACAATCAGGGAGGGGGGAAAGGGGCTAATGCCCTGCCACACCCCTCCCCTCCCCCCCACTGGAGACAGGAAACCATTTGGATCCTTGTCAAAGTGGAAGGGCTAAACCTCACATTTAGAGCAAAAAAAAGTTAATTATGTAGCAACAGAGCTTTGAAATAAAAGATGAAAACTCAGGGCTTCTTTTACTAAGCGGAGGTAACTTACCACTCACTATACAGGAAGTACCGCTGGGCTATCGCAGCAGCCTGGCAGTACTTTCCACTTCTAGCACGCCATCATTTCTGTCGCTACAAAAATGTATTAATTTTAGTAGCGCTGAAGTGTACCCGGCGGTAATCGGGCAGTGTGCCGCCAGGTTAACGCAGAAGCCCTTACTGCCAGCTCAATGGGTGGCGGTAAGCGCTCCCCCCTCCCCAAAATGGCCGCGCGGCAAGTGCTTTACTTGTCACGCGGCCATTTCGTGTAGGAAAGCGTGACTTCCCTTTTACCAGCTGCGGTAAAAGGGGGGCCTTGGTGGGCGTGTACAACCGGCGTCCGCCCCCTTTTGCCGCAGCTTGGTAAAAGGGCCCCTGAGTTCATTAGAGTGGAGTGGAGGAGTAGCCTAGTGGTTAGTGCAGTGGACTTTGGTCCTGGGGAGCTGGGATCGATTCCCACTGCAGCTCCTTACGACTCTGGGCAAGTCACTTAACTCATTGCTCCAGGTACAAATAAATACCTGTATATACCACATAAATCACTTTGAGTGTAGGTGCAAAAAAACACAGAAAGGCGGTATATCAAGTCCCATTAACAAGATTCCATGCACAATCTCAAAGAGTAGCAACATTCCATGTAGAACCCCAAAGAATAGCAAGATTCCGGAATCCCAAAGAGTAAGGAGTGGAGGAGTAGCCTAGTGGTTAGTGCAGTGGACTTTGGTCCTGGGGAGCTGGGATTGATTCCCACTGCAGCTCCTTGTGACTCTGGGTAAAAGTCACTTAACCCTCCATTGCCCCAGATAAATCGCTTTGAATGTGGTTGCAAAAACTGTAGAAAAGCAGTATTAGTGCGATTTCTCAGTGCTATCTTGAAGACAATCTTAGCCAGTTGGGCCTTCAAGATTACCACAATGATTATGCTCGAGACAGACTTGCATTCTCTAGGTTTCCCAGGTATGCAAATCTATCTCATGATATCCTGAAAACCAGGCCTGTTAGGTGTGTGGCCAGGACAGGGTTGGAAAACACTGAGCTAGTGGGCACTGCGGGCGGCTGGATGCTCTGGTGGTTAAGAATTAGTTTTCTGATGCAGTGCAAAGTTTGCCAAATGGGCAGATCCAGCTCTGTCTCTCATAGGGCATACCAATGCCAACACTTGCTGAAAGTTGGTGTTGGGACTCAGGGTTATTTTTAAGAGAATGAAATGAGCATAACCCTTCTCACCAGCCGTGTGCTGAAGTCTTGGTTTCTTTTAGAAGATGTCCTCCGGGCATCTTGGAATTGCACTGAGTTTAATGAGCACAGTGTACCTAATCTGTCTGTTTCTTCTCGCTGCCCAGCCTGAAGTTACCAGGGGAGGAGAAGGTTTCCATGAATTTCTGTGGAGAAAGGCCCAGGACAGGCAGCGGCCTGGAAGTGACTTGTATATATGTATATTACTAACAAGAAGCAGAGAACAGCTGCTTTCACACATTGACAGTTTCAGGAGCTGATGGTTATAATTTCATCTCTGGGAGGTGTGACTGATTGTTATGTATTTTGCATTGTTCTTCGGGAACAGTACGCTTTTGGGGAGGGGGGGGGGCTTTTATAACTACATTAACTATTGCCTTACTCAAAGCAAAATGAAAATCTAAGAATTTGGAAACGGCAGAACAGTCACAGAAAGTCTGGAGATGTGGATGCAAAATGGTACAGCAGTATCCGGGCAAAAAAATGGCACGTTCAGGGAACTGGTGATACTCAAGGGGTGGCGTCATGGAGGTGGGTTTTCCTAAAATGGCAAAGCAGATTCTTTGGACTTACATCTGTGCAATGCACTGTCATGGTATCCGAAAACGCTGCAGCTGAAGCAAAGCAGCTGAGATTGATGTGAACGCTGAATTTGTTTTTCTTACTGAATTTGGAGAAGGTAGTGGTGGGTAGGGGTGGTAGATGAGTGTGCACTGAGAGTTTGTAGACTGCAAAGTTTTGCCTGAATATTTTGGGCATCTCATCATGTCAGTACTGCAGTAAAAGCTGCACTCTTGCCCCACTGCCCCCAGCACTGAGTCTTTGGTATTTGCAAGCAAACAGAAGAACAGCAACCCTTGCAGACGTGCAAAGAAGTCAAACACAGCGAGGGTGACAAAAGAAGGAGCAGTAGACGATGTCGAAAGAACAGTAAGCTTAGCTAGTTTGTACTCTGCAGCGTTTTTAATCTTATCACTAATAGGAAGCAGTCAGGCGTTATACACCACATGAATTTCACAAAGGCTAGCTAAGCATTACCTTACGTCCAGCAAAAGACTCCTGAAGAAGGCCTTTTTAGGCCGAAACACGGCTCGTGTCGCGTCTTGGATGTGATAATAAAGCCTACTGTTCGTTCGACATCGTCTACTGTTCCTTCTTTTGTCACCCTCGTTGTGTTTGACTTCTTCAATATTTGCCATTTATCATATTTTGCTTGTGGTGAATTTAAGAGTGAGTAAGCTGAGACAATACATTTGGAACGTAAGTGCCCACTTGCTACTCTGCAGCCCCTTATGAGTTCGATCAGACAAACAGGGCCAAACAGAACAAAGCACATGTCATGACCTGGTTGTCGCTGCAGAGTAGATATTGTGCAAAAAAAAAAAAGTCATAAATGGAGCAGAAAGACAATCATGGGGATCTCCACGTGTGAGGGTGATCGTGGTGTATTTATATTTATACAGCTCTTGTGTCATATTGTTTTAGAATTTCTTGAGGTGTTGTGGTACCGACATCACCATCCAGCTTAAGTCTTAGACAAGCTTTTGCATATATGGAGATCATTAGCCAATGGCACTAAGAACAGCCTTCACAGTGACTGATGACATCACAGACATCTATTGTGCAATCGCACATCTATTCACAAGTTCCAGCAGCTGAAAGCTGTATCGTTTTGGAACTAGTACCTGTAATATAAATTGTAAACCACGTGGAGGGGCATAATCGAAAGGGATGCCCAAGTTTTGCTGAGAACGTCCTCGCAAAACGTCCCGATGGAGGGGCAGGGAAACCCATATTATCAAAACAAGATGGATGTCCATCTTTCGTTGCAATAATACGATCGGAGACGCCCAAATCTTGAAATTTAGGTTGTCCTTAGAGATGGTCGTCCCTAGACTTGGTCGTTTCTGATTTGCGGCGATAATGGAAACCAAGGACGCCCATCTCAGAAACGACCAAATGCAAGCCCTTTGGTCGTGGGAGGAGCAAGCATTTGTAGTGCACTGGTCCCCCTCACATGCCAGGACACCAACCGGGAACCCTAGGGGGCACTGCAGTGGACTTCATAAATTGCTCCCAGGTACATAGCTCCCTTGCCTTGTGTGCTGAGCCCCCCAAAACCCACTACCCACAACTGTACACCAGTACCATAGCCCTTACAGGTGAAGGGGGGCACCTACATGTGGGTACAGTGGGTTTCTGGTGGGTTTAGGAGGGCTCACATTTACCACCACAAGGGTAACAGGTGGGGGGGATGGGCCTGGGTCCGCCTGCCTGAAGTGCACTGCACCCACTAAAACTGCTCCAGGGACCTGCACACTGCTGTCATGGACCTGAGTATGACATTTGAGGCTGGCATACAGGCTGGCACAAAATATTTTTAAAGATTTTTTTGAGGGTGGGAGGGGGTTCGTGACCACTTGGGGAGTAAGAGGAGGTCATCCCTGATTCTCTCTGGTGGTCATCTGGTCAGTTTGGGCACCTTTTTGTGCCTGGGTCATAAGAAAAACAGGACCAGGTAAAGTCGTCCAAGTGCTCATCAGGGACACCCTTTTTTTTCCATTATGGGTCGAGGACATCCATGTGTTAGGCATGCCCAAGTCCCGCCTTCGCTATGCCTCCGACACGCCCCCGTGAACTTTGGTCGTCCCTGCGACGGAAAGCAGTTGGGGACGCCCAAAATCGGCTTTCGATTATACCGATTTGGGCGACCCTGTGAGAAGGACGCCCATCTTCCGATTTGTGTCGAAAGATGGGTGTCCTTCTCTTTCGAAAATTAGCCTAACAGTCGCCTAAGAGATCACTTGTGGTATATCAAGCCCTGAAAATAAAATAAATTAAATTAATCAAACTTGTAGATCTAGTTCTTAAGGGTTAATGGTTCCATTGAGATCTGAGCGTAACTGAGCAGTTTGCCATCCATCCACCACTGAGAAAATTGCTCTACTGCCAATGGCTGGCCACAGACAGGTTATTGCCCTGAAGATATAGACACTGGTTTACCCAGGACTGTTGTGAGTAGGGTTGCCAACTAGATCCAGATTCGCCCGACAGGATTGATCCAGTTCTGGGTTTACCCCAGTGCATGCAGGGACTTGTTGCTTTGCTGTTCTTAGGGAATCCAATGAGGAAATCAGAACAAAAGTCCCAGCATGCAAAGGGGTAAGCCCAGGACTGGATCAACCCTGTTGGGCAAATCTGGATCTAGTTGGCAACCCTACTTCTGAGGTGGCGAAACTGGAGAAAGCCATTAGTAAATTGGCCTACGTTACTTATCATGAACTTATCACGACTTCCCTATGAAGAAAGACTAAGGAGGCTAGGGCTATTCAGCTTGGAGAAGAGACGGCTGAGGGGAGACATGATAGAGGTATATAAAATAATGAGTGGAGTGGAACAGGTGGATGTGAAGCGTCTGTTCACGCTTTCCAAAAATATTAGGACTAGGGGGCATGCGATTAAACTACAGTGTAGTAAATTTAAAACAAATCGGAGAAAATTTTTCTTCACCCAACGTGTAATTAAACTCTGGAATTCATTGCCGGAAAATGTGGTGAAGGCGGTTAGCTTAGCAGAGTTTAAAAAGGGGTTGGACGGTTTCCTAAAGGACAAGTCCATAAACCGCTACTAAACGGAAAAATCCAAAATCCCAGGAATAACATGTATAGAATGTTTGTATGTTTGGGAAGCTTGCCAGGTGCCCTTGGCCTGGATTGGCCGCTGTCGTGGACAAGATGCTGGGCTCGATGGACCCTTGGTCTTTTCCCAGCATGGCATTACTTATGTACTTATCATTATTATTATTATGAATAAGACATTTATCTCCCACCTTTCTTTCCAATCTAGGTAAGTCACATAGTAATATGCACACTGACCACAGTGGTCAATGCCAGGCTATGTCCAGGCTAATTCTCTAGGTTCTAGCCACAGGATCTTATGCAGGTCCCAAATGACATTCAGCTGGGATCCACTTAAGACACCTACTCTATATGGGTCCTGGCTGAATTATCGTCCGGAACCTGCATAAAAAATTGTGGCCAGGTACCGACCCCCTCCTTCTGATCCCCACGCCCCCCAGAACTAAACAATCCACCCTCAAAGAAAATCTAAACCATCCCCAGCCCCCACACCCACCACTGTAGGCCCCTTGGGCCTACATTTGCGGGTCTCTGGTGGTCTAGGGAAAAATGGGCTAGAGGTCGCAGCAGCCATTTTGAAGAACAGGCCGTGACAGGCAGGAGTGAGTGGGCATGGCCTCTGCCTATTTCTCCCTAGACCAGGGATCCTCAAGGGTAGGTTCGGGGAGCCGACTAGAATGGGTAGGGAGGCTGGGGCTTCCTTAGACTTTCTTCTGGGGCTGGGTGGAAGGGGGGGATCTTAAGAGAGGATTCTGATGTTTCATTGGGATTGGGGAGGAATTGGAAGGGGTGGCCGCTGGACTTGATTGGCTGCTACCCAGAGGTTAACAGGGCACCTGCCAACATTCAGACCGGTGCCCGGTTAACCTCACCGCTTAAAGTTAGGACTGCCTTTTATCTGGCCTAGCTTTATGTGGCTACATAGCTAGTTAGCAGACTGAATATCGCCACTAATCAGCTAGGTCAGTCAGCAGCACTGTCTGGTTTGCTGCTAAATATCTTTGCTTTGTCCCAACCAAGTGATTTAAATGACCAGGAGCCTCTTTTGGATGTTTAAATCACTTTGAACATCTACCCTACAATTTAATTCAATTTTAACATTTCTAGTCCACATTTTAGTACCAACGGTTTCTAGGAAGATTACAAATCCAGTTATAAACTGACTTTATTAATTTTACATAAGTAAAATTAATAACAGCAATGAATAAGTTATAATGAGATTCTAAATAGAATAAATGAAAAGCAAAGCACAACGGCAGGGAAAAATTATCGCAGCAAAACAGGCAGATGACTGCCACTCTGTGGCCACCCCTCCCCCAACCAGTAGCACTGAGGTGCATCTCAAAGGACATGACCTACCAGCTCTTGGGAAGAAGGTTGATCAGACACTTGAGTACATCATGGACGAAGGGTAAAATGAACCAGAAAATCAACGAGGAGCAAAAGAGAAACAAAAATACAATACAGAAAGGAGGGAATTCAATGAACATCGCAGAAACTTAGGTGCTGAAAATATTTCAGTCCTCAGCACTGTTCTATAAAGGGCACACGCCTGGGTAAATCTCTCTTATCTGCACCCTTCTCCTCCACCGCTAACTCTATTCCTTTTATCTTGCTGCACCATATGCCTGGAATAGACTTCCTGAGCCGGTATGTCAAGCTCCATCTCTGGCCGTCTTCAAATCTAAGCTAAAAGCCCACCTTTTTGATGCTGCTTTTAACTCCTAACCCTTATTCACTTGTTCAGAACCCTTATTTTATCATCCTCACTTTAATATTCCCTTATCTCTTGTTTGTCCTGTTTGTCTGTCCTAATTAGATTGTAAGCTCTGTCGAGAAGGGACTGTCTCTTCATGTTCAAGTGTACAGCGCTGCGTACGTCTAGTAGCGCTATAGAAATGATAAGTAGTAGTAGTAATATAGAATTGCGGTTAAAGCAGATCCTGTGCCTAAATTTGGGGCGCCAAACTTACGCCTACTGAAACCTGGTTTGCAATGGCTGTGCCCATGATAGGCGCAGTTAAGCAGTAATTCCGCAAACAATTTTTCGAAACAGCCCCATCATGCCCATGGTCTCGCCCCCTTTTGAGATACACACCATAGGAATTAGACGCCGTGCCTTATAGAACAGCATGCATCCAGATGCGCATGCAAATTTTAATGAGTGCCAATTAAAATCAATAATTAGTTATTAGCACCCAGTGATTGATGGTTCACAGCTCATAACATTGGCACTTGCACTGCATCCATTCTGAACTCAAACATAAATAAATCAATGACAACTAGGTTTTTAATAGATAATTAATTTGGCCACAGCTTTATTAATAAATTACAAACGTAACCAAAATATATCAGAACTTGTTAACATTTCAATATGAAGTTCAATTCTCTTTTATTCATGTTTAAAACTACGACCTAGTTGGACATGCTTATTCCATCAAATGTATTCATAATCAATACGCCACTTGAAAAGTGAGACCTGCGGTGATGTCAAAGCCTCACTCACACACAAGCAGATTACACCAAACTAAACCATAAATCCAGTTAATTCATTGTCCTTAAATGAAGGCCGCTTGAAATTCAACACAAAATTTCCGCTGCTTCGACTTATTTATTCAATTTAGCTTTCTAAATATCCTCACACTTCTGTCCTCTAACCTGACCGCCGAATCTCTACAGCCCGCAGCCTGCTAATATTGCCATGTCCCTCGCGCTCTTTTGCCCCGCCCCTGATTCCACAGAAAACTCCCGCTATGAACTCCCCACAGAACCCATCAATTTCCTTTTCCAAATTATCACCTTTCACAAATTTCAATTAAGGCTTCCACCATCCCCTTCCATTCTTCTTTTAACACTTTTTTCTCCCTCGCAATTATTTAATTAAATAAATAAAAGTGTCGTTAATGTATATCCCATGTTAACTTAATGAATTTAAGCGTTTAAACTAGTTGCTTCATCAGTTCTAATTCAGTAATTAATTTCCAATGGCTCTTCCTCCTTCCTTACCCCTCCCTTCTCAAAAAAACCCCTTTCCCACTCACCTCCCACAAAAGTCTTTATTGCCAATCCCGCAGCAGTGCGAATGTTATATGCCCATAGTTAATACTATGGGCTTTATCCAATTTATTTGCACGCGCATCTCAGAAGCACGCACAAACCCGGGCACCATCCTATATAATAATTCTCACCTCCAACGTTCTATGCTTGGGACCGTGGCTCCCTGGCTGCAAGTGGTCTGCGAGGCAGACACGCACGGACGTCACTGACGTCAACACAGCTGATTCCAAGGCAAGGGGAGGAGTAGGGACTCCTCCTACTGCCTCGGAATCAGCTGTCACCCCCCCCCCCGCGCTACGGCCCCCTCGAAACCCACCCCCTCTCGCGAACCTGTCGATCCCCCCCCCCCCCCGGAACGCCAAAAACCGCACCCCCCTCCCGCCGCTGTTGTGCACTACCTTCGGGTGGGTTCCTCAATCATCTTCTCAGAAAGTTTAACTCCGTGCGTTTGACGTCAGACGCACGCAGAGGAACTTTCAGACAAGATGATTGAAGAACCCACCCGAAGGTAGTGCACAACAGCGGCGGGAAGGGGGGGTGCGGTTTTCAGCGTTCCGGGGGGGGATCGACAGGTTCGCGGAAGGGGAGGGGGTTCGAGGGGGCCGTAGCACGGGGGGGGGGGGGGAATTGCCTGCCTAAGGCCCGTTTCCTTGCCTACAGAAACGGGCCTTTTTTACTAGTATAATAATAATAACAAAAGGTATTATCCACTCTAGCCTTCCAGTTTACAAAATAAGATACCGGTCAATACCCAGGAAATTACAATATTAAAAACTATAAAAAATATTTCCTACCTCAGTATCCACTTGACATTCAAAGTGGTTTACAAAACAGAAAATGAATCCTAATCTTCAACTGTCTAATTAACGCTATACTGAATTCAGTGCGTACTTACTGAATAAAAATGTTTTAAATTACGGTGGAATTCCACAGAAGAGCCAGATGATCTAATTATAGTTGAAGTTTCTTTCCTGAACCTCAGTGCTTGGAAAGATAACAAATATTCAAAGATTTTCATCCTTTTTATACCTCTAGGAGAGGGAAAAGAAAAAGAAAAAGTATCATACTCCTTCCTCGAGGCCCTGCTATATTTTGCTAGCTTAAAATGTCCATGAAAGTAACATGAGACCAGGTCATATAAGGTCTATAGAGAAAGCACGACAATTTAAACAAACGTCTGGCACCAACCAGTAGCCAGTGCAACTTAATATAATATAGAGACAAACTGTCAAATTTTTTCAATGAGAAAATTAAACAAAGTGCCGTGTTTTGAATAGTTTGGAGCTTTTTTTTAATAGTTGTTTTGAACATCCCAAATATATGTTATTACAATAGTCCTGTCGACGCAAAATGATTTATTGAACCATTATTTTAAACCGATCCTCCCAAAAGTATTTACGTGTTTGTCTTAATTTCCAAAAGAGTTTAAAAAAAAGTTTTCCTAATTAAACAATGTATTTGGGGTTCTAATGTTAATAGAATCTGGGTAAACATGTTTAAAAGAACCGGTGGTGGAAGGCGGGGCTGGTGGTTGGGAAGCGGGGATAGTGCTGGGCAGACTTATACGGTCTGTGCCAGAGCCAGTGGTGGGAGGCGGGGCAGGTGGTTGGGAGGCGGGGATAGTGCTGGGCAGACTTATACGGTCTGTGCCAGAGCCAGTGGTGGGAGGCGGGGCAGGTGGTTGGGAGGCGGGGATAGTGCTGGGCAGACTTATACGGTCTGTGCCAGAGCCGGTGGTGGGAGGCGGGACTGGTGGTTGGGAGGCGGGGATAGTGCTGGGCAGACTTATACGGTCTGTGCCAGAGCCGGTGGTGGGAGGCGGGACTGGTGGTTGGGAGGCAGGGATAGTGCTGGGCAGACTTACACGGTCTGTGCCCTGAAAAGGACAGGTACAAATCAAGGTAGTGTATACACAAAAAGTAGCACATATGAGTTTGTCTTGTTGGACAGACTGGATGGACCGTGCAGGTCTTTTTCTGCCGTCATCTGCTATGTTATGTTACTATATTTAAAAAAACATTATAAAATATATAAAGTACAATAGTAAGAAAAACAGTCAGGGGCGTAGCCAGATAGCCAATTTTGGGTGGGCCTGAGCCCAAGGTGGGTGGGCATGAAATCCCCCCCCCCCCTCCGGTACCAGTTTGCTCTTCTCTCCACTCCTCCCTGCCCACAAACCCCAAATATTAAATACTGGAGCTGGTGGGATCCCTAAACTCTGCCAGCTGAAGATTTCCTCCTCCTCCTCGAGCAGCCGGCACTCTTCCAAACGGCAGCCGGCAGCACTTGCCTCAAACGGATGCTGCTGCCGACAGACCATGTATGTTCAGTGCTTTTGCATGTGTGAAAACTGAGCATGTGCAGAAGGGCCAGTCTTAGCGTCAGCTCAAGGCAAGTGCTGCTGGCTGACATTTGGAAGAGCGCTGGCTGCCCAAGGACAGAAAATCTTCAGCTAGCAAGGTTTGGGGATACCCGCCAGCCATAGCAAGAGTGTCACAATTTTGGGTGAGCCTGAGCCCAAAGTGGGCCCACCTGTGGCTATGCCACTGGTATGCATTGGATAGAAAGCACCTCTCTCTGCTGGGACTGAATCAGCAGCCACTGGAACTGAGAAGCTGTGTTGGTGGGGTGCTGGAGGTCAGAGAATGGATCCACAGAAGCTTAGCTGAAATTGGGTGGCGGGGGGAAGAGGGGTTGGTGGTTGAGAGGCTAGGATAGGGGAGGGCAGACTTATACGGGGTCTGTGCCGGAGCCGGTGATGGGAGGCGGGAAATACTGCTGGACAGACTTATACGGTCTGTGCCCTGAAAAAGACAGGTACAAATCAAGGTAAGGTATACACATATGAGTTTATCGTGGGCAGACTAGATGGACCGTGCAGGTCTTTTTCTGCCGTCATCTACTATGTTACTATGAGTCCTCTCTGGTCCTGTACCTTTCCCCTTGAATTCCTTTGCATAGCTGGGTGGATTGGCTCTCTTTCCTGTTGGTGACAATTTGGTTGTCTCTAACAAAGAAGCATGACCAGCAACCCATATGCTAGTGCTGCAGATACCGCAGGAGAAAAGGAACAGCGTTTTTTAGCGCAACTATACATGGTTTGCTGGTTCTACAGCCAACAGCCAGTTGGTGTGTTTTATGGTTTAATGTATATAATATACTGCCTTTTCTCGAAGGATAGCAAGGTGGTTCGCAAATTCAAATCAAGAGAAAGAAAAGAACTCCTTTCAATAAAAGAACTGTTTAATTGATCTCCTTGTCTTGTTTCACTCTCCCTATTTATTTACAGTTGTACCCCCGTGCACTCATAGCAGGTTCAATGCAGCTTACCTATTATATACAGGTACTTGTTTGTACCTGGGGCAATGGAGGATTAAGTGACTTGCTCAGAGTCACAAGGAGCTGCCTGTGCCTGAAGTGGGAATCAAACTCAGTTCCCCAGGACCAGAGTCCACCACTCGGCCACTCCTCCACTGTTGCTACTATTTGAGATTCTACATGGAATGTTGCTATTCTTCCATGTAGAAGTCGGCCCTTGCAGTTCACCAATGTGGCCATGCAGGCTTCTGCTTCTGTGAGTCTGACGTCCTGCACGTATGTGCAGGACGTCAGACTCACAGAAACAGAAGCCTGCGCAGCCTTCTACATGGAATGTTGCTAGTGGAATATCAACATTCCATGTAGAATCTCCAATAGTATCTATTTTATTTTTGTTACATTTGTACCCCGCGCTTTCCCACTCCTGGCAGGCTCAATGCGGCTTACATGGGGCAATGGAGGGTTAAGTGACTTGCCCAGAGTCACAAGGAGCTGCCTGTGCCTGCAGTGGGAATCGAACGAAGTTCCCCAGGACCAAAGTCCACCACTCTAACCACTAGGCCACTCCTCCACTGTTGCTATTATTTGAGATTCTACATGGAATGTTGCTATTCCACTAGCCCACTAGCAACATTCCATGTAGAAGTCAGCCCTTGCAGATCACCAATGTGGCCGCACAGGCTTCTACATGGAATGTTGCTAGTGGAATAGCAACATTCCATGTAGAATCTCCAATAGTAGCAACATTCCATGTAGAATCTCCAATAATATCTATTTTATTTTTGTTACATTTGTACTCTGCGCTTTCCCACTCATGGCAGGCTCAATGCGACTTACATGGGGCAATGGAGGGTTAAGTGACTTGCCCAGAGTCACAAGGAGCTGCCTGTGCCTGAAGTGGGAATCGAACCCAGTTCCCCAGGACCAAAGTCCACCATGCTAGGCCACTCCTCAGGCCTAAGGAAGAGAATAGAATTGCTTGACTAAAATAATTCCTATATATTACTTTCTCTGTATTTCCGGCAAGTTGTTTTATCGCTTGTAGAAATTTAAATGGTTATAAATAAAAAAAAATTTAAAAACGTGGAAAAGAAAATAAGTGGTTAGGGTGGTGGACTTTGGTCCTGGGGAACTGGGTTCGATTCCCACTTCAGGCACAGGCAGCTCCTTGTGACTCTGAGCAAGTCACTTAATCCTCCATTGCCCCAGGTACAAATAAGTACCTAAGCCGCATTGAGCCTGCCATGAGTGGGAAAGCGCGGGGTACAAATTAAAAAAAAAAAAGATGATACCTTTTTTATTGGACTAACTTATTTTCTTTTCCAGGTTTTATTTTATTCTGTTTCTATTGATTACCTTTCAAAGCGGACTAACCCGGCTACCACATCTCTCTACTCAATAAAAGAAGGAAAAGAGGTCATATAAGGAGGGGGAGGGGAAAGGAGGCAATGCGTCTTTCACAGTGGCTTGTTTGCTATGCAGTCAAATGTGGTGACTGTCACTGTCCATCCTCATGATGGTAAGGCTCATTTAGTGCTGGGTTTTTTTCCTGGCATGCAGGACATTTAGTCTTGCTTTCCTTAGGGAGGTCAGACTTGCAATTTCACACCTGGAATGAGATAAAGCCCAGGACTGAATTATCTCAATTCATCACCCTGCAAATGTGTTCCAGTGCTAGACCTTAGAAAAGTGAATGTTTATTGATTTGCACTCTCTAAAAGTAGGGTTGCCAACTGGATCCAGATTCACTCATTGCATGCAGGGGCTTGTTCCGCTTTCCCCATTGCATTCGCTAAGAAAAGTAAGGCTACGAGTCCCTGCATACGATGGGTTAAATTCAGGGCTGGATCAACCCTATTGGGCAAATTTGGATTCAGCTGGCAAACTTATCTAAAAAAAAAAAAAAAAAAAACATAATTGCCAACTAACTCCAAGCCATGCAGGGCACTGAAATCTAGTTCCTGGTTTGTATAATTTCCCTCCCTTACACAGTACAATGGACTAGGAAAGGGTAATATTGAAATTAAACATATTGCTCAGAAAAACATTTATAAAAGTACCTCCAAAATGTTTTATCCACAAAAATCAGCTGTCTGATCACCCCTCCATATAGGTAAATACATACATGTAGTTGCAGAAGGCTTGTACTTTAAACTGAATTTGGGAGTGGCATTAGGGCAGGTACTGCAACAATGTGTAACTAAGGACTAGGGGGTAATTCTGTATAGATCACCTAAAGTTAGGAGCCAGGATGAAATGGCAGTTGTGTGCAATTGCTGTTCTACAAGTGCACATTTACACGCCTAACTTTAGACGTGAGCACTTATGATAGCTCAGTGGCTGGTGTAGGCAGTTAGGTGTGCAAATACTAGCGTTCTAGAATCTGCACGTGTAAGTGCTGGGCACGCACCTGACCCACCCATGCCCCTCCCACATCCACACCCCCATAGCAGTTACACACACAACTGACAGTATTCTATAACCATAGTTAATAAGTGCTGAACACGCCCCTGACCGCCCATGCCCCTCCCACATCCACACCCCATAGCAGTTACACACGTAACTGACAATATTCTATAACCTTAATTCATAAATGTTGAACACGCCCCCGACCCGCCCATACCCCTCCCACATCCACACCCCCATAGCAGTTATACATGTAATTGACAGTATGCTATAATATTAGTGTATAAGTATTAGGCACACCCCTGACCCGCTCATGCCCCTGCCAGGTCCCTGCCTCCTCCTTGCAGTTGCATGCAATAGATTTTAAATGAGCAATTTATAGAATACTGACTAAAGAGTTACATGTATAACTGCTAATTAGTGTCAGTGAAGACCAAGGAGCCCCACTTTATACAATACTACTACTACTACTACTATTTAGCATTTCTATAGCGCTACAAGGCGTACGCAGCGCTGCACAAACATAGAAGAAAGACAGTCCCTGCTCAAAGAGCTTACAATCTAATAGACAAAAAAAAGTAAGCAAATCAAATCAGTTAATGTGTACAGGAAGAAGGAGAGGAGGGTAGGTGGAGGCGAGTGGTTAACTAGTTAACTAGTGACTTACACAGGATCACACTTTAGGAAATCTAGTCCTTAGATTCTTAGCCCTCTGGGAACAGGAAAGTGCCTAAAATATCTGAATGTAACTCTCCCTGAACTATTACTGAAAAGGGATGGGTCAAACACAAATATATTAAATAAATATTCTATATAGATCACCCACATTTGGGCACAGATCCCAGATCTATGCATAAACTACTTAGTTAATCAGACGCTAACAATTATTGGAGTTAAATTAATTGCCAGTAATTAGAAGTTATGCACAGACCAGTGGCATAGCGAGGGCGGCTGCCACTTGGGGCGGTTCGCCGCTGCGCCTCCCTCCCCCCTGGGTGCAGCATGACACCCCCCCTCGGCGCATCACCCAAGCCCCTCCCCGAGTGCATTCTTGCCTGCCGTGTGCACGCCGCTGGGGGGGTGTCGGTTCCACTGGCTCCCTGCTCCCTCTGCCCCGGAACAGGAAGTAACCTGTTCCGGGGCAGAAGAAGCAGGGAACCAGCGGAGCCGACACCTCCCCAGCGGTGTGCACCCGGGGCGGACAACCCCCACCTCCCTGTCCTTGCTACGCCAATGGCACAGACTGTCCTGCACCCTATTCTATAACATGCAAACCTAACTTTCATAAAGCGCAACTCAAAAGCGGGTGTGATCAAGGGAGGAGCAGGGGTGGAGCAGGGACATTCCCGGAAATTAGGCATGATGTTATAGAATGCAAGGCTGCCGAGAGCGGGGGGGAAAGGAGGCAAGATTCACCAGGCCCGGCGTCCAAGGGGGGCCTGGTACCATCAAGGCTTCCAGAAGCAGGGAGAAGGTTCTGCTCCCTTGGTCTGTCTGTCTCCTGTGTGTTGGGGGATTGGACTAACGCGATAACCCAGGTCACGGCACACAGGAGCAGGAGAGCGACAGGCTGAAGGAGGAGCAGACGCAGGAAGGTAAGGGGGCAGTGGTGGTGGCAGCTCGAGTGGGGGAGGGGGACAGCAGTGGCAGCCTGAGTGGGGGGAGGGGCTATGGTGGCAGTGGCAGCCCAAGTGGGGTGGGGGCAGCGATGGCAGTGGCAGCCCGAGTGGGGGGGGGAAAGGAGGCAAGATTCACCAGGCCCGGCGTCCAAGGGGGGCCTGGTACCATCAAGGCTTCCAGAAGCAGGGAGAAGGTTCTGCTCCCTTGGTCTGTCTGTCTGTCTGTGTGTTGGGGGATTGGATTAACGCGATAACCCAGGTCACGGCACACAGGAGCAGGAGAGCGACAGGCTGAAGGAAGAGCAGACGCAGGAAGGTAAGGGGGCAGTGGTGGTGGCAGCTCGAGTGGGGGAGGGGGACAGCAGTGGCAGTCTGAGTGGGGGGAGGGGCTATGGTGGCAGTGGCAGCCCAAGTGGGGGGGGCGGCGATGGCAGTGGCAGTCCGAGTGGTGGTGTGGCGGTGGCGGTAGTAGCCCGAGTGCGGGGGGGGGGGGCAGTGGTGGCAACCCTGCTGCAGGCCTGGCTCTGCCTCTTGGCAGCCCTGATAGAATGCCTTTATTGGTGCATCTAACTGCCATCAGATGGGTACCATCATTTACACCAGCTTCTGGCAGGAGTAAGCGCTTATGCCCAAAGTTAGTATTCTCTAACGAGTGTTTCTGGTCTCTTAAAGCGTAATATCTTCTTAAGCCAAATATGTACTAAAATTGCCAGACAGTGTAACCTCGGCATGGCAGCAAACACCAGAAGTCTCATCTTTTTCTGAAATTTAGGCACATCGTTACAGAATAGACTTGATTGACACTGGCGTTTATACCTGTTTTCAGCAGACGTGATTGCTGGCACCTACAGTTAGGCATTGTTTACGCGCTTAGCTGCTGTTCTATAAAGATGCAGATCCTTTGTAGAACAGTGCTCAGCATTTACATTTTCCAGCACCAATTTTCCAGCGCCATTTCTCGAACCTAATCCTTTTTCCTGTAGGGTGGATGTCTGGAATCATGAGGGCTGACTTGTCATTTATATTTTCAAACAGGGTTTACATGATTGTCTTTCTATCCTCTGCAAACATTTTTATTGTAACCTCCTTTGTCAGACAAGTTGTTTATTTCAGTTCAATAAAGTGGTTGCAGTTAAGAAATTAACGAAATCCTTGCTTATCCTGTTCAATTCCTTTCTGGGCAATTAGATGGAAGGAAAGGGATGAAGAATGTGTGATATTTGTGCTGAGTTTGGGGAAGATTTGTTATGGGCAAGGACTGAAAAGCACCTTTTCGCCAACACGACCTCCATTGCAACAGACCCCAGCTCCGGGCCCCCCTTGGAGACTGGGCCCGGGGGAGTCTTCCCCCCCCCCCCCCCCCCCCCACCTTGGCGGCCCTGTTCTAGACCAGTTCCAGCCAGTTTAGCGGACATGTTATTCAGCGAGAAATGCGCAAAGGGGCTCTGCAGGCTTTTTACCGTATGGGGGTAGCACAGAACGGGAATCCTATGCTAATATATTTAAATGAGGTATTAAACATTCAAATGTGCATTCCGAGCAAAAAAGCTTTTGTTTTGCTTTTCATGTCGGGCCCTTTACTAAGGGCAGAGATTGGATCACAGTAAAGCTAAAATCAAATTTTGACTTGACACAACCGTTTACTGCTGAACCCTGCACGCAAGTGATCCGTTCCACGATTCGATACAAAGGTCTTTTTTAAGACCATTTATAGACTATTCACCAGTATTTCTTATTCTGGATCATCATTAGCTGTCTAGCTTAGTATTTAGACTCCTGATGCAGGCCTTTTGGCCGAAACACAACGGTTGTGTCGAGTCAAATATACTAATTAATAAAATTTGGTTTTAGCTTTACTGTGATCCGGTCTCTGGGACTCCTGGTTTTGTGCCCACTTTTCTGTTTGTTTTACAAAGTATCCGTGGGTCTTTGAGTTCTCCACGCTCTGTGGATTCTCTATGGGCCCTTTACTAAACCATGCTTCATTAGCATCACCATGCAAGAATCCCTACTGCAGTTTCAACTTTTTTTTTAAATTTTAGTTTTATTGTTTCTGTGCTAAAAAAAAAACCACCGAAAAAAAATGGAATGAAATGTGTGTGTGTTTCATTAGAACACAATAGGAAACACAGATGTCATTGCAGTTTCTCTGTTGTTTATAAATTCTGGCTAATGGATAGAACATCTCGGTCTGCTGGTTACAGCAGTGGGATGAAACTAGCCTGGGATATTGATGTCCTGGATGTTTGTGATTCCTGTTGCAAAATAACATGAAAATGTGCTATTTTTACCAGAGGACACAGGCCCCAGTTTGATTTGAGGCAATAGATGGTGATGGAGAAGATAAGAAGGAGTGTCAGTGGGATTTGAACCTAGCAGGCAGATGATCAAAAGCCCCGCGCTGTTCCAAACAGCGCTCTAAAATAGCGCTGGAACAGCGCGGGGCGCTATTAGACCTATGATCAGAGATAATGCTTGCAAATTTAAGCAGCGCAATTATCTCTGATCATGGGGTAGAAGTGCGGGCGAATTGCGCCTGAGCATGCGCTCAGCAGAATCCTCCCGCACTTGTCTGACAAGTCTGGGCTGTCAAAAGCCCAAACCTGTCAAACACAGGGGCTGGAGGTCCATGGGACCACCAGGCCCTGACTACCGACGACTAAAATCAACAGTTTAGAACCTTTTTACGTTTTTCTTGGTCTCGAGCCAAAAACCCACACCAAAACATCTCCAAACAAACCAAAAATACAACTTTATATCACATTAAACATTTTTCCAATGTACATCATTTTTAAACAGCCCGGAGCTGGCGTAGGGTTTGCCGCGGCCAGCAACCCAAATTTTGGCGCGCTGACCGCTGATCATTGGCAATGAATGCGCTAAGCCCTGTTTAGCATGCATTAGCATGCTATTGTGCAAAGAGCCCTTGAGCGCATTGTTTCACGCGCTTGAAGGCTCTGATCATGGGGCGGGAGCAAACGCCGGCGCTAGTATGGCGCTAACAGCCTCTAGCGCCAGCGTTTGCTTGTGATCATCTGTGTGTCAGTATCTCTGATTCTCACTCAGAGGTGTGCTGCTACTTTTCAATAATAGGGAAATCCCTTATTTGACGGACTGACCCCCTGGCAGGAGCACAAACAATAGACACCTGAGGTACCCTGGTAGGTGCCAGAGGTTGCTGGGGGATGAAGGAGGTGGGCATATTTTTTTTTACAAGGGATCAGGAGGTGAGGAGTGGATTTGGGAGAGCCCTTTTTTTGTTTTGTTTTGTTTACAAAACAAAGAGAGATGGGGGGGAGCTCTTTTTAGGCACTCACTGACCTTTTAAAAAAAATCCCCCTCTCCCCCAAGCACTGGCTTGCAAATTAATGGTATGCTGATGTTCCTGGAGGAAAGTTTACACTACCTCTCGAGGTATTGTTCACTCTCCATGAATAACACAGGTTGTGAAGTTTTTGAGGCAGGCTGTGTAATTCATTTTGCATAATAATGAGCTGTTTTGCATGCAGTGTAACTCATTATAATTTAATACACTCTGTTCATCTAATTTTTGAATTAAGCTATGTTATCGGCAAATATCATACATCATTATCAATTAATGTACCTTCACTGGGGCAATGACATAAGTTATTACCATAACTCAGCTTATTAAATTCAATCCTTAGGTTGTGAGACCTCTAGGGACAGAGAAATATCTCATGTACCTGATTGTAACTCACCAAGCGCTACCAATGAAAAAGATGAGCTACATCCAAAATAAATACATACCAATCTCTACCCACTGATCCTCCAGTAAAGGAAGGCATCCACCTCAGAGAATATGTACTGGGAAACTTCTTGACCTAGAATCGTAAGTCAGAAGTTAAAAAATCACAAGGATCATCTACTCTGGCCATTTCCCCTTCCTGGAACAATGCCACAAACTCCGTTGACCGACTCTTGTACTACATATTCAGGGGCAGATTGTGACCAAAAATCAGCCCAGACATGAGGATCCTATCCCCAGCCCCTGTCTCTCTCTCCCTCCCTCCTCACCTAGGGGGAAATGCATCAGACTTACCAAGCCACAATGTGCTTTCTAGACCAGAGTCGCTGAGAGACTGAGCTGGGCTCGGGGTAGGGCCACCGCTGCCTGCCCCCCCCCCCCAGGACTGTCTCTGCCAGGCCCCCCCAAGACCACCACTGCTGCTCCCCGGACTGCCGCGTAGCCAGACCACAAAAACTGGGGGTGCCGGAGCCCAAAGTGGGGGACACACATTTTGCCCCACCTCCCTGACCCCCATCACAACTCCACATACTTTGGCTGGCGAGGGTCCCCAAGCCTTCCTCCAGTGCTGTTTTCCACCACATTGCCTGCCCTGCAGCTGCTTTTCCCCTCCCCATCAGGAGCAGGAGACAGACCCTGGCGCTGGACCCCCTTGGAGGGACCCACCGGACCTCCAGCTCCTTTCTGGGGTGGTGAGGGGCCTATACGCATGCTCCCCTCTCTTCCCCAATGTTCTGCAAACCCTAACACCGGCTCTGAACTAGCGTAGAGATCGCTGCGGGAGTAGCACCAATGTTTGGCTTGCAGCCCACTGAGCTAATTCCTAATTCCATGTTTAGCACGCATTTTCATGCTACTTGCACTCAAAACTTGTGAGTTCGTTGTCACATGTGCTCGCTGGCTCTGACCGTAGGGCAAAGGCCAACACGGGCGCTAGTCCGGCGCTAATGGTCTCTAGCCACCCGCATTTGCCTTTGATCGTCAGCCCAAGAGGTGGAAGCAAGTCGGCATCACTCCTACCTTCTAACTTGAGGTGCACGGGGAGGGGGGGAAGGAAGTCTATGGACCACCAAGGACATTTGCCCACTTGAACCACCAACGTTATGGGTGGTTCAAGTGGGCAAATGTCCTTGGTGGTCCATAGACTTCCTTCCCGCCCTCTAGGTGCCCCGAGACTCGCCTGCCCCACATAACATAACTTATGTTATGTGGGGCAGGCGAGTCTCGGGGCACCTAGAGTTTAGAACAAGTTTTTTTCATAGGAACAATTTATTATGCAGTGATTTGCATGTGTTTTGCATGCCCACTGCCTTTAATGCTGATGATCTCATGCTAATCTTTCTTCCTGCATTGGGAGTAAGATTACGGTGGGAAAATCAAGAGTAACCACTGTGCTAAAGGGTAGCACAGCTTACTGCACCTGTGTGCACATCTGTAATTGCTGGTCCTGCTGGTAACAATAAGGAGGAAGCTCTCTGGAAAGTTAAAACTCCTCTGGCTCCTTGTAAACAAGCAATTTAGGGCTATTTCCCGTAGGAGAGCTCATCAATGAAACCAACTGAAAACAGCCTGTGAGCTAAATCCAAATGTTAATGTTTTGGCCCAAGTTCATGATTTTAATAAGAACGTTGTGGAAAAATAACTCAGTGCTGCCTTGGTTCACACACCAATTAAACAGATCCTCCCCTCTGGTGAGCTCACCGATTGGATTTGCAGGAGAGAAGCTCCCATTACTCCTTCCCCATTAAAGTTCAAAGCTACAAAATCATGGCTGAGAATCTCATTAGCCAGAAACGATGGATGAGGACCTGCTGACAGCAGACATGAATGTGGATTACTCTTCACCGTTAATTAGAAGATGGTGGACCTAAGGAAGTGGTTCTGAGAAATAAAGAATGTTAGCATGGATTCGAGCATGACACAGAAGAAACAACAATCCCTGTATTTCGCAGCTAGCTGCAGAGATCTTTCTAGAGTCTTTGCTGTATTTCCAACACAAAGAATCACAAACACTAATGATGCTACGTTACCAGGCCTGTTGAAATGACATCAAAATGAAGAGGAAAGGCTAAAGAGGTTAGGGCTCTTCAGCTGGGAGAAGAGATGGCTAGGTGGGGGGGTGGGGGGGGATATGAATGAGGTCTACAGAATCCTGAGCAGTGTAGAACGAGTAAAAGTGAATTGATTTTTCACTCTTTCAAAGAGTACAAAGACCAGGGGACACTCAAGAAAGTTACACGGAAATACTTTAAAAACAAATAGGAGGAAATGTTTTTTCACTCAACAAATAATTAAGCTCTGGAACTCATTGCCGGAGGATGTAGTAGCAGCAGTTAGCGTATCTGGGTTTATAAAAGGTTTGGACAAGTTCCTGGAGGAAAAGTCCGCAGTCTGCTATTGAGCTAGACATGGGGAAGCCACTGCTTGCTCTGGGATAAGTAGCATGTAATGTTGCTACTATTCGGGGTTCTGGAATCTTGGTATTTTGGATTCCGGAATGTTGCTACTAATTGGGTTTCTGCCAGGGATTGGCCACTGTTGGATGTAGGTTACTGGGCTAGATGGACCATTGGTCTGACCCAGTATGGCTGTTCTTAATTCAGCATTTGATCTCCATATGCGGATAATGGGGCTCTTTTACTAAAGGGTATTAAGCCCTTAAATCGTGGCTGCAGGGGGGGGGGGACGGCGGCGGGGCGGCAGACCAAAATGTTTCCCACCACCACCTCGGACTCTGGCCCCTCCCACCTCAAGGTCTGGCTATGTCCCTGAGCTGCAGGCTGATTAGACCCAGATATTCAGGCATCGGCATTAAATATGCCCGTCGTTGGTGGACTCAGACGTTATTTATTTATTTATTTATTATCTCATTTATACCCCACATTTTCCCAACAGCGTCAGGCTCAATGTGGCTTACATCGCACCACAAAGGCAGACGCCAATGCAGTAGATTAAATTAATACAACATAAAACCAACATAAGAAATATTGAAGAGGATGGGGAAGGAACGAAAGGAACAGGGGAACCAGGGGAGAGGAGGGAAGGGTGGATGTGTCCAAAATTGTCATTAGATTGATGTGTATCAAGCAGTGGAGACACATGTTGAGTCCTTGGGGTAGGCTTTTCCAAATAACAAAGTCTTTAGAGATTTTCTGAAATTTAGACGGTTGTGAATGGTTTTTATAGCTCTTGGCAAGGAATTCCATAATTGTGAGCTGATGAAGGAGAAGGATGAAGCATATGTGGATTTATACTTAAGCCCGTTGCAGTTTGGGTTATGCATGTGCCAGTCAATATTTAGTTCCGGCACTCACATACTTAACCAGGCAAAGGTAGAACGCCATATTTGCCCATTCAGTATACGGGCAACATCAATGAACACCAGTGCTGCCTATTTACCTTCCAGCATAAACCCAATTCTGCCACCAAACTGCCCCTGGACTAACTAGCTAGTGCTGTCATGGCTACACTGGATTTTCAGCAACACTGTGCTACTGAAAATCTGGGCTCAACCCATTCAGCGTGGTTTATGCCTGTTTAAAGAATGTTGAATATTAACACCTAAAAGTCCGTGCAGGGGCTGGCCCAGTGGGGTAGTAGCAGCACTTCATGTTGTCATGCAGAGGATATGGGTGACATTCCTGGACCAGGAGTCTGATCCCTGGGCTGACTGCAGATGAGACACTGTGGAAGAGTGTTCACAGTCACTGGGAGAGAGGGAAGCCATTGCACCAATAAACACTTCAGGGCAATTGTGTGCTCTGAAAGAACCTGTGTGTAGCTCCCAGTTAAGGACCATTGGTTTGAGGCCTGGACTATAGTTAGTGGATTGGAATATAAAATAAGAAAGAAACTCCCATAATTGCTAGGACCAGCCCAAGGGTATCCAACAATCTAGGTAAAACGTCACCCATGTACACACCCTCCCCCCAGGATGACTCAAGGTTCTGTACCCTCCCCCCCCCCCCCCCCCAATAAACCAGCAACTTCCTAGTCTTTCGGGTTCAGCATCTCCCCTCCCCTTCCTTTCCCTACTCCCTCCCCAAGTCTGTCATTTCATATCCTCTTCCCTATCCTTTCAAGGTGGCCAGCACTCTATCTGACCTTAGCTATCCCCCCCCCCCCTCAGCATTTCATCTCTTCCTTCCTCCTCCCCATGTCCAGCATGTCATCTTCCCTTCCCAATATTCACTATCTCCCTCCTCTTCCATTCTTCCTGCTTTCACACCCTACCTTCATCCAGCCCAATTCTCAACATCAGAACACCGCCTGAGGTCTTCCTGCAGAAATGTCAACTACTGCCAGGTGACAACCCCCCCCCCCCCCCCCAACCCGGAAGGAAATCTATATCAGAGAAGGCAGAACACAGCGGCAGTTGAGAGAGAGAGCCTATGCTTAAAGGCATGTGGCTCTGAAAACAACATTAAACTATTTGATTTAGTGTTTGACAATGATAGATATTTATTACCAGAATGCAGGGTGGGGGGGGGGAGGGCAGTTGCCTTAAGGATTCTAAACTGGAATTAATAAAGTATAAAGCACCACGGCCTGTATACTTACTAAGCTATAAATGTTTCTGTTTTGCAACTATAATGACTGTAAAGAAAGACCATAATATGCACTGAAACACTAGGTCCAATATTCAGCCTGTAGCAGTCAGTGTTTTTTATAAATACTGACCAGTTGCCAGGGCTGCGGGTTTCCCGCCCAATTGGGCTCCTTTCCGTGACCCGCTGCGGCTTTTTCACGCCGCGTGTGGGTTGCGGAATTTTGGCCGGCTTTTTCTTGCCCCGCCGGCGGTTTTTTCCCACGGCCGTCAGCAATGGGTTGGCTCAGTTTTCCTGCGGCCGCGGCCAGTGGAGAGAGGCTTAATGATGTCATTTATATGCAAATGGACTCATTAATATTTATTAATGATGTCATTCATATGCAAATTGACTTTGTGCGGTTTGGGGCTGGTTTTGGGCGTGAACAATTTTTTCCATCTGGCAACACTTGTCCACGAGTAGAATTAGCCCCCCAGATATTCAAAGCTGGCTCACGCCCAGGCCCCAGTATTGGATATCCAGGGTTAATTTATTATGTGCTAGCTGCTGGACTGTATGCAGGTCCTGGCCGATATTCAGCCAGGACCCGCATAAGTACTTCTTCCACTCCTGACCCCTCCCTCTGATTCTAATCCTCCTGGAACATTCTGCATCCCAAAGCACCCCCCCCCCCCTCTGATTCCCCCTCCCTCCTTCCCACCCCATCTGGAAGCCTATCGTACCTCCTTGCAGGATCCCACTCTCCCTCCCAGCCCCCAAAAGAACACGAAGCTCCCTCCCACCGCAGGAGCCCTCTCTCTCCCTCACCACCCACCCCAACGGAACATCAAGTGCACCCACCCACCCAGATCATGGCAGGCTTGCCTGCCCAATTCCTGGTGGTCTAGTGAGGAAATTGGAAGGAGCGATGCCCAGGCTCTCTTGCTGGGTGTGACTGCCTCCTTAAAATGGCTGCTGCGACCTCTCCTGGCGATTTAAATTTCCTTGAATATCGACCCTCTGTGCATACATATCCTTGATTACCAAGAATTTTATGATGTGGTTTTATTTTGTTTTATTGCTATTGTACAGTCTTGTAAGTTCCTTTTCTCTCGCGGCACCTTATGCCTGGAAAAGACTTCCTGGATCTATAGGTCTAGCTTCATCTCTACCTGTTTTCAAATCTATGCTGAAAACCCACCTTTTCACTATTGCTTTTTAGCTCCTAGGCACTACTGAATTGCCCTCCCCCTTGTCCCTTCCTTCCTTCTCACCTTTACTTCCCTCACCCGTAACTGTCTGGTCTGTCTGTATTATTTAGATTGTAAGCTCTTTTGAGCAGGGACTGTCTCTCTTTATGTCAGGTGTTCAGCGCTGTGTGCGTCTGGTAGCGCTATACAAATGCTAATAATAATAATAATAAAAGCAGCATATACATGTTTAAAATAAATAAATAGATTGGTTAAACCATGTAGATTTCAGATGCTGGCACGCTCATAGCTCCTATCCATCTTGTATATTTTCCTTGTCCTTTGATGAGGGCTTCAGGGGCAGCTTTGGGTATTTTATTTTCCCTAGTAATGCTAACAGCAGGTCTGTCTGGTGCATCTTTTTCTTCTTTTTACCTTGATCTACTGCTTCAAAGCCACCTAAGAAGAAGTCTCATGTATTATGAAGAAGGCTCAGCAGTTGATAAAGCTGAGTTGTTCCTTGTTTTCACTCTCTAGTGGATTCACGACACCTCAGTTCTCTAAACCCTGGGCCTTGTCTCATCAGCTGGTAATGAGATTACTGTTTTCTCCAGCGTTGATTTAGCACCAGCGAGTCAAGTGCTGCTCCAAAAAGATCTTTCCTCGCTTAATATTTTGCTAGCATTATTCATTTATAATAAAACTAGACTACTCGCAAGCACAATAAAAATAATACCCTTGAAAACAGCAAAATACAACATACTGTGTATAAAGCAACCCCCGACATTTCTTCAATTCACCCTTCCTCCTTCAGGCCCTCGGTACCTCCGTTACCTGGCTGAAAAGATTAAACAGTTGGAGGAAGTAGAGTTTGATTCTTCTGGCTACCAGGTCAATCATTTGTAGCCCTTCACTTCACCAATTTTCATGAAAGCATTTCAGTAAAAGCAACCTAAAGACTTTGCTGTGGCCCAGAGACCATGGACACAATAAGTTTTCAGTTGTTAAAAGTTGTGCTGTTTAAATGTTTTCATTTGCACATGTTATAATAGACAATAAATGACCCTGCTGCTCTCGAAACCAAGATTCTGCCAGATGAGGTGTTTCTTAAGTAGACTGAGCGGTAACGAGATCACATGAATCAGACCTACAGGACAGAAACTGGAAATGGAGAAATGGAGACAAGTCCCAGTGATTAAAGAAGGAACAAACTGAGTACAGGGTAAAATGGGAGACCCTGAGGGGCATAATCGAACGGCGCCGGCCATCTATATGGCCGGCGACGCAAAAGGCGGTCCCGAACCGTATTATTGAAAAAGTGGGCCGGCCATCTTTCATTTCAATAATACGGTTGGGGCCGGCCAAATGTCAGAGATAGCCGGGTTTGAGATGGCCAGCATCGGTTTTCACCGATAATGGAATCCGAGGCCGGCCATCTCAAACCCGGCCAAATCCAAGGCATTTGGTCGTGGGAGGAGCCAGCATTTGTAGTGCACTGGTCCCCCTGACATGCCAGGACACCAACCGGACACCCTAGGGGGTACATCTAAAAATTAAAGAAAAAAATAAAAAATAGCTCCCAGGTGCATAGCTCCCTTACCTTGGGTGCTGAGCCCCCCATATCCCCCCAAACCTCACTCCCCACAACTCTACACCACTACCATAGCCCTAAGGGGTGAAGGGGGGCACCTACATGTGGGTACAGTGGGTTTGGAGGGCTCCCATTTACCACCACAAGGGTAACAGGTAGGGGGGAGATGGGCCTGGGTCCACCTGTCTGAAGTGCACTGCACCCACTAAAAACTGCTCCAGGGACCTGCCTACTGCTGTCAGGGAGCTGGGTATGACATTTCAGGCTGGCATGGAGGCTGGCAAAAAAGTTGTTGTTTTTTTTGGCTGGGAGGGGGTTGGTGACCACTTGGGGAGTAAAGGGAGGTGATCCCCGGTTCCCTCCCGTGGTCATCTGGTCAATTGGGGCACTTTTTTGAGACTTGGTCCTAAACAAAATGGACCAAGTGAAGCCGGCGAAATGCTCCTCAGAGCCGGCCTTCTTTTTTCCATTATCAGCTGAAGCCGGCCATGTCTTAACAACGCCCCCGTCCCGCCTCCCATACCCTTCCGAAACGTCCCCTTTAACTTTGGCTAGCTCTGCGACGGAAAGCAGTTGGAGCCGGCCAAAATCGGCTTTCCATTATACCGATTTTGTTGGCTTCAGGAGATGGCCGGCCATCTCCCGATTTGTGTCGGAAGATGGCCGGCGATCTCTTTCGAAAATAAGCTGGCCTATCAGCAGCAATTAAATAGCTACTCCTTATCTGCACAAAGCTAATATTTATTTATTAGGATTTATTTACCTCCTTTTTGAAGGCATTCACTCAAGGTGGTGTACAGTAAGAATAGATCAAACATGAGCAATAGGCAATTACAGCAGTAAAAATATTCAAATAACAATACAAAGTATGGCATAGTATACAACTTACAATATCAACACAATACGTAACAGAACATTTTAATTGACAGTGTAGTGTATAAGCACAAATGGAGCATATAGGAGTCCTTTTACTAAGGTGTGCTGAAAAATGGCTTGCGGTAGTGTAGGTGCGCCAATCCATTTTTCAGCGCACCTGTAAAAAAAGCCTTTTTAAAAAAAAACGAAAATGGACATGCGGCAAAATCAAAATTGCCGCACGTGCATTTTGGATCTGAGACCTTACCACCAGCAATTGACCTAGCGGTAAAAACTCACACGGTAATCGGGTGGTAATGACCTATGTGCGTCAAATGACACTTGGCGTGCGTCCATTACGTGCGGCCGAAAATAAAAAATATTTTTCAGACGCATGTATCAGACGTGCGCCAAAAATGAAATTACCACAAGAGCCACATGGTAGTCAGACGGTAACTCCAATTTGGCACGCATAGACGCTTACGCGACTTAGTTAAAGGACCCCATAGATAGGTAAGAGAGTACGGTGACTAATTTAAAGAAATGTGCAGATAGGTTTGGAGACAGCATGAATGTGTGCTGCAAGACATCTAAAAAAAAACACCAAAACACAGAAATGCATAAGACAGAATCACAAAGACTCTAACCCCATCCTACAGTCTGTTCTGAAGTACAACTGAGATATACACAAAATTTACCGATAAAGCGGCAATGTAAAAAAGTACCTAATATCTTGCATAATGGGTGGACTCAGAGATGCCAAGACAGTTCCAGGCTGAAGACTTTTGGCCAGCCCTGGTTTTGAACTTTACATCCCAAAGCAGTGTGGGATTTGTAGTGCCTGATCCTGCCCATTGAAATCAGTGCTGCAAGTCCTGTAATGCACTAGGATGGTGTGGTCAGAAATCCAGGACTGTCTTGCAATCGCCAGCCTGGAACTAGGTAACTTGGCACCTCTGTGCACTTAGATGAGGAAGGAGTGGAGGAGTGGCCTAATGGCTAGAGCGCTGGTCTTGCAATCCAGAGATGGCCGGTTCAAATCCCACTGCTGCTCCCTGTGATCTTGGGCAAGTCACTTAACCCTCCATTGCCTCAGGTACAAACTTAGATTGTGAGCCCTCCTGGGACAGAGAAATATCCAGAGTACCTGAATGTAACACCTTGAGCTACTACTGAAAAAGGTGTGAGCAAAATCTAAAAAAAATAAAGATTCTAGAATTCTAAAGAATAACAAGATTCCATGCAGAATTTCAAAGTGTAGCAACATTCCATGTAGAACCCCAAAGAATAGCAAGCTTCTGGAGGGGAGGGGAGGGGAGGGGAGGGGAGGAGTGGCCTAATGGTTAGAGCACCAGTCTTGACATCCACAGGCGGCTGGATCAAATCCCACTGCTGCTCCTTGTGATCTTGGGCAAGTCACTTAACCCTCCACTGCCTCAGGTACAAACTTAGATTGTGAGCCCTCCTGGGACAAGATAAATATCCAGTATACCTGAAAGTAACTCACCTTGAGCTACTACTGAAAAAGGTGTGAGCAAAATCTAAATAAATTAAATAAGAAAGGAATAGCAGCTGTCATAATTAACATTATGCTAATAGAGCAGAGAAGCTGGTGCTTATAGTTGATGGATAATACTGTTGAAAGATATGACACTTCTCAAATGTGCTGAACCTAACAAAGATGCATAACAAAAGAAAATAGATGGACTATGGCAGAAACAGCCAAACTATAGGAGTAGAGACACAGAAAAGAGACGTGACCAAGCAATCAAATAGAAGAAATGTTTGTGAAGGACTAATGAGACGATATATATGTGTCAAGCCTACAGCACTGCAGGAAAAGATATCGAAGACACCGCCAGGTTGAGGATCTGGAGCTGGGAGATTTGAGAGGGCAGGAAAAGAGGGTGAAGGAATGAAAGCAGGTGTTGAAGACAGAGGAGAATTTAAGCGTGACTATGAATTAGTGATGCGAAAATAATATATTTTATCCTGGACAAAGGACACGCCCATCTGCTTTGCCCTTGCTGTATCTGTGAATTTAATTATGCAGTGAAAACTATGCATATACTCCAAAGGTAGTGGCATACCTATATGGGGCCACGGGGACCTAGGTCCCCCAAATTTCCTCCAGGCCCCTGGTTTTGCTGGCGGGGGTCCCCAACACCCGCCAGCAGAAGCCTTGTCCAGTACCGGTGTCGCCGAGTTGCCTGCCCTGCTTTCTCTTCCTCCTCACGTCCTGCATGCTCTTTTTAGTGAAACTGAGCATGCTCCGTTTCACTTAAAGGAGCGTGCAGGACATGAGGAGGAGGAGAAAGGGAAATGGGACTTGATATACCACCTTTCTGAGGTTTTTGCAACTACATTCAAAGCGGTTTACACATATTCAGGTACTTATTTTGTACCAGGGGCAATAGAGGGTTAAGTGACTTGCCCAGAGTCACAAGGAGCTTCAGTTCCCCAGGATCAAAGTCCACTGCACTAACCACTAGGCTACTCCTCGAGAGCAGGGCAGGCAACGCAGTGGCGCCAGAGACCGGTGCTGGAGAAGGCTTCAGCTAGCAAGGGTTGGGGACCTCTGCCAGCCAAGGTACTCTGCTACAGCAGTCGGGGGGAGCAGCAAGGCAGCGGGGGGGGGCAGCGGTAGGGCAGCAGAATAAAATGTGCCCCCCCACCTCGGGTTCTGGCCCTCCTCCCACCGTGAGGTCTGGCTACACCCCTGTCCCAAGGAGTATCCCTAACCACTCCCTCGCCAAAGGCCATTACATGATGTGATACCTGAAAGCGAGCCTTCTCCGGAGTAGCCCCCCACACTCTGGAACGCACTCCCTGAAAGGCTCACTTCTTGTATATTAATGCCCCTGAGATATTTAAACGTTTTATGTCCAAGACCACTTACCAATTTCATAGCCACCATCTGGACCGACTCCATCCTGTTTATATCCGTCCGTAGGTGCGGTCTCCAGAATTGCACACAGTACTCTAAATGGAGCCTTACCAGAGACTTAAACAAGGGCACTTTCACCTCCTTCTTCCTGCTGGTCATCCCTCTCCTTATGCACCCAAGCATCCTTCTGGCTCTGACCGTCACTTTTTCTACCTGTTTGGAAACTTTAAGGTCATCAGACACAAGAACCCCCAAGTCTGGCTCTTCCTTTATACACAGAAGCACTTCACCCCCTATATTGTACCGTTCCCGCGAATTCTTGTGACCCAAGTACATGACCCTGCATTTTTTTAGCATTAAATCTTAGTTGCCAAATATTGGATCATTCCTCAAACTTTGCTAGGTCTTTCCTCATTTCATCCACACCTTCTGGGGTGTCCACCCTGTTGCAGAGTTTGGTATCATCCGCAAAGAGACAAACCTTACCAGACAGCCCTTCCACAATATCACTCACAATGATATTAAGAGCTGGCCTTAGGACCGATCCCTGCAGTACTCCATTGATAGCATCCTTATCTTCAGAGCAAGCTCCATTTACCACTACCCTGTGTCTCCTTCCGTTCAACCAATTTTTAACCCAGTCAGTTAGTCTAGGTCCCATACCAAGGGTACTCAGTTTATTTATGAGTTGTCTGTGCGGAACCGTGTCGAAAGCTTTGCTGAGAAATCTAAGTACACCGCATCTAGCGTCCCTCCCATGTCCAACTGTTTGGTCACCCAGTCAAAGAAATCAAGAAGTAGAAGGTGAAGGGCAATGTTAGGTGAAGTATGATAGGGGAGGGAAGAGAATGGAAGCAGAAGTATCCAACTGGGGATTGGGGAATGGTTGCAAGAGCTTGTACCAAGGCACAGTGCCCCTTGGGTACATACATGTGAAGAGCCTGCGCTAAGTGGATCAGCAGAGTGGGTGCTGGGCAGCCAGGGAGTTTTCTCACCACACACTGGCACCCTGCTGGGAGGGAGGGGATAGCAAAGTGAGGAATCAGAGCCCCAAGGGAGGTCCTGAACGCATCCCAATCTCTGTACCTTCCTCACATGATGTCATAGCTTTGGACGGGTGTACCCGAGCCTGAATTGAGATGAAGTTTGCAGCTGAGACAGTTGCGCCTCAAGTTGAACCCCCTTTCTGGGCAGCAGGGAGCTCTGGAGTTCCGCTATGTGAACTGTCAGTCTTCCTAATGGCAGTGGACTGGAAAATTGAATGTGGAAGCTGAGAAGCTTTGGTTAGCTCTGTTGCCCTAATTCTTTAAATAGGTTGTTTTTTGAACAAAGTTGTGGCCAAGTTGTTGCCAATTGATTAATTGCAAGAGTCCTGTGTTTTATTCATACAAGTTATATGAGGGCTGTTGGGCAGGATCCAGGAGTCACAGTTGGCAATGTTAAAGAGCTCTGGTGTATCCAGTCTTCCCTGACTAAGATGAAGAAAAGACACCTTCATTCATATGAAGGAGCCAAAGCAAGAGTGACTGTACGGAACAAACAGCAGCAGAGACTTGCTGGGCAAATGCTGACAGAGTCTCCTGCCCTCCCCTCTCCCTCTTTAGGGCTCCATAGAAGTCTCCAATCTCATTTTCCAATGTAACGGGATCCCCAAGCACCTCCCAAACAGAGAACATCAACGAATCTAATTTATTAAACACTGTCTATTTCTCTCTTAGGGAAAGACAGCTTTATAGGAAAGGAATAACACATCCTGTTGGTCAAACCCATCAAGATTTCACCTCAGGGTATACAGAACACCAGACAGAGAGCTAAATCCCAAAGCTATTTGCTGTTAACTGTAATGTCCTATCTTTGTGTGGAAGCTTGATTATTAAAGCAGTACCACAGA
This sequence comes from Microcaecilia unicolor, assembly GCF_901765095.1. Lineage (NCBI taxonomy): Eukaryota > Metazoa > Chordata > Amphibia > Gymnophiona > Siphonopidae > Microcaecilia > Microcaecilia unicolor. The sequence continues at coordinate 192,028,810 of NC_044041.1, forward strand.
GCTGGCTCCGTTACACAGAGGAAAATGGAAGGGGATATTGGTGGAGATGATGGGAAGAGGGAAGGAAAGGAAGAAAAGGTAGTTACTCAACACAGGGGAAGGTAAGAACGGGAAAGCTATAGGTAGAAACAGTAAAAAGAGGGAGCTTGACGATGGATGGTAAGAGTGGTATGAATTTTGAGTGGCAGTAAATTAAATAGATGAAAGGTCTATGTCAGAGATAATCAGAGAAAATATTTCTTCACTCAACGTGTAATTAAACACTGTAATTCATTGCCAGAGAATGTGGTAAAAGCAGTTAGCTTAGCGAGGTTTAAAAAAGGTTTGGATATCTTCTTAAAAGAAAAGCCCATAAAGCCATTATTAAGATGGACTTGGGAAAATCAACTGCTTATTTCTAGCATAGGCAGCATAAAATGTACTGTTTTGGGATCTTGCCAGGTACTTGTGACCTTGATTGGCCACTGTTGGAAACAGGATACTGGGCTTGATGGACCTTTGGTCTGTCCCAGAATGGCAACTCTTATGTATTTATGTACTTGGGATTCTGAATGGAATCTTGCTACTCTTTGGGGTTCTACATGGAATGTTGCTACACTTTGAAATTCTGCATGGAATCTTGTTATTCTTTAGAATTCTAGAATATTGCTACTCTTTGGGGTTCTACATGGAATGTTGCTATTCTTTGTTTTTCTGCCAGGTACTTGTGACCTTCATTGGCCACTGTTGGAAACAGGATACTGGGCCTGATGGACCTTCGATCTGTCCCAGTATGGCAATGCTTATGTTCTTATGTTCGCTAGCCAAAAGTTGTCATGAATTCTGCTTGCAGTCCCAGCAAAACCATTAAGAACCTGATATTTAACCCCCACCCCCCCCCTCACACACACACACACATTCAGTGCTACTTAACAGGCTAGGAACAGCTCCTGGCCAGATAAATAGTACTTAACCAGCTATCCACAAATATTCAGCGGGAGGGGGGTGGGGATAGCCGGTTATCTCCTGTTAATATTCATGGACAGTGCATAGTGGCTATCCAGCTATTTCACGTGCTATTCAAGACATCACGGGCTAAGGAGCCCTTTTTCAAAGGTGTGGGAGGGCCTACGAGCGTGTACAGCATAAGTGGCAGCTCTAGGCGTCAGCTTATACAATTGTCCCATAAGTCCAACTGACCATGTCTCGTTTACCAATGCCTTTCCCCACCTTCAATCCATTGCCTTCCTTTTCTTCTGTAAATGCAAACAAAACATCTTATTGAGAATTTCTGCCATTTCCATTCCTCCTCTTCATAAGTCCCATGTTCTCCCTTTATCTTACCTATCCTCTCACTGCATTTTCGTTTCTCTTTTATTTTTTTGTTACATTTGTACCCCGCGCTTTCCCACTCATGGCAGGCTCAATGCGGCTTACATATTGTATACAGGTACTTATTTGTACCTGGGGCAATGGAGGGTTAAGTGACTTGCCCAGAGTCACAAGGAGTTGCCTGTGCCTGAAGTGGGAATCAGTTCCTCAGTTTCCCAGGACCAAAGTCCACCACCCTAACCACTAGGCCACTCCTCCACTGTTGTTACTATTTGAGATTCTACATGGAATGTTGCTATTCCACTAGCAACATTCCATGTAGAAGTCGGCCCTTGCAGATCACCAATGTGGTCGCGCAGGCTTCTGCTTCTTTGAGTCTGACGTCCTGCACGTATGTGCAGGACGTCAGACTCACAGAAACAGAAGCCTGCGCAGCCTTCTACATGGAATGTTGCTTGCTAGTGGAATAGCAACATTCCATGTAGAATCTCCAATAGTAGCAACATTCAATTTAGAATCTCCAATAGTATCTATTTTATTTTTGTTACATTTGTACCCTGCACTTTCCCACTCATGGCAGGCTCAATGCGGCTTACATGGGGCAATGGAGGGTTAAGTGACTTGCCCAGAGTCACAAGGAGCTGCCTGTGCCTGAAGTGGGAATCGAACTCAGCTCCTCAGTTCCCCAGGACCAAAGTCCACCACCCTAACCACTAGGCTCCTTTTCCGTTTAGGCTTATTTTTTCCTTTTTATAAGCTGGAGCTTTCGTTTTCCTGCTTTGTCATTTGTCATTACGCTATCATGGCCCCAGCCAGTTGAAGTGGCAGGATGTGAAATCAATGCCCCCCGCCCTACCCCCAGTGTTCAACTACATTCAATCTTGGTCAAAACATCAAGAAAGGACCAACCTCAGCTCAGAGATGAAAACCCCCTGTATTTGATTCTTAGCTACAAGGTCATGGGACCTTCTGCCCTCTTCACCCAGGCCCTTACCTCTTTTGATTTTTCCTGATATTTCTGCAGGGCGCAGGATGCTATTTATATGGAAGTGCTCTGCTTTTCTCCCAGGGCAATCCTTCAGCACATTTGATGGAGCAAGGTGTGACTAAATTGAAAGCATGCATAATTTATAGCCTATATACATTCAAATGTTTCAGGCAGAGAGACTCGGGGAGGCAGACAATTACCTGAGGGAAAATGGATATAATTACCGTATAGTTGCTTATTGCAAAATCTTGGCACAAAAAGGGCTTATCTTGCTTATTTTCAGCTCTCTCTCTCTCTCTCTCTCTCTCTCTCTCCCCCCCCCCCCCCCCCCCCCCCCCCGCTGACTCATCAGTATTAGATAATAGACCTATATCATACCCCTGCTATTCTGTGAGATAAGAGCAACAGGTTATGTGTTTAGACTGCAAATGGAGAGAGAAGCAGAGGGTGGCAGCAGGTCTTTCAAACTGGCATGCATGGTATTGAGAGTAAAATAATAGCACATTTACAAAACGCACTGGTCAAACCCCAGTAGCAAAGAAAGCCTGCCCCTCCCCCTACCCCACCAGAGGGGAGCACTCAGCGAGAGGGGTGAAGTGGGAAGAAAAACTCACAAGAGCCAAGCAGCGTTCTCTCTGAGCTACATGGGAATCCTCCGCTTGCATTTCTGCTGGTGCTTCAATATCACATTTTCAATCTAGAATATCAGGTACTCCAAGGGTCCCTTGCAATTAAAAATGTGATATTGAAGTACCAACCCCCACTGGTAGGAACATGGGCGGGGGGGACTGTCATGCAGCTGAGAGGGAATGTAGGAACCAAAAACTCACTCTGTCTGCTTTTCTCATCTGTGCTTGAAATATGGAAAATTTTAACAATATACTGTAAGGCAGTAGTTCAGACAGTCAGGTTTTCAGGATATCCACAATGAGTATTCGTGAGAGAGACCTGCATGCCAGTGGCATTCCTAGGGGGGCTGACACCTGGGGCGGATCACCGATGCGCCCCCCCCCCGGATGCAGCGCAACACCCCCCCCCCCCCACGAAAGAACCCCCCCCCCCGGGTGCACACCGCTAGGTTGTTCCGGGGCAGAGGAAGCATGGAACAAACGAAGGACAGGCACGTGCGGCACCCCCCCAGCGGCGTGCACCCGGGGCTGACCTCTCCCCCCCCTTGGTACGCCACTGCTGCATGCAGTGGAGGAGATGCTTATAAATCTCTCTCATGAATATTCATTGTGGATATCCTGAAAACCTGACTAGTTAGGGGCAGGGGCGTAACCAGACTTCGGTGGGAGGGGGGTCCAGAGCCCGAGGTGAGGGGGCACATTTTAGCCCCCCCCCCCCCGTGCCCCTCCCCGTCCCTTTTGACCCCCCTCCCACCACCACCAACCCTCCCCCGCCACCGCCAGGTACCTTTGCTGGCATGGGTCCCCAACCCCCGCCAGCCGGTCCCCTTCAGCCCCAGTCTCTGAGTCCAGCGCGTTCGCTGATCTGGATTCTGTTTCTGTGAGTCCTGATATCCTGCACATTCCTACGTGCAGGACGTCAGGACTCACAGAAATAGAATCCAGATCAGCAACGCGCCGGAGACTGGCGCTAAAGAGGACTTCGGCTGGTGGGGGTTGGGGACCCCCGCCAGCAAAGGTAGCTGACGGCGGGGGAGGGTTGGCAGCGGCGGGAGGGGGGGTCGAATGTGGCAGGGAAGGGTCAGTGGCGGGGAGTGAAAGCAGGGGGCCAGGGTTCAATCTGCAGGGGCCCATGCCCCCGTGGCCCCACCTAGCTACGCCCATGGTTAGGGGTTCCCCCAGGACAGATTTGGGAACCATTGCTACCCTTCAACCTTACACTATCACATACATTTCCTGAGGTGAGAAATATATAACTTCTGCTTTTAAGTGGTGACGTTCAGCTGCTAAACGTATTTATATCGGTATATCTATCTATATGTACAGTATCCTCCGGATAGTATAAAGGGCTCGAAACCCAGATTGGCGCTGAAAATAATTAGCTAATGGGCTCCAAAGATTTTATTAGTGGAGTTGACAAGCACTTAGGAACATAAGCATTGCCATACTAGGACAGACCGAATGTCCATCAAGCCAGGTGGTAAACATTTCTGGTTAAGCGTACTCTATAAGTGGCACCTAGATTTAGGCGTGGTATATAGAACACGCTTAGTTGATATCCCAGCACTTCAGACTATGCACAAAAATGTGGCGGAAATCCCAGAGCGTTGTTAAGGAATACGCTTACATTTTAGCACGGAACACTAGGTGCACTATATAGAATCTGTCAGTATGTGCTAAGCATTAATATTCAGCGAACACAACCGGGCTATCTTGCGCTCAATATTAGCGTTTTGCCTGCTAAGTGCTATTTAACCAGCTAGGAGCCATCCTCCTACGGTTTGCAACGCAAACCATACGAGGAGAGACTTGTTGACCTGAACATGTATACCTTAGAGGAAAAGAGAAACAGGGGTGGCATGATACAGACGTTCAAATATTTGAAAGGTATTAATCCGCAAATGAACCTTTTCCGGAGACGGGAAGGCGGTAGAACTAGAGGACATGAATTGAGGTTGAAGGAGGGCAGACTCAGAACTAATGTCAGGAAGTATTTTTTCATGGAGAGGGTTGTGGATATGTGGAATGCCCTCCCGCGGGAGGTGGTGGAGATGAAAACGGTAATGAAATTCAAACATGTGTGAGATAAGCACAAAGGAATCCTGTTTAGAAGGAATGAATCCACGGAATCTTAGTGGAGATTGGGTGGCAATGCCGGTAATTGGGAAAGAAAACAGGAGCTGGGCAGACTTTACGGTCTATGCCCTGATCGTGACTGAATAGATTGGGATGGGCGGGAGTGTAAATTTTAAGGGTCTTCGACGTTAGCTTCAGAACTTAGTACAAGAACAGTACTGGGCAGACTTCTACAATCTGTGCCCTGAGAATGGCAAGGACAAATCAAACTCTGGTATACATATAAAGTATCACACACCATGTAAATGAGTTTATCTTGTTGGGCAGACTGGATAGACCATACTACTAAATATCAGCCGAAGGGCCTTTAAGTTAAAACAATGTGGCCAATGTTAAGCGGTGAGGTCTAATGAAAGTCTCTCTAGCATGAGCCTAGCCAGACCTGTTATTTTGGATGCGCCCTCGGTTAAGTTGGGTGGGCCTTCCCAAACGAACCCCCTCCCCCTTTATCCTACATCTTGCTTCCTCTTCTCCGCCCCCAGATCTGGCACTTACCACCACAGTCCCCCACCCCACCCCCGTGTACTTCAGCTACATCATGAGTGGCAGCAACACGCATCCACTACCTGCGCCAGCTCCGCAGACTTCCCTCTTCCACGTTCTACCCTCACCGAGGTTGCTTCCTGTTTCTCTCTGTCTGGACGCAGCAGAGGGAAGCCTGCAAGGTATGCACAGGCAGTGGATTTGGGTCACTGCCCCCCCACTTGTGAAGTTGATGAGGCATACTGGGAAGGGGAAGGTTTACAAAGGGGGGAGGGGTTGCCAGGCCGTGGGAGAGATGAGGGACTGAGGGGAGCCAGGCAGCCACTGCTGAATTGTCTTAGGTGGGCCTGAGCCAAGAAAGGGTGGGCCTGGGCCCACCCAGGCCCATCTGTAGCCATGCCACTACTCTCTAGGAAAGCAGCTCCTTGACAAGAGATGGAGGCTATTTGTGGGATCACGAGGTTTAAGTTAAGAGCAGCCTCAAAAAGTGTGCGTTCAGAATAAATTTGAAAGTGGCTCATGTCTTTCGGGGAGGTTACTGCAGATATTTAGAACAGCAAACTTAAGGCCTGGAGTCATGATTTTGCAGTGGAGGAGAAGGTCATGAATAATAGCTGCTTACCTGTTTAGTGTTTAGTGAAGTTAGGAATGAGGAGTGTATAGGGAAATGAGAGAGAAGAATTAATGAGGCGCTGCAGAGTGAATGCATTTGTAGTCAAGGATACACAGTTTAAATTGTATGCAAAATCAGACGAGGAGCCAACGTAGAGATGCAAGACGAGGAGTTATATAATTGTATCAGCATTAGAAGAAGGTAAGTTGTGTCGTTGAGTTTCAAACAGGTTGCAATAGAGAGAGATGAGGTTGCAGTAGCCTGGGTGGGAGGTGATGAGGAAGTGAATTCACTCAGGGAAGTAGTGGATTTTGGAGAAGCTGTAGGGAATGGATGGGCACTTTTTGATCCTGTTGCGGATTAGCACAGAGAGGGAAAGGGAGGGGCTGAAGAAGACCCTGAGGTTATGGCTACAGGGGACTAGGAAGATAGTCACGTTATCCACAGTGAAAGAGAAAGAAGGGAGTGAGTTTCAAGGGAAATTTTGAAGTTCCATTTGTCGGGTTTTAGGTGACGATGGAACATCTAGGTAGCAGTGTTGGGTAAGAAGGTAGAGATCTGTGATTGGATTCTGAGTGAAAGTTCTAGATCTAGGAGTCATCCATTCAAAATGGCTAAAGATGTAGACATATGGGTTTTGCAAACGAGCCTATTCGAATGAACCAACTTAATCTAAGTACCCATACTACATCAGTAATCCAAACCACTAACACTATCCACACCTTATCTTGCCCCCATATTCCTTCATCTTCTCATTCTCTTTACAACTTGTTATTCCTGTAATTTGATGTATCCATACATTGTGTTATCTCTGTTACACATTGTTCCCATTTATTGTAAGCCGCACTGAACCTGCTATTGAGTGGGAAAGAGCGGGGTATAAATGCTACAAATAAATAAATAAATAAACATCTGCTCAGAGATGGTACCTGAAACCAAGGTACCAAGGAAGATGGTGCAGAGGGAGAAGAGAAGAAGGCCTAGAACAGAGTCCTACAATATACCAGCTAATAATGGGACACACGTGGTAAAGGATCCTCCAGAAGATAACTGAAAAAGTGGCCATCGCTCCTGCCCCTAGTAACCCCCTAGACCACCAAGTCCCGAGAGGACTACAGGTAGGAGGAGTCTTGGTTGGGAAATTCCTGTTGTCAGGGGTGGGAGGGAGGGGGTTTCAGATCAGGGAGAGGGAGGGGGCACCAGAAGCCCAGTGCCGCTACCAGGTAGCTAACTAGGCACCAGCCAATATTCAGACCAATGCCCAGTTAGGACAGCCTTTTTGCTGTCCTAACTTTAAGCACATACTTAACCGGTTAGTGGTGTGAATATCACCACTAACCAGTTAAGTACGGCTCCATCCAGGCTCTGCCTACAGACTGCCCCAGCAGTAACTGGATATGCAGGGGCAGTAAGAGCTGATATTCAGTTAAGAACTGCTGGATATACAGTGGTGGAAATAAGTATTTGATCCCTTGCTGATTTTGTAAGTTTGCCCACTGACAAAGACATGAGCAGCCCATAATTGAAGGGTAGGTTATTGGTAACAGTGAGAGATAGCACATCACAAATTAAATCTGGAAAATCACATTGTGGAAAGTATATGAATTTATTTGCATTCTGCAGAGGGAAATAAGTATTTAATCCCTCTGGCAAACAAGACCTAATACTTGGTGGCAAAACCCTTGTTGGCAAGCACAGCGGTCAGACGTCTTCTGTAGTTGATGATGAGGTTTGCACACATGTCAGGAGGAATTTTGGTCCACTCCTCTTTGCAGATCATCTCTAAATCATTAAGAGTTCTGGGCTGTCGCTTGGCAACTCGCAGCTTCAGCTCCCTCCATAAGTTTTCAATGGGATTAAGGTCTGGTGACTGGCTAGGCCACTCCATGACCCTAATGTGCTTCTTCCTGAGCCACTCCTTTGTTGCCTTGGCTGTATGTTTTGGGTCATTGTCGTGCTGGAAGACCCAGCCACGACCCATTTTTAAGGCCCTGGCGGAGGGAAGGAGGTTGTCACTCAGAATTGTACGGTACATGGCCCCATCCATTCTCCCATTGATGCGGTGAAGTAGTCCTGTGCCCTTAGCAGAGAAACACCCCCAAAACATAACATTTCCACCTCCATGCTTGACAGTGGGGACGGTGTTCTTTGGGTCATAGGCAGCATTTCTCTTCCTCCAAACACGGCGAGTTGAGTTCATGCCAAAGAGCTCAATTTTTGTCTCATCTGACCACAGCACCTTCTCCCAATCACTCTCGGCATCATCCAGGTGTTCACTGGCAAACTTCAGACGGGCCGTCACATGTGCCTTCCGGAGCAGGGGGACCTTGCGGGCACTGCAGGATTGCAATCCGTTATGTCGTAATGTGTTACCAATGGTTTTCGTGGTGACAGTGGTCCCAGCTGCCTTGAGATCATTGACAGGTTTCCCCCCTTGTAGTTGTAGGCTGATTTCTAACCTTCCTCATGATCAAGGATACCCCACGAGGTGAGATTTTGCGTGGAGCCCCAGATCTTTGTCGATTGACAGTCATTTTGTACTTCTTCCATTTTCTTACTATGGCACCAACAGTTGTCTCCTTCTCGCCCAGCGTCTTACTGATGGTTTTGTAGCCCATTCCAGCCTTGTGCAGGTGTATGATCTTGTCCCTGACATCCTTAGACAGCTCCTTGCTCTTGGCCATTTTGTAGAGGTTAGAGTCTGACTGATTCACTGAGTCTGTGGACAGGTGTCTTTCATACAGGTGACCATTGCCGACAGCTGTCTGTCATGCAGGTAACGAGTTGATTTGGAGCATCTACCTGGTCTGTAGGGGCCAGATCTCTTACTGGTTGGTGGGGGATCAAATACTTATTTCCCTCTGCAGAATGCAAATAAATTCATATACTTTCCACAATGTGATTTTCCGGATTTAATTTGTGATGTGCTATCTCTCACTGTTACCAATAACCTACCCTTCAATTATGGGCTGCTCATGTCTTTGTCAGTGGGCAAACTTACAAAATCAGCAAGGGATCAAATACTTATTTCCACCACTGTATCAGTGGATCGGCAGGCACGGGTGATTTCACTGGACAGGTGGCTCTTCTGCATGCTTAAATCACTTTGAATCTCGGGTCAACTCTTTTTATCTATAGATTCATATACATACTGCTTTCCTGATATCGCAGCTGGCTGGATCCAGCTCATCGCTTTCAGTCTTTCCTTTGCCAGTCAGCTTATAACTGATCCTAAGATAAATTACATCTCAGTGAGGTCACACCGTTGCTCTCGCAGCATCTGTCAATGCAAAACTCAAGGCCCACATCAAGGACACTCATCTAGGCAGCTAAGTGCGATAACCATAATCGAATAACAGTAAAATAAAAATAGCTTGCAGTCTTCAAGACTTTAATGAAGCACGAAAATGAAATATGTAGCCATGCAATAAATAAACTTTCAAATTATTGCACAGGCAGAGAGTAGATGAGGGTTAATAGCATAGTTCAGGCCCTGAAAGAAGAAATATTTCCTGAAATCACATTTCCAAAGTCTAAGGTAGCAATTTTATAAGTGGCATCTCCTGTGATGTGCCCCAATGCTATGTGGTGAAAGCGTATTCTCTATCGGCATCTGGGCAACCGGGGCAGGGGCATAGCCAGACTTCGGCGGGAGGGGGGGTCCAGTGCCCGAGGTGAGGGGGCACATTTTAGCCACCCCAGCACTGCCGCCCCTCCCCCGTCCTATTCAACCCCCCCTCCCCCCGCCGCCAACCCTCCCCACCACTGCCAGGTACCTTTGCTGGCGGGGGTCCCCAAACCCTGCCAGCCAAAGTCCCCTTCAGTGCCGGTCTCCGAGAACGGCGCATTCGCTGATCTGGATTCTGTTTCCGTGAGTCCTGACCCCGGCCTACAAAGGTACCTGCCAGCGGCGGCGGGGGAGGATTGGCGGCGGCGGGAGGGGGAGTCGAATGTGGTGAGGGGAGTGAAAGCTGGGGGGCCAGGGCTAAATCTGCGGGGGCCCATGCCCCCGTGGCCCCACCTAGCTACACCCCTGAACCAGTGTCCGACATTCAAAATAATTTCAATGACCAGGAGAGGCTCCTGTCTATTTAAATCACCTCTCTGGAGCTAATCAGGCATTTTCAGCATCCGTTAAATCTATAGTGCCACTGAAAATACAGCACCTAACTGGTTAAAGTTAATCAAATAAATAGGACCGTAGGCAGTCCTGTCTGTTTGGGGTTCTTTATAGCCAGTTCAGTACCAAATATCGCACTTAACCGGCTATATTTTGGCTGGCTCTGTAAACCTGGAAATTCAAAGCCGGAGCCCAGACATGGCAGAGGCTTAGCCAGACTCAGTATTTTGGATGGGCCCAAAGGTACCTGACCCTTCCACGCGCACATGTCCCCTCCCCCCCCCCAACCACACACCACAAATATCTTCCCGAAGATAATTTTTAAGAACATAAGAGGGGGTTTTTTCACCTACCCCACATCTTCTCCCTCTCCTCTGCGGCGTCCCGGTATCTGCGCTCCTGTCTCTGAACTCCTTCCCTCCCCGATGTCAGTACAGGCGTCCTCGGCGCCTGCAGCGCTTCATTCTCGCTACTTACACTGGTCCCAAAGGTTTCCATCTGCCATTTCCCGCCCTCTCTGACATCATTGATGTCATTGCCTGTTTCCTGTCTGGCAGAATGCGGCCCCTGTGGGGTCGGTGCAAGCAGCAAGAATGTATTGCTGCAGGTGCCGAGGACACCTGTACCAACACCGGGAAGGGAAGGGGGTTCAGAGACCGGATTGCAGATGCCGGGACGCCACGGAGGAGACGGGGGAAGACAGCAGTGTGGTACTGCGGCTGGTTGGGCCTGAGCCAAAATTGTTTGGGCCTGTGCCCACCGAGGCCCACCCGTAGCTACGCCACTGCTTTATAGAATGCTAGCAGAACCCAGTATTGGTACACCTAACATCTAAGCGCCTGCAGCAGGGGCGTAGCCAGACTTTGGTGGGAGGGGGGGGTCCAGAGCCTGAGGTGAGGGGGCACATTTTAGCCCCCCCCCGGCGCCGTCGACCCCCCCCCCCCCCCCGCTGCCATTGCCAGCACCACCAACAACAACTTTGACCCCCCCCGCCACCGACCCTCTCGACCCCCGCCCGCCATCGCTGTTGCCGTCACCTACCTTTGCTGGCGGAGGACCCCAACCCCCGCCAGCCGAAATCTTCTTCCTTCGTGCAGGACGTCAGACTCAGAAACAAAACGAGGAAGAAGACTTCAGCAGGCGGGGGTTGGGGTTCCCCGCCAGCAAAGGTAGCAGACGGCGACGGCGGGTTGACGGTGGGAGGGGGGTTGAGAGGGTCGTTGGCAGGGGGATCCAGGGCCAAATCTATAGGGGCCCAGGCCCCCATTGCCCCATAGTAGCTATGCCACTAGCCTGCAGTTACCCTGGTCTTACAGATGGCATAAGTTTGGGGTGCCTAAATGTAGCAGGACAGGGGTAGCCTACAGCATCCTGTAAGTTGCATGCATAAGAGGGAGACATGTCCGTTTCCCACCAATGCTCCACTCACGTACACCCACCTTGTATTTACATGCTATAGAACTTACAGCTGGCCTTATATAATAGCGCCTTGGGCACTAATATGTGTTACGTTCTTTTTGTCACATATATGCACACAAAACAGAGTCTAAACCTCAGGTGGCTATTTCTAGAACTGCCCCTTGTCCCCCTCCTTCTGTAACGTGAGCACCTAAATATGCGCTCTGATTACAGAACAATAGCAGTTACACATGTGAAACATTCGCTCAGAAGTGCTAGGTGGCCACTAAGCGGTATTCTATCATCTTAGCGTGTAACTGGCAGAGCTTGTGTAACCCAGGTTAGAAAGGGGGCCTCAAGAGACAGGACAAGTCACTTACTCACTCTGGTCCCGTCAGCTCATCCGCTCAGGAACTGCACGACACTCAGAGGATTAACAGTAACTAGAACGTGGTGAAGGCGGTTAGCTTGGCAGAGTTTAAAAAGGGGTTAGACGGTTTCCTAAAGGACAAGTCCATAAACCACTACTAAATGGACTTGGGGAAAAATCCACAATTCCGGGAATAACATGTATAGAATGTTTGTACGTTTGGGAAGCTCGCCAGGTGCCCTTGGCCTGGATTGGCCGCTGTCGTGGACAGGATGCTGGGCTCGATGGACCCTTGGTTTTTTCCCAGTGTGGCATTACTTATGTACTTATATCCTCTACTTGGCTCACTTTTATTACATAGAGCAGTGATTTAACCTATTGTGATGTCATAGTGGCTCATTCCACCAATAAGAGCCAACCTCATTAGTGATGTCACAATGGCTTGATTGTATAGAATGGTTGTACGTTTGGGAAACTCGCCAGGTGCCCTTGGCCTGGATTGGCCGCTGTCGTGGACAGGATGCTGGGCTTGATGGACCCTTGGTCTTTTCCCAGTGTGACAGTACTTATGTACTTATTAACTACTTAACTGGTGGTTTCACTGCATTGATCGTCATACAGTTTTGATGTAAATCATAATTGCTTTTCAACAGAATTCATACTTAGTACCAAGCATTTTGACATCTAACGTTTGGCGTTCTTTACAGAATTGATCCTTTATATGTCAGTAGACAACACTGCTGTTATGGCATTCAGACAGAATGTTTGCTTTTCTCTGGATCTGTGATAGCTGCTTGTATGTGTGTAGAAATGAAGGAGCCTGTCTTAGCTTTAGTACGGCTGTTAAAAGTACTCTAACACAGGAAATAACTCTAGAGTAATGGTGAAGATTTAATATGATATACCCCAGCTTAGGCTTCCTTCTTTATTTCTTTTTGTATAGGTTCAATGCATACTGATGTTTGGGATTTGATCTTGGATAAAAATTAATAAAACTTTAAGTACAAAAAAATACCACAGATCTTAATCAGTGCCCTTGCACTAAGCACTGTAATACGTCTTGCACGAATGCATGTTAGCTATCCCCTGGCTGTAACAGGAACGTGTATACAAATACCCAAAAGTCAAGAAGAACTTATATTTAAATTTCTTCATGAGGCCTTAAATAACTTTTGAATACTGGGGGTGGGGGGCATAAGGAGCAAAGCTTTGGTTTTGCTTTAAGTTCTAATTTTTTTTTTTCATGGATTTTTGTTCATTGCAGTTTGCTTTGCTCATTTCACCCTTAGCACAGGTTCTGCGCTTTCCCACTCATGGCAGGCTCAATGCGGCTTACATGGAGCAATGGAGGGTCAAGTGACTTGCCCAGAGTCACAAGGAGCTGCCTGTGCCTGAAGTGGGAATCAAACTCAGTTCCTCAGGACCAAAGTCCACCACCCTAACCACTAGGCCACTCCTCC